>NW_026019988.1:6563564-7003648 GCF_900185275.1 Solanum verrucosum
AGATAACTTGTTTCATTATAGATATTTTTTTCACAGATACCACTCTTTAATATCTTCTAACTTCTATATTTATCATCATATAACTTTAAGTCTTTATTCAAACATTACGAATTCCCCTAGAACCTCATTATTAATCTAATCTTTCTTGTTATTTTACTTATATCACACATCTAAATTCATATATGTGTGAATCAATGGAGAATAAAGCTTCACTAAGAGACATAATATTTTATATCTCTAAATCCTTGATTCACTCTTAAGAACACTATATAAGACATACTATATTTAGCCTTCTTCATATCCTAGATACTCAAACATGCATACAATCTTTGGGATTTTACTTCTACACACGAAATTTCACTCTTACATGTCTGAAGTAAATTGCTTTGAGAACATTCCACTAGTTTTTGACGGCTTTCACAATCAACCCACATGCTCTAATCGGAAAAAGAAAGAAAGAGAATGATGACTCATTCTCTTATGATCAAGTGAGAAACACTTGAGTATCAATTTGATGCGATGCAATAAAAAAAGTTGAATTATTTTTAAAAAATAGATTTGAGATCTCATGCTTCTCAGAGTTAATTTTGTTTTGTTGTTACATACAGCAATAGAGAGTTTGATGGAGATTTATGGAACCACGGAGGCACTGAAGCCCCGTAGCTTGAGTGACAGACCGTCGTTGGTAGCCGTTGTTTGATTAAGAAAGATGAGTTCCAGTACTTGAACCATGGATGTGCAGGACAAAGTGTGGTTGGACCTACGGACCGTAGGTGGCAACCGTCGATGAGAAAGCCAAGAATTTCTTCCAACTACTTAACCACAGAGGTGACCCACAGACTGTTGGCTAATCCACGGTCCGTCGGTTGAAACCACGTCTAAACTGAATTTCCTTATTTCCTTTACCTACTTTGTTTAGGACTTTATTACTATAAATATGGGTTGTAATTGACCTTTTTGGGGGTTAGACCTTTTTGGAAACTATTGTTCTAAGCTTTTGGGATTATTTTGCAAACAATTTAGCAATTTAATCTTTGAAGCTCGTTTATGAAATTTGCTTTTGATTTTCAATTCAAGATTTCGATATTCATCTATTCTACTTGTAAGTTCATAGCTTCTATTCTTAAACATAATGAATTGTGAATCCTCAAGTATGAGTAGCTAAATCCACAACTAGGGTTGTGGGAACCATTAACAATTAACAATGTATGAATAATAAGAAGTAATTCTAGAATAATACATGCATGTATTGTTAACCCTTTCGTTTAAAATGCTTTCTAGTGGTGCTCAACGTTAGAACTCACCTCATTCCTACTTACCAGATCAAGGATGTTGTAACACCCGTATCCGACAAAATAGAGATTTCAGATTCTGGTGTTACAGGTGGCACTCACGGACACCATCCACGGACCGTAGATGGACTCACGGTCCGTCCTGCAGGTCCGTGGTTCGTGACAGAAAACTTCCCCAGAACTCAGTCAGAAAATTTGGCTAAGTGTTGACCCACGGCCGGACTTACGGTCCGTAAGTCAGGTCACGGACCGTAGTTCGTGTCCGTGGATCGATGCCCCAAAGCCAGCTTCAGTCCTGAACTACGGTTGACCAGCACGGACCGTCATTCGATCCACGGTCCGTAGGTCTGACCGTAGATCGAAGGATAGCAGCCAGTTAGCTGAAAATTCTGATGGGTCAACTTCAGATGGTCATAACTTTTAGCACAAAATGAATTATGTGTCCCATGACCTATGGTTAGATAGATAATTGAATTATCTTTCCAACGCCACCGAGTTTGCTAAATTCCGACCTCCGAGTAAAAGTTATGCCCGTTTTAGTGAAGCCTGTCGGGCAGACTCGAACTACGGACCCAATCTACGGACCGTAGATTGACCTACGGCCCGTAGGTCCACCGTCGGTCACTCCGACAGCAGTTAATTCAGGGGTCTTTTGGTCTTTTCCTATTTCGTTTAACCCCTAAGATACGTCGTTTAGACCCTAAATCATGAGGTTTTAATTAGTTTAAGCCTAGAAACATAACTAGAACTTACCTAAGTCAAATCATTAATCAAAACTTAGAAAATTAGAAGCAAGAGAGGAGAAAAAGGTCAAGAACCCTAGTTCAAGAACGCACGAGGTTCTTCAGTTCCAGCCCCGAAATCGAAAGATTTCTCCGTGGAATTCGTCACAAGGTATGTGGGATTTCACTAGTGGGTTCCTTTCGCCCATTAGGTCCCTAGAATTCAGTCAGATTCTTGATTCCATGATTATGAACAGACCTAGGGTTTCTAGAATTATAGCAGATCATCATTAATTAGTTATTTAAATGTTCCAAATCAGATTATCATGTTATTGCTCAGTTTATCGCATGAATTTCAGAACCCTAGCTATGTATTTCTTTAGTTCTTGAATTACACATGCTAGGTCAGATATTTCAGTATTCAGTTTTACATGCCTCAGTTTATGAATGCATCATTATCAGATTAATTGTTGCATTCTCAGTTTGCATGTTCAGTTTCGAGCTATCCAGTATTTACAGAAATTCAGTCATAACCAGTTAACATTAATTCATTGGGAGTAGCATAATACCGAGTTGGACTAGGGTTTCAGCGTACCCATATAGTCCCAGAACTACGAGCCACGTAGGTGTAAGTCCCCTCTGTGGGCAACATCAGTTTAGTGATCACGCCAGCATGCCTCTATACCTCTGGCAGGGTATATTGGGTCCTCTCGATGGGGCGTATACATCGGACTCCACATTTAGCTCATGTGGTTTTATGTCGGTTATTAGTAGCTCCCACAGTTCAGTCAGACTCTATTGCATTGACCACATTTACATTCAGTCAGTATTCAGTCAGCATGTTATAAATTTGGTCATTGCATTCAGTTAGCTCAGTATTCAGTATTTCAGTATCCATATCATGTTCAGATTATATCATTGCTCAGTATGCTTTGTTCAGTTATATGTTATTTCAGCTTTACTCCATCCTGCATGCTCAGTACCTTTCAAGTACTGACGCATACGTGCGCTACATCTTCTCGTGATGTAGGTTCAGGTTCTCAGCATCCAGATCACGCTTAGATCGGTTCCCGATCTCCAATTCAGCAGAATCAGTGGTGAGTCCTCATTCTCCGAGGACAATAGTCATGAGTTTCATTTCAGTATTTAGTCCTTTAGTTTCAGTTTTTGCTAGATCTAGTTGGGGCATGTCCCAACATTTCTAGTCAGTTTAGAGGCTTATTTCAGACATAGTTAGATTCAGCTTAGTATTTGAGTTTGATAACTTCTTTGTATTAAACTCTCAGATTTGATATATTCAGTTATAGTATATGGGTATTCCTCATCTCTTCAGATTTATTTATGAATTAGCTTCCGCATCAGTTTATTTTCTTTAGTATGCTCATGATCATGCCAGCAGGGTTAGCTTGGGATCACTTGTGGTCCTAGGTCCCGTGTCCGCGTCTCGGGGTAGCTCGGGGCGTGACAAACTTGGTATCAGAGCATTAGATTTAAGTGTCCTAGGATGTCTGAAAAAGCCGCACTAAGTAGAGTCCTTTTCATGGGTGTGAAGTGCACCACATCTAATGAGAGGGAGCCTATGAATTGTTTTAGGAAAACTTCACTTTCTTGATATTCTTATCGTGCGTTGGTATGATCTCCTTTCTAATCCATCGTTATGCGCTTAAGATCATGCCTCCTCATAGAGCTTAGGCAAGGAATGCTAATGCACGCAATGCTAACGCAGTTCCTCTAGTCCCAGATCAGGAAGTTTCGAATGCAGAGTTTCGAAATGCCAATTCAGCTTTTGGCTCAGGTATGACCAACGAGAACAATCAGCAAGTTCCAGTTCCTACTAATATAAATGGTGGATCAGTGGCAGATAGGGTTCTAAACTTTTGTAAGGATGAATCCTCCTGAGTTTTTAAGGTCGCAAGTTGGTGAAGACCCACAAAACTTCATTGATGAGGTTAAGAAAATCTTTATAGTGATGCAAGTAACTAGTAATGGTAGGGTTGAGTTGGCATCCTACCAGCTTAAGGATGTGGCTCACGTATGGTTCACTCAGTGGAAAGACAACAAGGTTACTTTGTCTTTTGTAATTCCTTACATAGCAGTCCAATTCAGAGTTAGTCCAGAAACTCTCTCATAACCTTTCTCAGTCTCTACTCCAGTCGGTGACCCAGTTATAGCAAGACGGGTATACAGAAATTGCCCTGTCACAGTCTCTCAGAAAGTCACCTCAGCAGATCTTGTAGAGTTAGAAATGGTAGACTTCGATGTCATTCTAGGCATGGATTGGTTACATTCATGTTATGCCTCAGTTGATTGTAGAACTAGGATTGTTCGTTTTCAGTTTCCAGACGAACCAATCTTAGTATGGAAGGGTAGTAGCTTAGCGCCTATAGGTCGATTCATTTCTTACCTTAAGGCCAGAAAGATGATCTCTAAGGGTTATCTCTATCATCTAGTTCGGGTTAAGGATTCTAGTTCCGAAACCCCAAATCTTGAGTCAGTTCCAGTGGTTAATGAGTTTCCAGAAGTGTTCCCAGAAGATCTTCCAGGAGTTCCTCCCGAAAGGGAAATAGACTTTGGAATTGATCTCCTTCCAGATACCCAGCCTATCTCTATCCCTCCTTACAGAATGGCTCCAGCTGAGCTTAAGGAATTGAAAGAGGAGTTGAAAGACCTTTTAGATAAGGGCTTCATCAGACCCAGTATTTCGTCATGGGGTGCACCAGTGTTGTTCGTGAAGAAGAAAGATGGTTCTCTCAGAATGTGTATTGACTATAGGCAGTTGAACAAAGTCACAATCAAGAATAAGTATCCTATCCCCAGGATTGATGACTTGTTTGACCAACTTCAGGGTGCTAGTCATTTCTCAAAGATAGACCTCAGATCAGGTTATCATCAGCTTAGAGTCAGAGATAGTGACATTCCGAAGACAGCCTTCAGAACTCGGTATGGTCATTATGAATTTGTAGTTATGTCATTTGGACTAACCAATGCTCCTGCAGCTTTCATGGATTTGATGAACAGAGTGTTCAAGCAGTACTTAGACTTGTTCGTTATCGTCTTTATTGATGATATCCTCATTTACTCTAGGAATGAGGAAGAACATGCGAGTCATTTGAGAGTTGTTCTGCAAACTCTTAAAGATCGCCAGTTATTTGCAAAATTTAGTAAGTGTGAGTTTTGGTTACAATCAGTTGCTTTCCTTGGGCATATTGTGTCTAGTGAAGGAATTCGGGTAGATTCCCAGAAGATAGAAGCAGTGAAACAATGGCCCAGACCTACCTCTGCTACAGATATCAGAAGTTTCTTGGGTCTAGCAGGCTATTACAGACGGTTTGTGGAAGGATTTTCATCCATAGCCTCTCCATTGACTAAGTTAACTCAGAAAAAGGTTAAGTTCCAATGGTCAGATGATTGTGAGAAAAGCTTTGCAGAACTGACAACTAGGTTAACTACAGCTCCTGTCTTGACTCTACCAGAGGGTTCAGATGGTTATGTGATCTATTGTGATGCATCCAGAGTCGGCCTAGGTTATGTGTTGATGCAGCGAGGTAAGGTTATAGCTTATGCTTCTAGACAACTTAAGGTACATGAGAAGAATTATCCAACTCATGACCTCGAGCTAGCAGCAGTGGTGTTTGCACTTAAGATTTGGAGACATTACTTGTATGGTGTTCATGTAGATGTGTTCACAGACCATAAGAGCCTCCAGTATGTATTCACCCAGAAAGAGTTGAATCTTCGCCAGAGAAGATGGCTAGAGTTCCTCAAAGATTATGATATGAGCGTGCATTACCATCCTGGTAAGGCCAATGTAGTAGCAGATGCCCTTAGCAGACTATCAATGGGTAGTGTATCACATGTTGAGGAAGAAAGGAGAGAGCTAGCAAAGGATGTTCACAGACTTGCTCGCCTAGGAGTTCGTCTTATAAGCATATCAGATAGTGGTGTAACGGTTCAGAATGGGGCAGAATCTTCTTTGGTAGTAGAGGTTAAGGAAAAGCAAGATAGTGATCCAATCTTGCTTGAACTTAAGAGTGCAGTCCACAATCAGAGAGTGGAGGTTTTCTCCCAAGGGGGAGATGGTGTACTTCGCTATCAAGGTAGATTGTGTGTTCCTGATGTGGGTGAATTGAGACAGCATATTCTCACAGAAGCCCACAATTCCAGATATTCTATTCATCCAGGTGCTACTAAGATGTACCGTGATCTACGGGAAGTCTATTGGTGGAATGGTATGAAAAGAGATATAGCAGACTTTGTGGCTAAGTGCCCCAATTGCCAGCAAGTAAAGGTAGAACATCAGAAACCAGGAGGTATGACTCAAGAGATTGACATTCCTACTTGGAAGTGGGAAGTGATCAACATGGACTTCATCACAGGTTTACCTCGTACTCGCAGACAACATGACTCCATTTGGGTGATTGTTGATAGGGTTACTAAGTCTTCTTGCTTTTTGGCGGTCAAGACTACAGATTCGGCGGAGGATTACGCCAAGCTTTACATAAATGAGATTGTGAGGTTGCATGGAGTTCCTTTGTCTATCATCTCAGATAGAGGTCCTCAGTTTACATCTCATTTCTGGAAGTCATTTCAGAAAGGTCTTGGTACTCAAGTTAATCTTAGCACAGCATTTCATCCGCAGACGGATGGTCAGGCAGAGCGTACCATTCAGACCTTAGAGGACATGTTGAGAGCTTGTGTGATCGACTTCAAGGGTAGTTGGGATGATCACCTTCCTCTTATTGAGTTCGCCTATAACAATAGTTACCATTCTAGCATTCAGATGGCCCCTTATGAGGCATTATATGGGCATAGATGTAGATCTCCAGTTGGTTGGTTTGAAGTAGGTGAAGCAGCCTTGATAGGACCAGATTCGGTCCTTGATGCTATGGAGAAAGTGCAACTCATTAGAGATAGACTTAAGACTGCTTAGAGTCGCCAGAAGTCTTATGCAGATGTGAGAAGAAGGGAACTAGAGTTCCAAGTTGATGATTGGGTTTTCCTAAAAGTGTCACCTATGAAAGGGGTGATGAGATTTGGCAAGAAAGGAAAGCTCAGTCCCAGATATGTAGGCCCTTACCGGATCTTGAAAAGGATTGGTAAAGTGGCTTATGAGTTAGAGTTGCCAGCAGACTTAGCAGCAGTACATCCAGTCTTTCACATTTCTCTTTTGAAGAAGTGTGTGGGTGATCCAGCATCCATAGTGCCATTAGAGAGTGTGGCTGTGAAAGATAGTCTTTCTTATGAGGATGTACCAGTTGAGATTCTCGATCGTCAGGTTAGAAGGTTGAGAAATAAAGAAGTCGCTTCAGTCAAGGTTTTGTGGAGGAGTCAGTCAGTAGAGGGAGCTACTTGGGAAGCAGAAGCAGCCATGAAGTCCAAGTATCCTCACCTCTTTCCTTCCGATCCCATTCCAGCTTGAGGTAATAGTTCCTCTTCAGTTTTTCAGTCATTCATGCGAAAATTCAGTCTTAGAATCATGTTCCTTCAGTTTGTACTTGCATTTTCAGCGTATTTGCATGTTCTTGGAACTCAGTTCGGTTAGAAATTCAGTTCTCAGTGTTTAGTGGTAGGGATTGCAGCCCTCTCCCTCTATTTCAGCTAGTTTAGTCTTCATTCGAGGACGAATGGTCCTAAGGGGGAGATAATGTAACACCCCGTATCCGAAAATAGAGATTTCAGATTTCTGGTGTTACAGGTGGCACTCACGGACACCATCCACGGACCGTAGATGGACTCACGGTCCGTCCTGCAGGTCCGTGGTTCGTGACAGAAAACTTCCCCAGAACTAAGTCAGAAAATTTGGCTAAGTGTTGACCCACGGCCGGACTTACGGTCCGTAAGTCAGGTCACGGACCGTAGTTCGTGTCCGTGGATCGATGCCCCAAAAGCCTAGCTTCAGTCCTGAACTACGGTTGACCAGCACGGACCGTCATTCGATCCACGGTCCGTAGGTCTAACCGTAGATCGAAGGATAGCAGCCAGTTAGCTGAAAATTCTGATGGGTCAACTTCAGATGGTCATAACTTTTAGCACAAAATGAATTATGTGTCCCATGACCTATGGTTACATAGATAATTGAATTACCTTTCCAACGCCACCGAGTTTGCTAAATTCCGACCTCCGAGTAAAAAGTTATGCCCGTTTTAGTGAAGACCTGTCGGGCAGACTCGAACTACGGACCCAATCTACGGACCGTAGATTGACCTACGGCCCGTAGGTCCAAACCGTCGGTCACTCCGACAGCAGTTAATTCAGGGGTTTTTTGGTCTTTTCCTATTTCGTTTAACCCCTAAGATACGTCGTTTAGACCCTAAATCATGAGGTTTTAATTAGTTTAAGCCTAGAAACATAACTAGAACTTACCTAAGTCAAATCATTAATCAAACTTAGAAGAATTAGAAGCAAGAGAGGAGAAAAAGGTCAAGAACCCTAGTTCAAGAACGCAGTGAGGTTTCTTCAGTTCCAGCCCCGAAATCGAAAGATTTCTCCGTGGAATTCGTCACCAGGTATGTGGGATTTCACTAGTGGGTTCCTTTCGCCCATTAGGTCCCTAGAATTCAGTCAGATTCTTGATTCCATGATTATGAACAGACCTAGGGTTTCTAGAATTATAGCAGATCATCATTAATTAGTTATTTAAATGTTCCAAATCAGATTATCATGTTATTGCTCAGTTTATCGCATGAATTTCAGCACCCTAGCTATGTATTTCTTCAGTTCTTGAATTACACATGCTAGGTCAGATATTTCAGTATTCAGTTTTACATGCCTCAGTTTATGAATGCATCATTATCAGATTAATTGTTGCATTCTCAGTTTGCATGTTCAGTTTCGAGCTATCCAGTATTTACAGAAATTCAGTCATAACCAGTTAACCAGTTAATTCATTGGGTGTAGCATAATACCGAGTTGGACTAGGGTTTCAGCGTACCCATATAGTCCTAGAACTACGAGCCACGTAGGTGTAAGTCCCCTCTGTGGGCAACATCAGTTTAGTGATCACGCCAGCATGCCTCTATACCTCTGGCAGGGTATATTGGGTCCTCTCGATGGGGCGTATACATCGGACTCCACATTTAGCTCATGTGGTTTTATGTCGGTTATTAGTAGCTCCCACAGTTCAGTCAGACTCTATTGCATTGACCACACTTACAATTCAGTCAGTATTCAGTCAGCATGTTATAAATTTGGTCATTGCATTCAGTTAGCTCAGTATTCAGTATTTCAGTATCCATATCATGTTCAGATTATATCATTGCTCAGTATGCTTTGTTCAGTTATATGTTATTTCAGCTTTACTCCATCCTGCATGCTCAGTACCTTTCAAGTACTGACGCATACGTGCGCTACATCTTCTCGTGATGTAGGTTCAGGTTCTCAGCATCCAGATCACGCTTAGATCGGTTCCCGATCTCCAATTCAGCAGAATCAGTGGTGAGTCCTCATTCTCCGAGGACAATAGTCATGAGTTTCATTTCAGTATTTAGTCCTTTAGTTTCAGTTTTTGCTAGATCTAGTTGGGGCATGTCCCAACATTTCTAGTCAGTTTAGAGGCTTATTTCAGACATAGTTAGATTCAGCTTAGTATTTGAGTTTGATAACTTCTTTGTATTAAACTCTCAGATTTGATATATTCAGTTATAGTATATGGGTATTCCTCATCTCTTCAGATTTATTTATGAATTAGCTTCCGCATCAGTTTATTTTCTTTAGTATGCTCATGATCATGCCAGCAGGGTTAGCTTGGGATCACTTGTGGTCCTAGGTCCCGTGTCCGCGTCTCGGGGGTAGCTCGGGGCGTGACACCTTCCACCACTAAGCTTCAAGAATTCCGACCAGTTCCCGTAAGCGACAGACAAGAATAAGAAAGTAAAATCGATGTAGTCAATGAACTAGGAATGTAGCCAAATTCAATTCATTTAGTAAATTCGGCTAGTAACTAAATAAGACGAATTATAAGATTCTTAATCTTAACCAAATAAAATAATTGACTTAATTGTAAACTAATGATTTAAAAATGTAAACTATTATATAACTAAATTAATTAGTAAAAATATTTAAACAAAACAAAATCTATTTTTTGAGATGATTTTTCAAATATTTATAAAATGTACTAATTATATATAAAATTATATAAAAAACATATTTATTATTTAAAAATTATAAAAGCGGCTAAATTTACTTTAAAATAACTTGAAAATATTTTGAATGTTATAAAACTAATTATTTCAAATCGTTCAAAATTGAAGAAACTCGATGATTAATATATATTGTGGAGGTCCAAAATTGGGTGTCAACAACAGCAATGACAGAGCCACATAGATCGAATCGTAATTAGTTAAACATTTTTTGTCAATAAACAATGTTACTTGACTAATGTGTATATAGAAAAATCATGATTATACATTTATAGATAAAAAAAAGTTACTTGACTAATTCTGGCTTAGCTATCTATTGCCATAGTAAGTACTTAGTGGAGTTGTTAAAGTATCACAACGCAAATCTGTTAACTCAAAAGATGAAAACACCACATGTGCACACAAACATAATAAAAGATTGTATCTTTCTCAATTTGTTGCAAAGGTTTTGAATTTCTTTCTTTTGGCTGTTTGTGTGCACATGTGGTGTTTTCAACTTTTGAGTTGTCAGATTTGCTTTGTGATCAGCAGCGGTCCGACACTCATTCGTCAAAAAATTATATCGTACACATTATTACAAGTTGCACAGTAACTTCGTAACGAAATGATACCATGGGTTTCAAAACTATCCACTGCTTCCTGTCTGTTAAGTCACTGTCACTTTTTTTTTTTCGAATCTTCCCTTAATTAATTTTTTGACCGTGTCTTCTTCACTATTTCTTTTGTACTCGGGGTCGACTCAACAAGATTGGAGGCCTAAAGTCAAACCTTAAAGAGGGCCCCTAATATTTTTTTTATTCATTTTTTTCAAAAATAAATAAATAATCATGTATATATTTATTTAAAATCTATTTTTCTTGCCTTTTAGATGTGAAGTCATTAATTACCGTTTTTCTAATCAATTTGTTTTAGTAATTCCTTTTCAATTGATAATATAGCTAATGCATTCAATCTCACATTGTTGATCTTAAATAAGATTTTATCAATTTTAGTTTCGAAAAACTTCTTTCGGCCGAGGCAATAGTTACATGAATTGTTAACATTATTTTATAAGCAATATATGCATTAGGAAAAGAATCATGTCTTTTTATTTGATTGAATATTTCCATTAAATTATTATCTTCTACTTGTATTATTTCTCTTAATAATAACTAAATCGTGAATATATATATTTACTAACTAAGAATATCAACAATAACAGAAGTTCAAAAAAAAATTATAAAATAAAGTTAGAATAATAAAACCTGGTTCACAAATTTGATAAGTTGATATAATAATGTTGAAATAGTGTTGCGTTCCTTCAATATAATGATTGCTTGCTGCACTTCTTAAGATTTTGAAGAAAACACTCAAAAGCAAATTTTGTTTTTATTAACTTGTAAGCAACAGTGAATAAAAAAGATGAGTATAAGGTAAATAATAATATAAGATCAAATTTTTAGGAGATAAATAAGGAAACACAATTTCCCACCTAAGGAAATATTTTCAAAAAAAGTTTCATTCCCTTAGAGAAGTGGGGAAAACTAATGGCTATTTTGTTTTTTTTTTATACTTCTTACATGTTTTAATTTAAAAATACATATAATTTTAAGTAATATGTATAAATATTTTTTTTTAAATTGGGGACCCCAAAAATATGGGGCCCCAAGTGATGACTTTAGTGGTCGAGTGGTTAAGACCATAAGTAATTTGTTCTTTCTTTCATTTTTTTTTAGCTAAACCTCTTGGGGTTTCAAAAAGGGTGTATAAAAGATTGCTTCTTTTTTTTGTTTTTTGGCAGTATCAGCAAAGTAACACTGTTCATTTCAAGGTTTTAAAAAGAAGTATAAACTTGTTTTTTTTTGACAAACCTCATTTTCCTAGGTGAAGTGACTTGTCTTTCTCTACTATAATGGAGTAAGATTTTTTTTCTTCTTATGTTAAGTGGTGTCAAGATTGAGGAAAAGGACTTGCCAACCACCCTGTTTCACTCCAGTTAACTTAACAAAATAATAGCTCATTGGTGTCCATACTCACATTATAATCATCATTAATGGTGATCATTAATATAGTGACAAGTCTTTAATCTTGTTTCCTGGAGAAATTTCTTGATTTTTTTGAGACAAGTCGACAATAAACCAATTCATTCTCTATGATAAATAAAGTGGCTAATTAATAACATATTTTGGATACTCTTGACACAAAAATATGATGTAGCCTATTGGTTTTAGGCACCTTGAAAAAGTAAAGACACACGAATTAGCAAAAAAAAATTTCATTTTTTAAGAAGAGCAAATTCACTTTAGCACTCGAACACTCTGTGAAATTTTTGACTCCGCCACTGGACGTAAGCATTTAAAAAACATGCTTCTTTCTTATGTAATTATGAATTCTGGGCATAGGCATGAACTGTATTATGTAGTAATATAAATTATTAATGGTGGATAGCTTGTAAACAATAAATTTTGCACCCAACTTTCTATTCGGTTGACCACTTAACTCTAAATCGTCTTGGAGCTATAATTTACTATTCATTCCGTTTCATATTAGTCATCGTATTTATAATTAAACGTTCCATATATATATATATATATATATATATATATAAAGGTTACTGCCATTATACGATAGAAAAAAATTTAAAAAATATTATTAACTATAGTCATTTTCAAAAGGACAACTAAGTTAATCTTATTTCGCAAACATGTAATATTAAGGGTTAAATAGAATAAAAATAATCAATTTAATCTTGACTTTTATAAAATAACAAGTAAGTTGGAATATGTATTTTTGATAATCTTGACAACTAATATAAGATGTTAGGAGTAATAATTGAGAAATGGAATAACGTTTAGTTAATTGTAGCATCCTTTCTTGCGTGACTACCTATTTTTTGATTTATTTATATTTTGGCGATTATTATAAACGCACATTACATTCTTACATTAATTTACCTTTTTATATTCCCCTTTTTATTTATCTTTTCTTATTATTAAATATTCTAAATTTCACTAAAAAAAGGTGTGGTTTTGATGGAATGCAGGGTCATAAATGATTGCTCTCTTCTCCGTTTCGTATTATTTAATTCATATTGACTTGACACTCTTTTTAAAAATTATTAAGGATATGATATGAGGAAAAGTAATGAAATTCTTTTAATTTGTTGAAATAGACAAGTAAAATTAAAAAATATTAACTATAATATAAAGGTTAAGTAAAATAAAACAATGTACTAAGAAGAGAGTATATCGAAGAGGACGTATGCATTTAAAAAACGTGCTTCTTTCTTTTGTAATTTTGAATTCTGGACATAGGGATGCCGTGTAATAAACTATTAATGGTGGACAGCTTGTAAAATTAATTTTTGCACCTAACTTTCTATTTGCACTGAAAGTGAAATATCTGAGAATATAATATTTCTTCAATTTTAAAAATAATGACCTAATTTGATTTAAGCATAAAGTTTAAGAAAAAAAAAAAAAAAAAATTAATCTTGTGGTCCTAAATTAAAGTTATGTCAAATGTATCAAATTATTCTTTAATATTATTGCCTTAAATATGTCATGTGAAAAACTAAAATTAAAATATTACGAAATAAAAAAAAGAGATCGTTCTTGTTTGGGAAAATTGTATATAATTGTAACATCCGACAATTTGAAATAACTATGAAGAGACTTAGAATTGGAAATAGTCATTTTTGGAAGGAATTTAAAATCTGGAAATTTGGCCAAGTATGGAAAATAATGAATTTTTGGCCAACTTTGAACAGTCATAACTCCTAGCTCAGGATGAGTTAGGTGTATTTCCAGTCATGTTTGCAAAGTCCGTGGAATGATCTTTCCAACGCCGCTGAGTTTGCTCGTTTCCGAGTTCGTATGAGTGAGTTATGCCCTTTCGAAGTTGGGCAGTTGGCAGGGAATCCGTCCGGAAATTGTAAGGGTATTTTGGTCTTTTCCCCAGCCTTGTCTTTGGATATATATTAAGGTGTAAGACTGATTTTTGATCAGTTTTTCCCTTTTTAAAAAGATTAAGAGTTAGGGTTTTTGAGAGAAAAGGAGAGAAAGGAGAAGAAGAAGCAAACTTCGTAAAGATCGTCGTGGTTTTCTTCGGGGGTGATCCCTATTAAGGTATGTGAGTTCATAGTGTTGGGTTGGTTCTTTCCCCCACACGCCAAGCTCGTTTAATTTCGAGAAAAGATTGAATATGTTTGTTGGAGTTGTGGGTTGTAATTGTTGAAGTTGTAGTTGTGTTGTGTTGAAGTTCTTGTTGGTTTGGTGTATGTTCGGGTGGTGTTTCTGAGTTGAATTTATTGTATGTTGAGAGGTTTATGATTTTAAGTGTTTGGGGCTGGAAACTTTGATGTGTAGAAGGTTTAGAGTTGGAGAAAACTAAGGAGAAAAGTCGGTTTTCGGGGAAAAAGGGTGGGGCGTCGCGCCTGTCAGCGCGCCCCAAGAGGGGCTCTGAACTTTCCCCCTTGGGGCAGCGCGCCCATCAGTGCGCCAGCAGGCCTCCTCTAAAGTTTTTGGTCTGGCGCTCCGCGCCTCTCAGAGCGCCAAGTTTTCCCATTCCTTCCCCACTTTTTCATACATGTTCCTAGGTATTGTACCTATGTTTCATAGTTGTTTTCAACACTCCAAGGTACGTTTAAACGTCAAGAACTCATCCATATCATGTAATTAAACACCTTGAATTCATAATTCCAATTCAAGGAGAGTTAGTTTCCAAGTCAAGTGAAGTTAAGAGTTGAGTCTAGAAGTTCAAGAAGGGGGTCAAAGCAAGTCTCTAAAGCTTTTCAAGAGTCTTTGTTGAATGTTTTAACTTCATTTTAAGGCTCAAGTTTCAAGTCAAGTAAAGAGTTAAGAGTTTCAAGTTAAGGTAAGAGTTTCAAGTTAAGTCAAGAGTTTCAAGTTAAGTTAAGAGTTTCAAGTTAAGTCAAGAGTTTAAAGTTGAATTCATTTCTCAAAAGTTATTAGGGAACTATGTATTCCCAAAAAAGTTTCTAAATGTTTTTACATTTGAGTGAGAAAGGAACTATGATTCCAAAAGAGCCTTTGGGCTAGTTTTCAAGAAAAAGGAACATCGATTACAAGTGAGTCTTCGGGAAAAGTTTTGAGTAATTATCTCAAATAAAGAAAGATGTGTTTAAAACACTTATGAGCTAAGTATTTTTGGGAGTAGTCTTGAGCACCGAATTGGGGACACGAGTTCATATAAACTCAACTCTCCATAAGAACCATGCGCCAACATGGGAGTTAACGGGTCATACTTTTTAGATGAATCCGTAAAGTTAAGCTAGTGGATCCACTTAGTAAAGTTAGCTTCCTATATCACGGCAAGGTATAGGATAGTCCTTGGGCAATGTGAGGTAAAACGTTGTATCACCACTAGGGCTCATAGTGGTGATTGTCGGTTAAAGAATCTCCCACTAAAGTTATATTACTTTTATACAAGTAAAGTTGAGTTTGTTATTGTTTTATCTTTAACAAAGCTAAGTTGTTTACACTGTTTTACAAGCTTTATATATTGCATGTGTCTTATTGCATTATATAATGAGTTCAGTTATTCATGAGTTGAACAGAGCCAAGGTAAGAGTTCCTTTGTACTCCTTCCAAGCTTAAGTTGTGGTTTAGCTTTCTAGCTCGCATACTCGTACATTCAATGTACTGATGCCAGTTAGCCTGCATCTTATTATGATGCAGACACTGGTACCCAGGGCCAGCATCCGGTTCGCCGTTGATCCAGTTGAGTACTTCAGAGTCAGTGGTGAGCCTCCTTGCATTCCGGAGGACTCTGTTATTTTGTTCTCTCAAGTTTTGTTTTATTAAGATGTCGTGGGGTCTGTCCCAACATCCATCTCAGTATTTTAGAGGCTTCATAGACAGTCAGTCAGTTGGTTTGGAGTCTCTCATCTATGTATATATGTAAATATTCTATTTTGAGACTCGAGTTGCCTTTTTGGCCAGATTTTATTTCAGTCAGGTTGTTTTAAAAACCTTGCATTGCATTGAGTTATTCCGCTGAGTTAAGAAAGCCAGACCAAGGGTTCGCTTGGGGCTAGCAATGGTCTTCGAGTGCCAGCCACGTCCAGGGTGTAGGCTCGGGGCGTGACAAACTTGGTATCAGAGCCCAGAGTTCAAGAGTCCTAGGGAGTCTATGAAGCCGTGTGGTAGAGTCCATCCAGGGAAGTGTCGTCAGGGCCAGACGGGTTGCTTTAAGTGTGGTCAGGAGGGTCACTTCATGAAGGAGTGCCCAAAGAATAAGCAAAGTAGTGGAAATCTGGGCAGTAGGGCCCAATCTTCTTAAGTTGTCCCACCAGACATGATGACACCTAGAGGAGCTACTTCTAGTACCGGTGGAGGAGCAAATCGCCTCTATACAATCACTAGTCGCCACGAGAAAGAGAACGCTCCGAATGTTGTCACTGGTATGATCAAAGTCTTTGCTTTTGATGTGTATGCTTTGCTAGACCCAGGAGCAAGTTTATCTTTTGTAACTCCTTATGTTGCAAATAAGTTTGATGTTCTCCCTGAAAGACTTTGTGAACCCTTTTGTGTTTCTACACCTGTTGGGGAGTCTATTCTAGCAGAAAGAGTTTATCGTGATTGTCCTGTTTCCATCAATCACATGAGCACCATGGCTGATTTGGTTGAGTTGGATATGGTAGATTTCGATGTCATTCTAGGTATGGATTGGCTTCATACTTGTTATGCATCGATAGATTGTAGAACTCGAGCAGTCAAGTTTCAGTTTCCGAGTGAGCCAGTCACAGAGTGGAGTAGCAGTTCAGCAGCGCCTAAGGGTCGTTTTATTTCGTACCTTAAGGCGAGGAAGTTAGTTTCGAAGGGTTGTATCTAACACTTGGTCCGAGTTTATGACTCTAGTGTTGAGATACCTCATTTTCAGTCAGTTCCTATAGTAAGAGAGTTTCTAGAAGTTTTTCCTGATGATCTACCCAGAATTTCTCCTGAGAGAGAAATAGAGTTCGGCATAGATCTTATTGTATATACTAGTCCTATCTCTATTCCGCCGTATAGAATGGCACCAGCAGAGTTGAAAGAGTTGAAAGAGCAGTTGAAAGATCTCCTAGAAAAGGGTTTCATTCGACCGAGTATCTCACCTTGGGGTGCTCCGGTCTTGTTTGTGAGAAAGAAAGATGGTTCCCTTAGGATGTGTATAGATTACCGCCAGTTGAATAAGGTCACCATCAAGAATAAGTATCCTCTTCCGAGGATCGGTGATCTTTTCGATCAGCTTCAGGGTGCCACTTGTTTTTTGAAGATTGACCTCAGATCAGGCTATCACCAGTTAAGAATAAAGGAATGTGATATTCCAAAGACAGCATTCAGGACTAGATATGGTCATTTTGAGTTTTTAGTTATGTCCTTTGGGTTGACCAATGTACCGGCAGCTTTCATGGACCTTATGAATTGAGTCTTCAAACCTTATTTAGATGTGTTTGCTATCGTTTTCATATATGACATACTAATCTATTCAAGGAATGAAGAAGATCATGATAGTCATCTCAGACTAGTTCTTCAGACTTTGAAAGATAAGGAGTTGTATGCCAAGTCCTCTAAATGTGAGTTTTGGCTTAAGTCTATGGCGTTCCTAGGTCACATTGTGTCCGGTGATGGAATTAAAGTTGATACTCAAAAAATTGAGGCAGTGCAGAATTGGCCTAGACCCACATCTCCAACTGAAATTAGAAGTTTCTTGGGTTTAGCTGGCTATTATGGAAGGTTTGTTGAGGGGTTCTCGTCTATTGCATCCCCTTTGACAAAGTTGACTCAGAAGACAATGAAATTTCAATGGTCTGAAGCTTGTGAGAAAAACTTTCAGGAATTGAAAAAGAGGTTGATTACAGCTCCTATTTTGACTTTACCAAAAGGTACTCAAGGTTTTGTAGTGTATTGTGATGCATCTAGAGTTGGTTTGGGTTGTGTCTTGATGCAGAATGGCAAAGTTATAGCTTATGCCTCCAGACAGTTGAAAGTTCATGAGCAGAACTACCCAACCCATGACTTAGAGTTAGCTGATGTAGTATTCGCTTTGAAGATATGGAGTCACTACTTGTATGGTGTGCATGTTGATTTATTCACGGATCACAAGAGCCTTCAAAATGTGCTTACTCAGAAAGAGCTCAATCTTAGACAGATGAGGTGGTTAGAATTACTTAAGGACTATGACCTGAGTATTCTTTACCACCTAGGTAAGGCTAATGTTGTTGCTGATTCTTTAAGCAGGTTGTCTATGGGTAGTACCGCCCATATTGAAGAAAAGAAGAGAGAGTTAGCAAAAGATGTGCACAGACTGGCACGCCTGGGAGTCAGACTTATGGATTCCGCAGAAGGAAGTATAGCGGTGACAAACGGGGCCGAGTCATCACTAGTGTCAGAAGTAAAAGAGAAACAAGATCAAGATCCCATTTTGTTTCAGTTGAAAGCAAATGTTCAAAAGCAAAGAGTATTAGCTTTTGAACAAGGGGGAGATGGAGTATTGAGGCATCAAGGTAGATTGTGTGTACCTATGATAGATGAACTCCAAGAGAGGGTTATTGATGAAGCTCACAACTCCAGATATTCCATTCATCCAGGTTCCACGAAGATGTATCGTGACTTGAGAGAAGTTTATTGGTGGGATGGCATGAAGAAGGGCATTGCAGAGTTTGTTGCTAAGTGTCCAAATTGTCAACAAGTTAAAGTTGAGCACCAAAGGCCCGTTGGTTTAGCTCAGAGGATAGAACTTCCAGAATGAAAGTGAGTGATGATCAACATAGATTTCATCACAGGGTTGCCAAGGTCTCGCAAACAACATGATTCTATTTGGGTGATTGTCGACAGAATGGCAAAGTCAGCCCATTTTCTACCAGTAAAGACTACCAATTCAGCAGAAGATTATGCCAAGTTGTATATTCAAGAGGTGGTGAGACTTCATGGAGTCCCAATCTCCATTATTTCAGATAGAGGTGCACAGTTCACTGCACAGTTCTGGAAATCTTTTCAGAAAGGCTTGGGTTCCAAGGTGAATTTGAGTACTGCCTTTCATCCTCAGACTGATGGGCAAGCAGAGCGTACTATTTAGACTTTAGAGGATATATTGAGGGCTTGTGTGATCGATTTCAAAGGTAATTGGGATGATCACCTACCTCTCATTGAGTTTGCCTACAATAATAGTTATCACTCCAGCATCCAAATGGCTCCATACGAAGCTCTTTATGGGAAAAGATGTAGATCTCCTATTGGATGGTTCATCACTATTTAGCTAACAAAAATTCTTCACTAAAGAGGATTAGCAATGAATTTTGATGTTTAACTATAAAATTTGTCCTTCGCTAAATTCAGATAACTATATAGACTATTTTAGCTTTTACAGGTACCGTTAATGTCACGCCCCGAGCCTACACCCTGGACGTGGCCGGTACTCGGAGACCATTGTTGGCCCCAAGCGAACCCTTGGCCTGGCTTTCTTAACTCAGCGGAAACTTAACTCAACTGTATAACTCAATGCAAGGAAAGGTTATAAAACAACCAACTGATAAAATCCGGCCAAAAAGGTAACTCGAGTCTCAAAATAGAATAGTTATATATATATACATAGATGAGAGACTCAAAACTAACTGACTGATTGCCTATGAAGCCTCTATAATACTGAGATGGATGTTGGGACAGATCCCGCAACATCCTAATAAAACAAAACTAAGAGAGCAAAACAACCGAGTCCTCTGGAAAGCAAGGAGGCTCACCACTGACTCTGGAGTGCTCAACTGGATCAACGGCGTGCCGGATGTTGATCCTGTGTACCTGCGTCTGCATCATAATAAGATGCAGGCCAACTGGCGTCAGTACATGGAATGTACGAGTCTACGAGCTGGACCGCCAAACAAATAACTTAAGCTTGAAAGGGATACAAAATAGAACTTACTTTGGCTCTATTCAACTCATGATTAACTGAACTCGATATAAAGCAATAAGATACATGCAATATATAAAGCTTGCAAAACTATTTAAAACATGACGTAAAAATCATATTTATAATATCATGAAAATACCATGCTTCCTCTCAAAGTCTACTTGTGCAATGCATGAATGAAGTCACATACCCCCATCCATACTAAGCAGAACCCCTCGAGGAACCATGCAATTTCTACTGTGGGAGTTCTCTAACCGACAGCCACCACTACATGCATAAGTAGTGATGCAACGTTTTACCTCATGTTGCCCAAGGACCATCATATACCTTGCCGTGATATAGGACCTTACTTTAACTTTTGCTTAATGGATCCACTAGCTTAACTTTCGTGATCATCTAAAAAGTATGATCCGAGAAATCCCATGTTTGGCTACATGGTTCTTATGGAGAGTTGAGTTAATATGAACTCGTGTCCCCAATTCGGTGCTCAAGACTACTCCCAAAAATACTTTAGCTCATTAGTGTTTTAAGCACATCTTTCTTTAGTTGAGATAATTACTCAAAACTTAGCCCAAAGGCTCTTGAAAACTCTTTCTAAAAAGAACATCTCAAAACCATATTTTAATATGATCATTGATGACTCGGGATATTCATACTGCTTAAACATTGATGGTATACCTAGAGACCATACTGTTTAAACATTGATGACATACTCGATTTGTCATACTAATCATGTTTTTAGAAACTCTTTTGCAATACTCATCTTTTCTCAAAAAGAGATAGTACTCAAACTTCTCAAAACTCTTTTGGAAATCTCAGTTTCCTCAAATCTTAAATGTGAAAACATTTATAAACTTCTTTGGGAAATACTTAGTTCCCTAATAACTTTTGAGAAATGAACTCAACTCTTGACTTAACTCGAAACTCTTGACTTAACTGAAACTCGATACTCTTTACTTGACTTGAAACTTGAGACTCTTTACTTAACTTGGGACTCTATACTTAACTTGGAATTCTATACTTAACTTGGAACTCGAGCCTTAAAATGAAGTTAAAACGTTCAATAAAGACTCTTGAATAACTTTGAAGACTCGCTTTGACTCCCTTCATGAACTTCTAGACTCAACCCTTAACTTCACTTGACTTGGAAACTAACTCTCCTTGAATTGGAATTATGAATTCAAGGTGTTTGATCACATGTTATGGATGAGTTCTTGACGTTTAGAAGTACTTTGGAATGTTGGAAACAACTAGGAAACATAGGTACAACACCAAGGAACATGCATGAGAAAGGGTGAAATGAAAGGGGAAACTAGGCGTCCTTGGCGCTCTGCAAGGCGCGGAGCGCCAGCCCTTGAAGCTTAGAAGGGGCCTGCTGGCGCTCTGCTAGGCACGCCGCCCCAAAGGCTGGACTTCAGAGTCCCTTTTGGGGTGCGCTGGCAGGCGCGACGCGCCGGCCCCTTCCCCAGAAAATCCGACTTTTCTTCTTTTTCCCAACTCTAAACCACCCTAACTTCAAAGTTTTCAACCCCAGCCACTAAGGATCATAAAATCCCTCAACACTCAAAAGATTCAACTCAAAACACAACCAAATCAAGTACTAAACCAACAAGAACTTCTATAACACAACCAACAACTTCCACAACCAAAAACTTCAACAACCAAACAATCTTTTCTCGAAAATAAACGAGTTTGGCGTGTGGGGGAAAGAACCAACCCGACACTATGAACTCACATACCTAGTAGGGATCACCCCCGACGATACCACAACGATCTCCTTGCTTGATCTTCTCTTTCTCCTCTTCTTCTCCTCTTCTTCTCCTCTTCACTCTCAAACCCTTACTTTCACTCTTTAAAATGGGACAAACTGATCTAAAAATCAGTCTAACACAACAATATAACCCCAAAAGAAATGGCTAGGGAAAAGACCAAAATGCCCTTAAAATTTCCGGACGGACTTCCCTGCCAACTGCCCCACTTCCAAAGGGCATAACTCACTCATACGAACTCGGAATCGAGCAAACTTGGTGGCGTTGGAAAGATCATTCCACGAGCTTCGCAAAAAAAACTGGAACTACACCTAAATCATCCTGAGATAGGAGTTATGACTGCTCAAAGTTGGCCAAAAACTCACTTTTTCCCATACTTGGCCAAATTTCCAGATTTTGAATTCCTTCCAAAATTGACTATTTCCAATTCTAAGCCTCTTCAAAGTTATTTCAAATTGTCGGATGTTACAGTTAAGTAAGTAAGTAGTAATAGTCTTAATTGTAGTGTACTAGTGTTGATGAGCTTAATTATGAGTTTTTTTTAATCAATTCAAGAAATGGTTGCTTGAACACACACTTGTCACTGCCAAACAGAAGCTCTCCACTTGACTTCTATATTGCATAACACACTCCATCAAAAATGTTTTTTAACGATAATTAATTATCGATAGTAAAATTCAATTTCGTTAAATATATTTATTTAGAGGCAATTAATTACTAGCGACAATTACCTATTAACACTCTTCGTAAATGTTACTAAAACCAATATAGCAACATTAATTTAATGTCGATAAAAACTTTTGTATTCTTTATTAAAATGTACTTGATGCTAAAAGCTATTTTTATTATAGTAACATGAGAAGAGCAGCATGTCCACAATGTGCAAATAATGTTAACTCTATACCTTCTCTATGTACACTGCCATTCGACCAACAAAATGAGTATTTGCACATAGTGCAGTACGGACTATGGATAAATATTAAAAAATTATGTATAAAAGCGTATTATTTATTTAGTGACTTGATATAAATATTAAATATGAATAATTTTTTACTAATTCTACGTCCTATTAATTATTAGAGTGATAAATATCGACACAGTACATTTAAAGGAGAGTGTGGATTGGTGTGAATGCGGAGACGTAAGTAATTGCTCTCTTCTCCCATTAAAATCATTAAAAATAGTATAAAAAAATAATAAAACTCTTTAGATTTAAATAAACAAATAAAATAATTTTATTTTTAATATATATAGAGATCAAGTAAAATAAGGGAAAGACATCAAAAGAGGAGGTAAGCATTTAAAAAACATGCTTCTTTCTTTAATGAATTCTGGACATAGGGATGCAGTGCATGAGCTGTATGTAGTAATAAATTATTAATGGTGAACAACTTGTATAGTATCTCGAATATAGGGCATGTTTGGCATGAAGGAAAATATTTTTCAGAAAATGTTTTTCAATTTTCTCATGTTTGGTTCGGTTAAATGTTTTGGAAAATATTTTTCAAATCAACTCATTTTCCTCAAATTTAGGGAAAATGATTTCTCTTCAAAACTTAAGGAAAACATTTTTCAAAATTTTCTTCCAACTTTAAATTACAATTTTTTTTGTTGAAAAAATCAATTTATTTTATCCCTACCCTCAAACCAGCCCCCTCAACCACCCCCCCCTCCCCCCAAAAAATAAAAATAAATTTAAAGCTTGTTTTTTAAAAATGTTTTTAACTTCAATCTTTTTACCCATCCTCACCCCTACCCCCAGCCCCCTACCACAACCCCCGCCAGTGGCAGAGTCAAGATTTTCAATATGGGGTTCAAAATTTGTAGAAATAGACACACGAAGTAGTCGAATGGGGTTCGACATCTACTATATATACATAAAAAAATAATTTAACCATGTATAAATAATATAATTTTTCGCCGAAGGGGGTTCGATGAACCCCCTTCGTACAAGGTGGCTCCCCCCCCCCACCCCCCCGCCCCCCAAAAAAAATATTAAAAGTTGTTTTTAAAGATATTCCTAATTTCATTTTTTTATTTTTTTACCCCCACCCCCACCTTAAAAAAATTAAGTTTGTTTTTATAAAATATTTTCAACTTCAAAATTTTATTTTTTCACCCCGATCCTCGACCTCCCACGCCCGGCCACCCCCCATCCCCCACTCCCCCAAAAGAAAAAAATAAGTTTGTTTTTAAAAAGTATTTTCAACTTCAAAATTTCATTTTTTTCACCCCTACCCTCGACCCCTCACCCACCTACCCCCCAAAAGAAAATTTTAAGTTTGTTTTTAAAATATATTTGCAACTTCAAAATTTCAGTTTTCACCCCTACCCTCGACCCCTCACCCACCCCCTATCAGCCCCCACCCCCAAAAAAAAAAATTAAGTTTGTTTTTAAAAAGTATTTTTTACTCACCAACCAAACTTGAGAAAATAAGCCAAAAATCTACTTGTTTTTCCAGAAAAAACATTTTCTAGGAAAACATTTTCCTTCCTACCAAACACACCCATAATATTGTATAATACTCCCTTCGTCCCATATTAGATAGGCATCTTACTAAAAATATTTGTCCCACATTACTTGATCACTTACTAAATTAGAATAGAATTAATTATTTATTTCTACTTTACCCCTACAATAATTATGGTCTTTAGAAGTTGAAACCAATTTTGAATATTTCAAAAATTATTTTTTTAAGAGGTTAATTAATATGACAAAAAGGGAGAAATAGTACAGTTGATCAATCTATTAATGGTTTCTTAATCACGGTGTAAAATAGAAAATGTCCATTTAATATGAAACAGAGATAGTAGCTATCTAATTATTTATCAAAAAATGAACAATATAACCAGACATTGATATGAAGTGAAAAGGGAAGCTTTAATATTTGGTTGACCACTTAATTCTAAGTCGTCTAGGAGGTATAAAGCTATTCCTTTCATTCCATATTAGTCGTTGCATTTATAACTATGCATTGCATCTGTATGTATCTTTGTTTTCATAACATAGTTCATTTTGGGGTGATATAATGGGCACCATTACCATACGATAGGAAAATAAAAATAATATTATTAACTATGGTCATTTTCACAAGGACAACTAAGTTCATCTTATTTCAAGAATATAATATAAAATATTAAAGGGTTAAATAGGATAAAATAATTAATTTAATCTTGATTTTGATAAAATAACAAGTTGAAATACTTATTCTTGATAATCGGTGACATATACTTAATTTCTAATTTAGCCATAAATAATGATGACCAATAAATCATGAATGGTGATTTATTTTAGTGAGACAAAATGTATAGATAGATGGCGCTGTGATAATGTAAGGTTCAACTTATAAGTTTCCTTGCTCGTTTATAGTTTAGTTTGCTAGATTTTTATCCGTACCTTCAAAGATATGTATACACACAAAAAAAAAAAGAAGTAAACTTTAACAATCACAATATGAAATTGATATGAATGATTCACTATTAATTTCTAAATAAACTTCTAAAAAGTGTGTTTACCAACAAACCATGTGAAACTTAATTTAACGAAAAAAATTATTGAATTTGCGTGAATAAAGTTTCATATTTATTTCTAAAAGAGAAGGCAAGTTACATGTAAGTGTTAAATATTGACCAAGTAGTGCATGGATTTTGATAAAATAACTAAAATGTCTTTTATCGTCCTTTTCCTACTCATGTACTATACAATTAATTTACCCGGAAGGAGACCTAGAAATAAAATAGTCTTGGAGCTTAATGAAATAATATATTTTTATTTTGTTGTGATATTAATGCACCTACTCAACTACCCTACTTCCGTAATATTAATTTTGCACCTAACTTTCTTTTGCCGTACTTAAAAGTGAAATATCGTGGAATATATATAGTCATTGACTTGAATCAGCGAATTTTTCAAAAAAAAAAAAAATTATTTGTCGGCCAAGAGCATTTTTGTATTGTAAGGCCACAAAATAAAGTGTTGAATTGAATAAATTTATGTATAACATATATTTTATATACTAAATTTGGAAATAATAAAAATATTAAATATTTTGTCTCGGATCTGGGGTGATGAAAATGACTACAAGTCAATAGGCAATTAATTTATACATAAAGTCCCACCTCCTAAACCTATTAATATGCTACTAAACTAATCATATTGAAATTAAGTTAGTTCTAACATCTTGAATTAATTACAAGGTATTCCATTAATTTGATAGTTATAAGTTACAAGATATTGGATATCTTTCCTTTCATACAATTTAAAATTCTTGTATTAGATACTTAATTTTAATTGAGTCAATCATGAAATGAATCTCTATCATTGTCGTCTTTCGTATTCCCTTGATTCATCACTTTTTAAATTGTAGAAGTGTTTCTACAAAAGTATTACTTAGTATCATGTTCTAGCTTCTACTTATAACTCTTATATAACAACAACACAACATATGGGGTTTGGCAGGGTAGATGTAGAATCTACATAAACCTTGCATCTACCTCAGAGTTGAGATAAAGAGGTTATTTTCAATAGCTTTTCGGCTAAACATAAAAACAATTTAGAAAAAAATTGTAATGAAATTAAGTATAAGAGGCAATAATAGATAGTAAAAAAATAACAAATAGTATAGCAAAATAGTACTACAGTAAAATAATACTATAATTGAACTATATGAAATTATATAAAAAGCGAAGAATAAGAAACTACAAGAATAGTCCTATGACTACTAGTAACGACAACAAGAAAATGCAGTCCTTACTAGTATATATGGTCACACTCCTACCTACTAACTTTTTACCCTAATTTATCGTCCTCCACACCTTCTTACTATAACATTTTAACAAAAAGAAAATATAAAAAATTAACTAAACCGTATCGAAATCAAAGAGAATTCGAACGTCTAATGTTAATGATGTAAAGCAAAATGATCAAATTGATATGATACAAATTTTATAAAATAATCGATCGAACCTAACATTAACACCCCCTACCCTACACGCATCTAGATAGCATCTTTAATTACCTGTATTTCTCTTCTTCTTTTTTTCTATATAATAGATACTTCATAGCAATGAAAAATTCAGGAGAAGCAAGAGTTGAGTAGAACAAAAGAAGAAACAACCAAACCAAACAGGTAATTTTGTTCATTTTCTCGTTCTACGCTAAACACTATCAATTAATTATATTATTTTGTACCTCAAATTGAAGAACCTGACTCAACCGGATAATCATTTTATTTAAAAGATTCTTAGTCATCGTTATTTTTTTTATTGTCAATAGTGTTTAATTTGATATTTACTTTACAATTTAATTAATTTGAATTTGCGATAGAAAATCTCATTGAAACATGAGTCTATTTTTAGGACTTAAATTTGAAGTCTTTAATCAACGAGAAGGGAGTAATTACCACTTAGCAGCAACTTTTGCTATTTACTCATCGTTTATTAGTCGTGTGTTCTTTTTGAAATGGTGTACCACTACAATTTTAATTTTATTTACACAATATCCACCTTGTGGAAATGATTCGTGCTATTAGTTTCTCAAGTAACCTAAAGGAAACTATACAATATCCATTTTCTTGAAGAGTATATCTTTTTTTTTTCTTTTGCAAAGAAGTGTTACTCCCTCAAATTGTCATTAATTTGGGATGATATAAAAAGAAAATGCTGAATACATATGCTAGCCCTTAAAATTAGTCCGGTGTTTTTCATTTAAATACTTATAATAAAGATTATAATTTATACCTATTGAATACTTGAATGATGTTTAAAATGTTCCTATTAAACATATTTTCGACAATATAGTTTTTAAAAATTTGATTTTCACGCATGTGACATGAAAATAGTTGTTAGAAGAAATTTTGTTGATATTTTCGTAGTTTTTTTCTGGTTGTTTTCGTAGTTTTGATATTAACTAGTTTCACGGCACGTGCGTTGCACATGTGTATTGTATATATAGTATATGATGTTGTAAAATAGAATTAATATTACTAAATTAAAGCTTTTTAGTAAATAATTATAATTGAACGAACATATGACAAGTGTTTTTAACTTTTTAATACATATTGTTATAGAGTTACTTGTATTTTGAGATCAAAATAACCATATATCATTAAAACACTTCAAAATACATTCAAAGTTTAGATATGGGAGAAAGTGACATTTCTTTAATAATATTATTTCTTACTTCACTCAATTTTGTAAACAAATCTAACCAACAAAATAGAAAAAAAATATTCATTCAAAAAATGTCACCAATAACCTTTCCTTTGAGGTTATGAACATAAATGATGTACACCATTTAAGTACAGATTAGAGTATATGTTTCCATTAAATTAATGTGTGTTCTTTTAAAAAATTTTAATAGATCAAATTAATTTCTTTTTCAACAGGTTGGGGTTCTTTTTATAAAGTAACATAACATGAGAGTTGATATATAGTAATATAATTTCCCTTTTATTGCTTTGTCCATTTCTTTTCAAATCAAATTCTGCAATGAATATATTGCTTTGGATTAATAGTAAAATGAGTTGACACTAAAAATAATAATATGTTTTTTTGTAGGATTTAGTTGGAGAAAGCGGATGGCACACTCCATTGAGATTACCACAATAGATAACCAAATTCCACTGCTTCAAACTGAAAAACATGAGGTATTTTTTTCCTTAACCCACTTTTATTAGGTCCAATTTAAGGCATAATAGATAAATGTGCCATTTAACTTGAATTCAACTTGCATCTATGCCCCCAACTTTGGTTATGCACAAGTAGATACTTAAATCTGTATAAAATTGAACAAGTGAACATATACGTATGTGACGTCCTACGTGGATTGTGCCACGTAGGACTCATGTGTCTACTTGCTCAAGTTTATACAAGTTTATGTGCCTACTTGTGCATACTCAAAGTTGAAGGGCATAAATGTAAAATGAGACCAAGTTAAAGGGCACGGAGCCAAGTTTGCCTTTTTACAAAACTTCTTCTTAATCAATTACACCCCCTAACTTGAAATTCCTTGTATTGCAAAGAACTATGACTCTAAACCATTACAGATTGAAGAGGAGAGGAAAGTGGATCATTTAATCGACATAAAGGACACAAATGATCAAGATCCATTAGGATCACAGACAAAGAAATCTGTAAATCAGATGTTTGATTTAGACAATTTGTCTATTGAATCGAGTACTATATTCAAAGTAAATGTGTGGCTACGTGAATCAAATCCAGTTGCTTATACACCAAAGATGGTCTCTATTGGTCCTTACCATAAGAAAAATCAACAACTTGGTCTAATGAAAAAGTACAAATTATTGTACCTACGGCGGTTTCTTCAACGAAAAGAGGGGCTTGACGTGGAAAGTTGCATTAGTGAATTGGAGAAACAGAAGGAGGAAGTACTAAAGTGTTACAATGATATAGAAGACCTCGATACTGATAATAGTCATGAATTTTGTCAAATGTTGTTGCTTGATGGTTGTTTTGTGGTTGAGTTTATTCGAGAATATTGTGAAATGTGTCCAAAAGGAGAAGAAAAGATTATAAATATTAATGATAATTACATATTTCGAGACTTGATGTTACTAGAAAATCAACTTCCTTTCTTTGTCCTCAACCAACTTCATTACATGACAAAGCAAGATGATGAATTACCATTGGCAATACTAGTGGGTAATTCATTTACCTTTTTTGTTGACTTGCCAAAAATGACCCCTGAATCCTTTAAAGAGACAAAATGTAATGAAAAAGATATCAAACATTTACTTCATTTAGTACACATATTTTCATGTCAAGGGAATCGCATGAAAAAATCAACCGATGACATAACATGGCATATGGTTATGCCAAATGCAACAGAGCTTTCTGAAGCTGGAGTTAGCTTTGCAAAAGTCAGTTTTATTAATAAAAACAAAGACAATATTGGTGATATGACAAATTTATTGGATATAAAGTTCGAGAAAGGATTGATGGAAATTCCTTGTTTTCGAGTGGAAGATGATACAGAAACCGTCCTCCGAAATCTCATTGCTTATGAGCAACAATCATTTGATGTACATCCTACCTATTTCAGTGATTATGCAACTTTCATGGATCATCTTATCGACTCAGACAAAGATGTGAATTTGCTTCGGCAAAAAGGAATCATAGTGAACTGGATAGGAGAGGACAAAGAAGTGGCTAGCCTCTTCAACAAAATCGGAAATGGGGTCACAACATATTCCGACTTCTATTACAAAGAAGAATTCAGAAAAGCAGTTGAACATTGTCAAAAACCATGGAACAGAATGAAGGCAAATTTGAAGCATAATTATTTTAGTAGTCCTTGGGTAGGAGCTTCAACTGTGGCAGCCATCATACTCCTCATACTCACAACTATACAGACTATTTTAGCTATCACAAGTGCCGTTAAGTAAGTAGTAATTATCATGATTGTCTCAATTGTAGTGTTTCCAATTTGCATTTGTGTTGATGAACTTACGACTTTTTCATATCCCCTTTATGTATTGGGTTTTATAATTGAATGTTAATTTAGTTTATTTCAAAATATCTATATATTTCACCTCCTACAACAACATGTATCAGATAGCTCTATTCACTATGCAAGCGAGCACATTAAGATCTAACAAAACAATCCCCTGCCCATTTTATTTGCATTCGCATTCACAACGTCAGCCAAAAACACCCCATATATATAAATTGTGTAATTACTAGACTGTGAAGAATGCAAGAAGTGGCATATTGTCAATTCTTGGATCAGATTCTCAAAGAGGAAAAAGATTGATTCATCTAATATTCTTGAATCCGTATAAGTTTCATTTGCAGGTTTATTCTAAGCTCTATATATTTGTATAAAATCTAATATTAAGGTCGGCATGGCGTTAAGGATGTGAAAGTGGTGGGGATGAGGACTACGGGGTTGGTACAGAGACGTTTTCAAAATTTTGATAGGATGAGTGCATTATTACAAAATGGGGATCTATGATATAAGTTTGACGCGGTTTGACCTTTAGATTTTTATTATTGAACCTGTTAAACTTCAAAAAATTATAGGTCCAAAATTAATTCTTTTCTATTCAACTATGTTGGAGATTGGTTAATCCTTATTGGATGAAAAAATGTAATTAAACATCGTAATTTCATGATAATAATTCGATCTACTTTTAAAATCTATGGATGAGTTTTTTTCAAAATATTATTTTCAACTTATTTATTAAACATTAAAAATAAATAAGAAACTCACTTAATTTTCAAAAAAAAAATAACAATCTTCCATCGTACTTAACACACCCTAAAAGTGTTCTTCTTCAACTAATTAAACTTGATATCAAATTTTAGAATAAATGGTGGTTTGAACACACAGTCAAAGTGGTAGATATATACTACGATATGTTTTCTTAATTGTAATGTCTATACACTTTATTCTATGATACTTTTCTCAAAATGCATATTATTTCATGTTAGTAATATAGGCAGGTTTGCTAGAAAATCTATATATAGTATACTCCTCATGCACTATTAGAAAAATTGAAATTAGCTACTAATTTCGTTGTTAGTTCGTCACTATTTTAGCTAACAAAAATTCGTCACTAAAGAAGATTAGCAATGAATTTTGCTGTTTAACTATAAAATTTGTCCTTCACTAAATTTAATTTTTTTTAATAGTGATACTCATAACTATATAGACTATTTTAGCTTAATTATCAGTTTTTTTTAATCAATTCAAGAAATTTGCTTGAACACACACTTGCTACTGCCAAACAGAAGCTCTCCACTTGACTTCTATATTGCCTAACACACTCCCATCAAAAATGATTTTTACAGATAATTAATTATCGGTAATAGAATTCATTTTCGTTAAATATATTTATTTAGAGGCAATTAATTACTAGCAACAATTACAAACAAAGAGCTGCACAAATCAGGAAACAAATGTTGTACTGTTACAAACAAAGAGTTGTACAAATCAAATATTTAATGAAAGATTTAAGAATTTGGACGCTACATGCATCAACTTTGCGACCATATTCAAAGTAAATGTGGGGCTATGGAAATCAAATCCAGATGCTTATACACCAATGTTGATCTCCATTGGTCCTTATCACAAGAAAAATTCTCAACTTGGCTCCATGGAAAAGTACAAACTGTTGAACCTACAACGATATCTCAAGCTGAAAAAGGGGCTTGATGTGGAAAGTTGCATTACTGAAATTGATAAACTGAAATATGAAGCACTAAAGTGTTATGGCGATAACCTTGACAGTGATATTGTTGAAAGTTTTTCAGAAATGTTATTGGTTGATGGTTGTTGTGTGGTTGAATTTATTCGAGAGTGCTGGGAAAATGAGGAAAAAGAAAACAGCATCACCAAATTGGTTACTAGAAAACCAACTCCCTTTCTTTGTGCTTGTCAGACTTTATCGCATGACATCACATCCTACTGAAGAGAACTTGTTGTATATGGTGAGACATACCTTGCTTAATACTTTTCCAAAGGTGAAATTTATACCCAAATCAGAAATTCAATTTATAACAGAAGGATTCGACCATTTACTTGATGTGGTACACATGTTTTGTCGCCCATCAGGTGAGAAAGTTCAACAAAAGATGAATGCTAGCACACAAAACCAGTGTTGCAAGATAAGTTTTTGTGGCAACAGTTTGCAATTATCAAAAGAAATCCCCCCTCATCTTAAACTTTGGCAATGCTATCATATTCCAACTGCAAGAGAGCTTTTTGACGCTGGAGTTAGCTTCTTAAAAATAGGATTTGTGGAAGAAAATGACGAGGATAAAGCATCACTATTCGATATCACGTTCGAGAAGGGATTAATGAAAATCCCATGTTTCGCGATTGACGATACTATGGAAACCTTCATGAGAAATATGATAGCTTTTGAGCAACATACTTCAATAAAACCATATCCTTATTTCTCGATGTATGCACATTTAATGACTCAACTTATTGGCTCACATAGAGATGTGAATTTTCTTCGCCAAAACAAAATCATCCTTGAGGGCATGGGAGATGACAAACAAGTGGCTAGCATCTTCAAGAAACTTTCAGATGGGGTGGCAATCACAGACTGTTACTTTTATTACATACAAGAATGCAGTAAATTGATTCAACATTGTGAGAAGCCATGGAATCAAATGAAGGCAAGTTTGAAGCACAACTATTTTCAGAGTCCTTGGGCAGGAGCTTCAACTGTGGCAGCTATTACACTTCTTGTGCTCACAGTTATACAGACTGTTCTGGCTTTTACCGGTTATGTTAATAAGTAATCTTTGTTGTAGCCAGTGGCGAATTTAGAGCCAAAAAATACGGCACCGGCACCCGTGGTTTCTTCGTAAAATTAGATATTTGATATATATATATATTTTCTAAGATTTGTATAATATTATATTTTGGCACCCGTACTACAAGAAATCTAAATGGTCCACATGATTTAATGTTGAGCTTTTGACCTTGAGGATTAAGGATCAATTCCCACTTCAATACATTTTACTTGGTGCACCCTTGTTCGAAAAATCCTAAATTCGCCTCTGGTTGTAGCTATGTAACACAACTGTTGACTCATCGAGTACTGATTCCTCATTATGCAATTATTTGTGTGTTGATGAGCTTAATATTGTGTCTCACCTCCATTATGGGGTAGGACTAAAGCTAATAATTTCAGCTCATATTTATAAAATTAGCTTATTTAATCCATATTTTTCTTTGAGGTAATTTTTTTTTTTTGCATTAATAGTATATTTGAGGTAAACTTGCTTGTGATTTGAGGCAAATTTTAAATCTTTAGTTTGTTCTCAAAGTATGTAATAAGATACATTTCGCGAATAAAAAAGGCCTATGCATATAAGGGAGTAGAGCATTTTTCTCATTATTGTTCCAATGTTCAGATAGAGCCCTACTAGGAGGAGTCTAGAATCGACTAGCTGAAGATGGAAATTTCCTTGAGTTTCCATTGGTGCTAAGTTATTTTCCAATGGGAGGGGAAGGGGGGGGGGGGTGTCTCCCTTTTGTTGGGAACTTAACATAATATTTTAAAGGAAAAATGCTCAAATATGCTATCGAACTTTGAGAAAAGACTCATTTATGTCGGCTAAATCATGGTACTGCCTTTATGTCTAGATCCATTTGTGCCATTATTTTTTAACGATTAGGATTTTTTCCACATACGTCTTTTATTAGAGGTCCACATCACCAAAACAACTAGTCAAAAAAAGTTCAAATATGTCATCGAACATTGAGAAAAAGTTCATCCATGCCATCTATTAATAGTTGAACTCAACCATGCCATTGTCGTAACAGAAATGACCCATTCGTGCTTATTTTTAATGGTCGAATTTGATGGTTTTGCAAAATATTTTTTTCCATGTTGCCTCTTGTCAGAGGTCCACCTGCCAAAATTAAAACCGATCTAATTTAATTAAATTTGAAATTAAACCTGACTCATTAACACCATATTCGACTCACCCTAACCCGTTTCCTTTTAATTTCTTCCCACTCAATTGGCAAGAAACTGACAGATGAATAAATCATTATACTTTGTAGAAGAAAAAATTGAAAGATTAGGACTTGTAAATACTGAATTTTTGAAGCTTTTGCTAAGGAGTCAAACATTAAAATGAGAGAAAATTTAGATCTAAGGATTTGGAGGAGAAATAAAAGGGAAACGGGTTAGGGTGGGTCATGTATGATGTTAATGTAGAATTCTCAAGTAAATGAATGAGAGAAATCAAAGATTGTATTAATGAAGAAAATTGCCAAGTACATGCTGCTTATATAGGAGTTGTTACAGAGTTTTTAGAGCCCTAGGCTAGCTACACTTGGAGTTATACAATTACAAGAATAGAGGATGACTACTACTACTACTACTACGACTATAACTCTTTAACAAAACACAATAGCCTAGTCGCACTAAGCAAACACAGTAGCCTAGTCCTAGTGCGACTTTAAGTACTCTTTAACAACTAACGTTGATTGTACCACGTTTTTCAACATGTTCCTTATCTTCAACACTTCCTCTCAAGCTAATGAGTGGAGGAACAGTTACTCCTAGCTTGCTTCTAAAACCAGCAAAGACTTACTTTGTCAGTGCTTTTGTATTAATGCTTGTTGCAGATATCTCAGTCTCTTTTGATGATTAAGAAATTACTGTAACATCTCGCTAATTGAAAGAACTAGAAAGAGTTAGAATTGGAAATAGTCATTTTAGGAAAGAATGAAAAATCTGGAAATTTGTTAAGTTATGTTACGTTTGGGTTTTTGGTCAACTTCAAACGACCATAACTCCTAACTCAGGATGAGTTAGGTGTGTTTCCAGGTATATACCGTAGGAAATATCTTGGAATTATCTTTCCAACTCCACCGAGTTTGCGCGATTCCGAGTTTGTATGAGTGATATATGCACAGTTGAAGTTGGGTTGTTCAAATAAGGAAAGTCTAATCCGGATTTTGGAAGGGTAGTTTGGTCTTTTCCATACCTATTAATTTAATTTCATTTTTTGGTAATTAGTTGGGGTCTAAACTGAACAAGGGTTTTGAGAGAAGAGAAAAAAAGAGGAGAAGGAGCAAGAATCATCAAGTTCTTCAAGAATCGCTTGTGGATTTCGTCAAGGGGTGATCCCTATGACGTATGTGAGACTTTCATAGAGTTGGGTTCGTTCACCCACGCGCCAATTAGTTCAGCGAAATTCGTCCTAAAAAGGGTTGAAAGTTTGATGTTCTTGATATGTATTCTCGAATTTGATGTCGTTCTTGAATTGGGCTGAGATTGAGAAGTTTCTGAGATCTTTACGTCGAATTATAGAGTTGTTTTGAGTTAGGTTCTTAGATACATTTGTTGGGTATATAAATCTAAAGAGAATTTGGGGAAAAGAACCGATTTTAGGCGATTTGGAGTTGGAAAACAAAGAAGCAAAAGTCAGGGGAAATCTGGGCACCAGGTCACGGACCTGTTCCTCAGAATTTACAATTTTTCTCCTCACGTCGCGGAGCGGTCACAGACCGTTCTGCCTCAAAATTTATTTTCGCGACCAAATATTTAAATACATCTCCACGTCGTGGACTTGCTTCCAGACAGTGATTTCTTGATCTTTTCTCATGTTTAACTATATCTAAAAATACTCATAAACATCATGAGATTGTTCCTATCACAAATCACAATCCTTGAATCCATAATTCAATTCAAGGAAAGTTAAGAGTCAAGTCAAGGAAAGTTAAGAGTCAAGTTAAGAGAAATTCATAAAATTTTCCAAAAGTCTTTTACAAACGTTTTAACTTTGTTTTAAGACTTAAGCTATGAGTTGAGTAAAGAGTAAGAGTAAAATTTCATTTCTTCAAAGATTATACGGGAACTAAGTATTCCCAAGAGTTAAAAATGTTTTCACATTTGAGCAAGAAAGGGAACATCGATTCCAAGAGAGATTTTAAGCTAAGTTTTGAGTAATAATCTCAAACCAAAGAAAGAAGTTTTGTTTTAAAAACATATGAGCTAAGTATATTTTTTGGAGTAGTATTGAGCACCGATATGGGGATGTGAGTTCATAATAACTCAAGTCTCCATAAACCATGTAGCCATCATGGGTAGTAAATGATCATACTTTTTAGATGATTCCTTAAGTGCTTTTTTAGCATAGACTAGTGGATTCACTTAGTTAAGGCGTTCTATATGACGGCAAAGTATAGGACAGTTCTGGGAGCGTGGCAAAGACATTGTATCACCACTTAGTGGATCCACTTAGTTAAGGCGTTCTATATGACGGCAAAGTATAGGACAATTCTGGGAGCGTGGAAAAGACGTTGTATCACCACTTAGGCTCATAGTGATGGTTGTCGGTTAAAGAAAATCCCATAGTATTATATTACTTTACAAGTAAACCGAGTTGTTATTGCATTTCTTTAACAAATTGAGTTGCTACTACTGTTTTAAATGCTTTGTATAACTGCACCATTATTGTTGTTTACTTTGCATTTGAGTTAAGTTATTCATGAGTTGAGTAAAGCCAAGGTACGTGTTTCTTTCAGATTCCTTTCAAGCTTATGTTATTTTTAGTATTCCCATCGCATACTCGTACATTCAATGTACTGATGCCATTTGGCTTGCATTAGGAGACTGCGATACTTAGGAAATTATCTCACTTCTTTCACACTCATTTCATGCGATAGAGTTCATCTCTATAAAGTCTCTTTCTAATTCATGCTTGCGCGTGTTTTTTCAATTAATCATGCCTCCATGAAGAGCTATCAGAGGTCGTCCTGCTAAGCATAATATTGAGGTGCAAGAGGTACCCAATGCACCTGAAGTACAACCCCAATGAGTAGTTACTAATGCTGAATTTAGGGAAGCGATAAAAATGTTGAGTCAAGCTGAGACCAACCAAGCTAGGCAGAGAGAGAACCGACAGGAAGGGATTGACACATCAAGGATTTGTGAGTTCTTGAGGATGAATGTAACACCCCAGAGAATTTTTTCGAACTAAGACTCGAGCCGTCCTTCATGTGGAGTGAGATTTTACCGAGGAATAAAATTTCTTGAGTGTTGAGTTAAGGTCCCTAGGTATAGCACATTGAGTTCCAAGAAGAGTTGAATTGGAAATAGTCATTTTGGAAAGAATCTGGAAAATTTGGCTATGGAAAAAAAGGAGTTTTTGGTCAACTTTGAGCAGTTGTAACTCCTAGCTCAAAATGATTTAGGTGAATTTCTAGTTATGTCTGGAAAGCCCTTGGAATGATCTTTCCAACGCCACCGAGTTTTCTTGATTCCGAGTTCGTATGAGTGACTTATGCCCTTTGGAAGTTGGGCTGTTGGCACAGTCGCACAGTGCAGTTTGTTTAGTCCGAAAATTTTAAGGGTATTTTGGTCTTTTCCCTAATCATTTCTTTGGGTTATATTAAGGTGTTAGACTGATGTTTGGATCATTTTTGTCCCTTTTTAAAAGAGTGAGAGTGAGGGTTTTAGAGAGAAAGAAGAGGAAAAGAAGAGGAGAAAGAGAAGAAGAAGCTAAGGATCGTCGTGGATTTTCGTCGGGGGTGATCCCTAATCAGGTATGTGAGTTCTTTAGTGTGGGTTGATCCTTTCCCCCACACACCAAGCTCATTTTATGATTTGAGAAAAGATTGGATTTGTTGTTGAAGTTGTTGAAGTTGTTAGTTGTTGTTGATGTTGTTAGTTGTGTTGTGGAAGTTATTGTTGGTTGTGGGACATGATTTGGTTGTGTTCTTAAGCTGAAATCTATTGTATATTGAGGGATTTTATGATCCTTAGTGTTGGTTGGTTCATACCCCCACACACCAACTCGTTTTTAATTCCAAGAAAAGATGTATTTTGGTTGTTGAAGTTGTTGGTTGTGTTGTTGAAGTTCTTGCTGATTTGGGATAGGATCTGGTTGCGTTTTTGAGTGGAATCCACTGTATGTTGAGGGGTTTATGACCCCAAGTGTTTGGGAAAAGAACCTTTGAGGTTGAGAGGGTTTAGAGTTGGCAACATGAAGGAGAAAAGTTGGGCAGCTTGCCTGAAGCAAGTCTGCGTTGCAGCTGTGTTTACCTCTGTGAACAGAATCTGTTCTGTTTTTAGAATTAAATTTCGAATTTTTTTCTTAAGTCTAGCTGTCCTAAATTATTCCTAATCATCATGGGGTCTTTCCAAACACAAATCATTACCCTTGAATTCATAATTCCAATTCAAGTGAAGTTAGTTTCCAAGTCAAGTGAAGTTAGTTTCAAAATCAAGTGAAGTTAGTTTCCAAGTCAAGTGAAGTCAAGCTTAGAAGTAGGTAAGTCAAAACAAGTCTTTAAGGTTTTCCAAGAGTCTTCATTGATCGTTTTAACTTCATTTTAAGGCTCAAGTTAAGTAAAGAATGAAGAGTTCTGAGTCAAGAGTTTCAAGTCAAGTCAAAGTTAAGAATTTCATGTTAAGTTAAGAGTTTCACATCAAGCCAAGAGTTCAAGTAAAGTAAAGAGTTTCAAGTCAAGTAAAGAGTAAAGAGTCAAGAGTTTAAAGTTGAGTTCATTTCTCAAAGTTATTAGGGAACTATGTATTCCCAAAGGAGTTTTAAAGAAATGTCTTTACATCTAAACAAGGTTGGAAATTGAGATTTCCAAAGAGCCTTCGGGCTAGTTTTTGAGTAATTATCTCATATCAGCAGGAATAAATATGTTTTAAAAACATAAGAGCCAGTACATTTTTGGGAGTAGTATCGAGCACCGAATTGGGGGAGCGTTCAAAGAACCCACAGCCCCCATAGAACCATGTTAGCCACCATGGGTAGAAAAGGATCATACTTTTTAGATGAATCCTTTTCAGATTAGACTAGTGGATCCATTAGGCAGTTCAGGTCTTATACCTTTGGCCGGGTATAAGATGCTCTGGCAGCGTGAGGTCGATCGCTGTATCATCACTATAGCTCTTATGTGATGGTTGTCGGTTAGAGAAACTCCCACAGCAGTTATTGTATTTTTATACACAGAAATTATTGTATTTTATATACATCAGTTCAATTGTATTTCTATATACATCTCAGGCTTATTGTATCCTTGTGTACACACAGAGTTTATAACATGTTTTAAACAGTCTTTCTTTATATCGCACTTGTTTTAAATTGCCTTCTATTAAAAGAAGTCAATCAGGTTGAGTTCAGTTATTCAAGAGTCGAGTATCTTGAGTTGAGTATCTATCTTGAGTTGAGTATCTATCTTTGAGTTGAGTATATATCTTTGAATTGAGTATCTGTCTCTGAGTCCAATATCTATCTTCTGAGTTGAGTAAGTTTGAGTAGTTTTGAGTATTCCTTGAGTTGAGAAAGTTTGAAAAGAGGTAAGTTGTTCAGTTTATTCCAGTTTTTCTTCTAGCCTATGTTGTTTAGCTTTCCAGCTTACATACTCGTACATTCCACGTACTGAGCCGTTTGGCCTGCATCTTTTTATGATGCAGACACAGATATTCAGGATCATCAACAGGAGATTCGTTGATACATCCAGGAGTTCCAGTTAGCTATGACAAGCCTCTTTGCTTCCGGAGGATTTCATTTACCTTTCAGTTGTATCAGTTGTTAAGAGGTCGTGGGTCTTGTCCCGGCTTCCATCTTTATCAGTTAGAGGCTTCATAGATAGACAATAGAGTTTCAGAAGTCTCTTCATTTATTTTGTTAAATGTTTTGAAGACTAAAGTTGCCTTTTATGGCGAGTTGTATATATATATTCTATTATACAGAGTTTTCTTTTGAGTTAAAGATTTGTAAAGTTGAGTTTATAAACTCTTATTCAGTTTTAAGCTCTTGTATGCTTAAGTTAGTATTTCGCTTGGAGTCAGCCAGGATGAGGGTTCGCTTGGGGACCAGCAATGGTCTTCGAGTGCCGGCCACGTCCAGGGTGTTGGCTCGGGGCGTGACAATGAATCCTCTAAGTTTCACTGGTTCAAGCACTACTGAGGATCTAGAGAACTTTATTGAGGAGCTGCAAAATGTGTTTGAGGTCATGTACGTTGCCGATGCTGAGCGAGTTGAACTAGCTGCATATCAATTGAAAAAAGTTGCTAGGACTTGGTTTGACCAGTGGAAGAAGGGTAGAGCTTAGGGAGCACCACCTGCTAGTTGGGCTTGTTTTGAGGAAGCCTTCTTGGGGAGTTTCTTTCCCCGAGAATTGAGGGAGGCTAAGGTACGAGAGTTCCTCACACTTAAGCAGGATTCTTTTAGCGTTCATGAGTATGGGTTGAAGTTCACCCAACTATCCCTTTATGCTCTAGAGATGGTTGCGGATATGAAGAGTAGAATGAGTTTGTTTAATTTGTTGTTGGGCTTTCTCGTATGTCGAGTAAGGAAGGTAAGGCTGCAATGCTAATAGGTGACATGGAAATATCAAGGTTGATGGTCTATATGCAGTAGGTTGAAGAAGAGAAGCTGAGGGATAAGGAGGAGTTTAGAAACAAGAAAGCAAAGATAGGAAATGAGTCCGGGCAACAAAGAAGTAATGTGAACCATTCGTCCTTTCAGCAAAAGCAAAAGGGACCTGCTCTATCATCTGCTAGTGTACCTGCACCCAGAAACAAAGGTGAGTACAATAGTCATAATTCACAGCACTTCAGGGCTAGACCTGCCCAATCTCATGGTATTGTGGCACAAAGAGGTAACTAGGCTCCTGCATGTGTTACGTGTAGTAGAACCCACCCAAGTAAGTGTCGCGATGGCTCCACAGGTTGCTTCAAGTGTGGACAAGAAGGTCACTTCATGAAAGAGTGCCCTAAGAACCGGCAAGGTAATGGAAATCAGGGCAATAGATCCCAATCTTCATCAGTTGCTCCACCAGACAAGGCTGGACCTAGAGGAGCTACTTTCGGTACTAGCGGAAGAGCAAACCGCCTTTATGTGATCACTAGTCATCAAGAGCAAAAAAATTCTCCAGAAGTTGTCACTGGTATGATGAAAGTCTTTACTCTTGATGTTTATGTTTTGGTAGACCTAGGAGCAAGTTTATCTTTGGTGACTCCTTATGTTGCAAATAATTTTGATGTCCTCCCTTAGAAACTTGGTGAACCTTTTTGTGTTTCTACACCGATTGGGGAGTTTATTCTAGCTGAGTGAGTATATCGTGATTGTGTTATTTCTATCAATCACAAGAACACCATGGCTGATTTAGTTGAGTTAGACAAGGTAGATTTTGATGTAATTCGAGGTATGGACTGACTTCATGCCTGTTATGCCTCCATTGATTGTAGAAATCAAGTTGTTATGTTCCAAATTCCTAATGAGCCCCTTATAGAGTGGAATAGTAGTTCAATAGTGTCTAAGGGTCGTTTCATTTCGTTCCTAAAGGCGAGAAAGTTGGTTTCCAAGGGTTGTGTCTATCATTTGGCCCGAGTTAAGGATTCCAGTGTTGAGACACCTCTTATTGAGTCAGTTCCAGTTGTGAGTGAGTTTCCAGAAGTCTTTTCTTATAATCTACCCAGTCCCTCCTGAGAGAGAAATAGACTTCGGTATAGATATCATTCCAGACACTCATCCTATATCTATTCTGTCATATAGAATGGCGCCAACAACGTTGAAAGAGCTAAAAGAGCAGTTGAAATATCTTATTGATAAGGGTTTTTGTCGCGCCCCGAGCCTACACCCTGGGCGGAACTGGTACTCGGGAGCCATTACTGGCTTACTTACTCAGTGGAAGACTTAGACATAAGAAAGATAATTCAAATAAAAGATAACTCAACATGTCTCAAAACTAAACTCATAATGTCTTAAGAAAATAAATATTTAACTTGGCCAAAGTGGCAACTTAAATCTGAACATAAGACAATAACAAGATAATGACGAATGAACTAACATCTGACTGACTGTCTATGAAGCCTCTAAAACAACTGAGATGGATGTCATGACAGGCCTACGACATCCTAATGAACTAAAATGGTAAAGTAATGAAAAAGGGGATCCTCCGGAATGCAAGGAGGCTCACCAACAACTCTGAAGCTTAACTGGATCAACGATGCGCTGGATGTTGATCCTGGTTACTTGTGTTTGCATCATAAGACGATGCAGGCTAATTTGCATCAGTACATTGAATGTACGAGTATGCGAGTTGGAATACTAAACACAACTTAAGCTTGAAAAGAATCTGAAAGGAACTGAAGAACTTACCTGGCTCAACTCAACTCAACACAACTGAACTCATTTCAATATAAAGCAGTTTAAAAAAACAAGTGCAATTTAAAGAAAAACTGTTTAAAACATGATGTCAACTCTGTGTGTATGCAAAGATACATATAACTCTGAGATGTATGTAAAAATACAAATAAACTGATGTATATAAAAATACAAAATACTGTTGTGGGAGTTTCTCTAACCGACAACCTTCACTTATGATGATACAACACTTTACCTCACTGCGCCAAGGACCATCATATACTTTGTCGGGGGTATAAGACCTAACTCACTAAGTGGATCCACTAGTCTATGCTAAAAAACAAAAGATTCATCTAAAATGTATAACCCTTTTTTACCCATGATGGCTACATGGTTTATGGGGGTTGTGGGTTCTCTGAACGCTCCCCCATATCGGTGCTCAATACTACTCCCAAAATATGATACTATCTCTTTATGTTTAAAAACATATTTCTTTTTGTGATTTGAGATAATTGCTCAAAAACTTAGCTCAAAGGCTATCTTGGAAATCAAAGTTTCCCCTCTTGCTTAATTATGAAAGCATTTACTCTTTTCTGAAAACTAGCCCAAAGGCTCTTTGGAAATTGATGTTTCCTTTCTTGTTTAAATGTGAAAACATTTTAAACTCTTTGAGAATACATAGTCCCCATATACTTTTGAAGAAATGAACTTCAAGCTTTAACCTTTCCTCTTTACTCAACTTGAAATTTAAGTCTTAAAACAAAGTTAAAAGCATTTGCAAAAGACTTCTTGAAAAGACTCTAAGAACTTCCTAAACTTGGCTCTTGACTTTTCTTGAATTTGAATTTATGGAGTCAAGGTTATGATTTATGTTTTTGGATTATTTCTAGATGTTTAGAAGTCATTTAGAGTAGTTAGAATCAATGGAAAGTATTAGTACACTTTAGAAGGACTTAAATAGGCTAAACGACGAAAACTGGTGAAAAACGACGATTTGGGCGCATCCTGGGCGCACCGCGCCAGCCCCAACTTACGGGGTTTCAAATCTGGTGCACTGCTGACGCACCGCCCTAGCCTTCTTGGTGCTATGAGGGCGCGTCGCGCCACCTGTTCCTTAGGCAAAAATCTGACGAACTTGTGGTCTCATTTTCTGATCTTAAATCGATTTTAATCGATTCTTTTTCTCAAATTCACTTTAGAATCAGGTACCCAAGGTATATACACAAAATCTAACTCATACAACTCAAGGAATCAACACTTTAATAACAAGAAACTCCTTGATTTCAACTCATATTCAAGAACGAAATCAATTCAAGAACAACTATCAAGAACATCAAATTCTCAATCTTTTTAGGATGAAAATTCGCTGAATTAAATATGCTTGGCGCGTGGGTGAACTAACCCAAAGCTATGTGATCTCACATACCTTGTAGGGATCACCCCCGACGAAAACCATGATCTAAGCTTGAAGAACTTGACGATTTCCTTGCTTTATCTTTTCTCCTCTTCTTTGCTCTTCTCTAAAACCCTAACTCTTTTCCAAAAGCGTAAACTGAACAAGTTCAGTTTAGACCCTTAATTAATTCACTAAAATGAATTTAATTAATTGGATAAGGAAAAGACCAAAATACCCTTCCAAAATCCGGATTGGACATTTCCTTATTCCAACAGCCCAACTTCCAAAGGGCATAACTCACTCATACGAACTTGGAATCGCACAAACTCGGCGGCGTTAGAAATATCATTCCAAGAACTTTCCTACCATATTTGGAAGTGCTCCTAAATCATCCAGATCTAGAAGTTATGGCCGTTTAAAGTTGACCAAAAACTCACTTTTTCCTAACTTAACAAAATTTCCAGATTTTCATTCTTTCCAAAAATGACTATTTCCAATTATTGGTTTCACTACTAAAAAACTTCTAAAAAATGACGGAAGAAAAAGCGACGGACAGCGTCGCTCCAAAAAAGCGACAGACTAAGAGATGTCGTCCGTCGCTTTTTAATTAAAATAATTATTTTTAAAATTATTTTACCAAAAGTGACGGACTGCATCTCTTAGTCCGTCACTTTTTTTTACGGATTTTTTCGCTAAATGTATATATAATTAATAATAATGTATTTAATATATATAGAGACGTCGTCCGTCACTTTTTATTAAAAATAATTATTTATAGATTAAACAATAACCACGCTGTCCGTCGTTTTATTTTATTTTATTTTATTAATTAGTTTTTTAAAAAAGCGACGGACGGCATCTCTTAGTCCGTCGCTTTTTGGTCAAAATATCTAGTCAAACATTTTAAAAAAGCGACGGACAACGTCTCTTAGTCCGTCGCTTTTTAATTAAAATATTTTTTTTTCATTTTTTTAAAAAGCGACGGACGGCATCGCTTAGTCCGTCACTTTTTTTCGCGTATTTTTGCTAATTAATTATTTTATATAGATAGTTACGCAGTCCGTCACTTTTTATTAAAAATAAATATTTATTAATTTAAAAAAAGTTACACCGTCCATCGCTTTTTATTAATTTTAATTGTTTAATTATTTTTTAAATTAGCGACGGACAACATCTTTATGTCCGTCGCTTCTTGGTCAAAATATCTGGTCAAATATTTTAAGAAAGTGACGGACAATGTCTCTTAGTCTGTTGCTTTTTGATCAAAATGTTGGTCAAACATTTTTTTTGAAAAGTGACGGACATAGAGACGTTGTCTGTCGCTTTTTTAAAAATATTTGCACTAGCAGACGCGATTTTCTCCATTTCTCCATATAAAAAACAAAATTGAGAAATATTTTGATTTAATTTTATTTAAATCGTCTTCCGGAGAATGGTTTTGTGTAAAATAAAAAACAAAAAAAATTATAATACCGACTTTCAGATGTCGGTAAAATTAAAATATGTAATAAATTAATATTTTCAATTAACTTTAAATAAATCGTCCTTCGAATGACAGTTTTATATAAGTTAAAAAATAATTTAATATAAAATACCGACTTCCCGATGTCAATATTATTTAATTAACATGATTACTTTTTATTTATCTTAAAATTTAATGTGATACCGACCTCATGAGGTCGGTATTTTTTATTATATCTAATTACTTTTAATAAAAGTGACATCCGGAGGTCGGTATGTTTAAAATATTCCTATTTATCATAAGTTTGCTATTGTGCATAATATTAAAATTTCATTTTACACCTACGATTAATTGTTCAAAAAGTGTAACAATTTTGTATACTTTTACAAATAAAATGTTAGAATTCGTGAAATAAAAAAAAATATATCTATAATCCATATTTAGAGTATGAAACTACGTTGATATGAATTAGGAGATAATTATACTTATATTTATAGAGTAATGTACAAATCCTATCAATCCGTCGTCTAGTCATAAACTTAATATCTCATGTCATGATGTAGTAGAGGTGAAGAGCTAACATATAATCCATTCCAGTATGAAATGCGAGATAGTAGTATTATATACGTTCGATCTTGAATGGATGTCAAGTGTAGTGATCACCTCCTAATTATGATGACATGTAAAGGATATTTCATCGGAGTATGAAATACGTTGATTAATTATATATATATATTCCTCGAGTAGTTTAACAAATCAAGTCGTATATACTAGTGGTTCAGATATGAAATACATTATCAATTAAAGAAATACCGATGATCAATTCAAGGAGATTTATATATTAAATTTGATATTGATAAACTTTTGTTGATCAATAAAATTAAATTTATATAATTAGAAGGTATATAATTTAAATTTATAAAATTAACTTGATCGATAAATTAAATTTATTAAATTAAACTTTTGTTGATGTGTAGTTAAATTTTTTTTTTTTTTATATATATATATATATGGCCAAACACATATACAACCCCTCTAACTTGTCCACATTTTTCATTTTGGCACTTTATCTTAGCCTTGTTCCATTTTAACCCTTGAACTCCATTTTTTATGTTCCATTTTAACACGAAATACTATTTTTATAATTTATTTATTTTTATATATATTCTTCAATTGCAACTTCTTATTTTAAATCGACATGTGTCATTTAATTTTAGTTAAAAAATTAAAAATTAACAAAAAATAATTCTTTTAAAAAAATAATAATTTCTTTTTAAGTGTGTTATGTATTTTTGTGTGAAAAATAACCGAAGAAATTGTGTTGGTTTTCTATCTTTAAAATCACTGATAACCTAACAAAGTCAGTCGAGTTTTAACATTGTTTAGTAGTGTTATTAGCAATGAACAAGAGTCTTTTTTTAGTAGTGTTATTAACTAAGTCAGTCGAGTCTTTTTGAAGATGGGTTTTTTTATTCGTATTGATTTATATTAAAAATTAAAAGTGAGTATTTGTGTTAAATTTAGATAGCATAGATGATAAGAAAAAATAAATAAGTAGTGTTATTTAATTTGATTGAATGTTTAAGAAAGAAAATCAAAGAACTTTCGTCAATTTATTTTCATGCAAAAATGCAGAGAAATATCAAAAAATAATATTATTGTTTGAAAATTTTTATGTTCGTTCGCGAATGTTTAATTTTTTTAATTAACAGTCACCCATCTATTTTTTTAAAATAAGAAATTGCAATTGAAGAACATAAATAAAAACAAATGATAAAAAATAGTATAAGTGTTTAAATGGTACAGAAAAAATGGATTTTAAGGGTTAAAATGGAACAAGGCTAAGTTGGAGTGCCAAAATGAAAAAATGAGGGCAAGTTTGAGGGGTTGTATATGTATTTGGCTTATATATATATATATGTATGTATATGTAATTTTAATTAATAAAATCAACCTCAAAAGGTGAGTTTATATTAAAATAAATTAATAAATACCGACCTAAAGAAGTCGGTATATTTAAATAATTATTTTATTTAGATAATATCGACTTCACGATGTCGGTATGTTGACACCTAATTTTGACAGACCTATAACCCTTTCGGAAGTGCTATTTGGTTAAATACGTGTTTTTTTAAAAATATTCCGAGTTTAAATTTTTAATCGATTTTGTCTAAAAATTATATATTTTAGTTTGCATGCTTTATAAAATTATCGTAAATATTATTAAAATATTTTTAAAATTATAAGTAAAACTCGGAATAATTATTTTATTCAAATGTTTTAAAATTTAAGTGATTTTTATTAAATAAATAAAATGTTATAATATTTGTAGTATTTTAATTGGATAGCATTTCTTTAATTTTTCTCGAAATCATTTAATTTTTAGCCCATTCTAATCTAATTCCTTTCAATTTTAGCTTTTTCCTTATTCAATTCATTGCAATTCTAGCCTCCTCAATCCAATTTCGTTTTTCAATTATAGCCTCTTATATCAATTTTAGTTGCAATTTTAGTCATCATTCATTCATTGCAATTATAACCCTTTTTGTCCAAATCTTGAAACATTAGTTTAAATCTTAACCGTCCAGCCTTTAAGTGAATCCTAGATCAAATCCTAGCCGCTCATCTTAACTAATCCAATGGCTCAAATTAAATCTACCTAACCTTCCTATTTTTTACCTAAAAAAAGACCAAACCCTCTAATCTCTTATCTCTCAAGCAGCCCTCCTCCCGCCGCCCTCCTCTTCTCATCTCTTCTCTCCTTGCTCCCTCCCGTCTCTTCTCACCAGCGAGACAAATCGCCGCCTCTCTCTCGTCTCTCCAATCAGCGAAAGTTCGTTGCTCTGTCTCTCCCTCAACTGCTCCGGCCAGTGAGCTCCAAGCAATCAACATCAGCAGCCGGCGAGGAGAGCAACAACATCTCTGGCCAACTGACCCTGACCTCGATCCACTGCCCTTCTCCTTTAATTGAAGGTTAGGGTTTCATAATATTATTTTTAATTTCTTTCAATTTGAGTATTGAATTTGTTAATTACTGTATTGAATTAGTTTTTTTATTGATTGTTAGTTTGAGTGATTGTTAGTTAGTAAGTGAATGATTTAGGGGTTTTTGATGGTTAGTTTGAATTAGGGATTATTTGATTGTTAGTTTGTGTTTGTTGATTGTGAAATGAAAATTTTAATGTTGGGGTTTGTTTGAATTAGGGTATCTTAGGATTTGTTTGAAATTCGGTATTTCTTGAGTTAATTAGTTCGATTTTGGAATTGTAAGATTAGATTGAATTAGGGTATTTAAGGAGTTGTTTGAATTTAGGATTTTAGCACTAGTTAGATTTTGGGATTTTAGGACTAGTTTGAATTTGTGATTTCAAGACTAGTTTGAATTTTGAATTTAGGACTAGTTTGAATTATTATTGAAGTTGAACTTAGAATTTGAAAATGAACTTGAACTTGAACTTGAACTTAGAATTTGAAGTTAAACTTAGAACTTGAACTTAGAATTTGAAGTTAAACTTAGAACTTGAACTTGAAATTAGCACTTGAACTTAGAACTTGAACTTGAACTTAGAATTTGAACTTGAAATTAGAACTTGAACTTGAACTAGAACAAGAACTTGAACTTAGAACTTGAACTTGAACTTAGAATTTGAAGTTAAACTTAGAACTTGAACTTGAAATTAGAACTTGAACTTGAACTTAGAACTTGAACTTGAACTTAGAACTTGAACTTGAACTTGAACTTAGAACTTGAACTTGAAATTAGAACTTGAACTTAGAACTTGAACTTGAACTTGAACTTAGAATTAGAACTTGAACTTGAAATTAGAAATTGAACTTGAACTTAGAACTTGAAATTAGAACTTGAACTTGAAATTAGAAATTGAACTTGAACTTAGAACTTGAACATAGAACTTGAACTTGAAATTAGAATTTGAACTTGAACTTAGAACTTGAACTTAGAATTTGAACTTGAACTTAGAACTTGAACTTGAAATTAGAACTTGAACTTGAACTTAGAATTTGAAGTTAAACTTAGAACTTGATGTTGAAATTAGAACTTGAACTTGAACTTAGAATTAGAACTTGAACTTGAACTTAGAAATTGAACTTGAACTTAGAACTTGAAATTTGAGTATTGAATTTGTTAATTACTGTATTGAATTAGTTTTTTTATTGATTGTTAGTTAGTAAGTGAGTGATTTAGGGGTTTTTGATGGTTAGTTTGAATTAGGGATTATTTGATTGTTAGTTTGTGTTTGTTGATTGTGAAATGTTAATGTTAGGGTTTGTTTGAATTAGGGTATCTTAGGATTTGTTTGAAATTCGGTATTTCTTGAGTTAATTAGTTTGATTTTGGAATTGTAAGATTAGATTGAATTAGGGTATTTAAGGAGTTGTTTGAATTTAGGATTTTAGCACTAGTTAGATTTTGGGATTTTAGGGCTAGTTTGAATTTGTGATTTTAAGACTAGTTTGAATTTTGAATTTAGGACTAGTTTGAATTATTATTGAAGTTGAACTTAGAATTTGAACATGAACTTGAACTTGAACTTAGAATTTGAAGTTAAACTTAGAACTTGAACTTGAAATTAGCACTTGAACTTAGAATTTGAACTTGAAACTAGAACTTGAACTTGAACTAGAACTTGAACTTAGAACTTGAACTTAAACTTAGAACTTGAACTTGAAGTTAGAACTTGAACTTGAAATTAGAACTTGAACTTGAATTTGAACTTGAACTTGAACTTAGAACTTGAACTTGAACTTAAAACTTGAACTTGAAATTAGAACTTGAACTTAGAACTTGAACTTGAACTTAGAATTAGAACTTGAACTTAGAATTAGAACTTGAACTTGAAATTAGAAATTGAACTTGAGCTTAGAACTTGAAATTAGAACTTGAACTTAGAACTTGAACTTGAAATTAGAATTTGAACTTGAACTTAGAACTTGAACTTGAACTTAGAATCAGAACTTGAACTTGAACTTAGAATCAGAACTTGAACTTGAACTTAGAAATTGAACTTGAACTTAGAACTTGAAATTTGAGTATTGAATTTGTTAATTACTGTATTGAATTAGTTTTTTTATTGATTGTTAGTTAGTAAGTGAATGATTTAGGGGTTTTTGATGGTTAGTTTGAATTAGGGATTATTTGATTGTTAGTTTGTGTTTGTTGATTGTGAAATGAAAATTTTAATGTTGGGGTTTGTTTGAATTAGGGTATCTTAGGATTTGTTTGAAATTCGGTATTTCTTGAGTTAATTAGTTTGATTTTGGAATTGTAAGATTAGATTGAATTAGGGTATTTAAGGAGTTGTTTGAATTTAGGATTTTAGCACTAGTTAGATTTTGGGATTTTAGGGCTAGTTTGAATTTGTGATTTTAAGACTAGTTTGAATTTTGAATTTAGGACTAGTTTGAATTATTATTGAAGTTGAACTTAGAATTTGAACATGAACTTGAACTTGAACTTAGAATTTGAAGTTAAACTTAGAACTTGAACTTGAAATTAGCACTTGAACTTAGAATTTGAACTTGAAACTAGAACTTGAACTTGAACTAGAACTTGAACTTAGAACTTGAACTTAAACTTAGAACTTGAACTTGAAGTTAGAACTTGAACTTGAAATTAGAACTTGAACTTGAATTTGAACTTGAACTTGAACTTAGAACTTGAACTTGAACTTAAAACTTGAACTTGAAATTAGAACTTGAACTTAGAACTTGAACTTGAACTTAGAATTAGAACTTGAACTTAGAATTAGAACTTGAACTTGAAATTAGAAATTGAACTTGAGCTTAGAACTTGAAATTAGAACTTGAACTTAGAACTTGAACTTGAAATTAGAATTTGAACTTGAACTTAGAACTTGAACTTGAACTTAGAATCAGAACTTGAACTTGAACTTAGAATCAGAACTTGAACTTGAACTTAGAACTTGAACTTGAAATTTAACTAATTTTAGAACTTTTCGTGCTAGGCAACTGAGGAAACTCAACATCTAAAAAAGTTGATACAAGACTATATTGCTTCTTTCATCAAAGTAGGAGATAAGGTTGGTGCTTCTAAATTTCTAAAGTTCAAGTACAATTGTTTTCAATAATGTGTTTGTGTCCATCTAGTATTGATATTTAGCTTTAATTTTATGATAATATTTTTGTGTCCATCGATTGTTTGTTAAGCATAAGTACCAACACTAGTTGATCCTATTGATGACAAAATTGATTTCCCTGCAAGATCGATTTGTGTCCATCTAATGTTGGCACTTAACTTTAAATTTAGAAATAATATATTTGTTAAGCATGAGTACCAACACTAGTTGATCCTATTGATGACAAAATTGATTTTCTTGCAAGATCGATTTGTGTCCATCTAGTGTTGACACTTAGCTTTAAATTTAGAAATAATATATTTGTTAAGCACGAATACCAACACTAGTTGATCATATTGATGACAAAATTGATTTTCTTGCAAGATCGATTTGTGTCCATCTAATGTTGACACTTAATTAGCTTTAAATTTAAATAAGTTAAATTAAAAAATGTGGTTTTGTTGATGGATTTAGTTGTTGGAATTAAGTCAAAGCTAAACTAGTTAAAGTTGTTAAGTTGTTTAAATAAGTTAAATTAAATAATGTGGTTTTGTTGATGGATTTAGTTGTTGGAATTAAGTCAAAACTAAACTTGTGCAAGTTAAAAAGTTGTTAAGTTGTTTAAATAAGTTAAATTAATTAATGTGGTTTAGTTGGTGGATTTAGTGTTGTATTAAGTCAAAACTAAACTAGTTAAAGTTGTTAAGTTGTTTAAATAAGTTAAATTAAATAATGTGGTTTTGTTGATGGATTTAGTTGTTGGAATTAAGTCAAAACTAAACTAGTTCAAGTTATAAAGTTGTTAAGTTGTTTAAATAAGTTAAATTAATTAATGTGGTTTAGTTGATGGATTTAGTTGTTGGAATTAAGTCAAAACTAAACTAGTTCAAGTTGTTAAGTTGTTTAAATAAGTTAAATTAAATAATGTGGTTTTGTCAATACTAAACTAGTTTTAGGACTACTACTAGTAAAATTATTATTAAATTTTATTTATAATATAATTGAATATCTATATTTTTGTAGATGGATCATCGTTTGTGGATGTATAATATGCATTATGAAACTGGTGCTGGTTTGAAACTTGAGTTTATTGGCGGTGTTAGAAATTTTATTGAACATACAATGACATTTGACATTTTCAAGATTAATGGATTGGTTAGGTGTCCTTGTAGTGCATGTATTAAACTTTTTAAAACCAGATAGAGTTATGGTTCATTTTTACCGTAATGGATTTAAGCCTAGATATTTTGTATGGATTGATCATGGAGAAAGTGATGGATTTGATGGTATCTTTTATAATTCGATGCCTACTGATGTATATAATATGGTTGTACCACATGGCCAAATTAGGGTTGAACAAGTTAGAGTTGAACATGATAGGGTTCATGAAATGATCAATGATGCTTTCGGGGTTCAAGGTGGGATGGAACCGGAACAATATTTTGATGAAGCTCCTAATAAAGAAGCAAGACGCTTTTATGATCAATTAGAAGAGTCTAGTCGTCCACTATATGATAGGAGTCCGCATTCTACCTTGTCAGTTGCGGTTAGATTAATGAATATTAAATCAGATTGGAATGTTCCTAATGCTGCTATGGACTCAATGGTTGATCTTTTGGGTGAATTAGTTAATCCGGAGTTTAACATACCAAAGAACATCTATCAGGCAAAGTGTTTGGTGTCCAAGTTAGGATTGACGTATGATAGAATTCATTGTTGTGTTAATGGATGCATGTTGTTTTACAAGACTGATAGTGAATTAGAAAATTGTAAGTTTTGTGGACATACTTGTTATAAGAGGACTCCGGCTGAAAAGATGGTCCAAGTTCAAGCGATGCATTATCTACCTCTCATTCCTAGGTTAAAGAGGTTGTATGCATCGATGAGGTCTGCCCCACATATGAGATGGCATCGTGAATATAGAAGGCCGCTGGGTGTCTTGTCTCATCCATCTGATGGTGAAGCATGGAAGCATTTTGATAATGTATCCTTATTTTGCTAGTGAACCAAGAAATGTTAGATTGGGGTTGTGTTCAGATGGCTTCACACCATTCTCTAATAATGTTTCGCCTTATTCATGTTGGCCGGTATTTCTTACTCTGTATAATCTTCCTCCTGAAATGTGCATGACCAGTCCCTACATCTTTCTAAGTTGTGTTATTCCAGGTCCTCGGAATCCAAAAAGTTTGACTGATGTCTATCTACAACCATTGATAGATGAGCTTAGACAATTGTGGTTTGAAGGTGTTTTGACTTATGATATATTAACTAAGCAGAATTTTATCATGCGTGCTTCTTTTATGTGGACTATTAATGATTTTCCTGCATACAGGATGTTGTCTGGTTGGATGACAGTTGGAAAGCTAGCATGTCCGTATTGCATGAGAAATAGTAAGGCATTTACTTTAAAGCATGGTAGAAAAAATACATGGTTCGATTGTCATCGCCAGTTCTTGCCAATGGACCATGAGTTTAGAAAGATGAAAAATGCATTTAGGAAAAATAAGGTTGAAAGTGACCCCTCACCTTCATTACTCACAGGGCATCAAATTTGGGAGAGAATTTCTCAATTACCTAAAGTTACAGAAGCTTTACCTTCTAGACTTCATGGATATGGTGTTGAACATAATTGGACCAAACAAAGCATATTTTGGGAGTTGCCGTATTGGAAGGACAATCTGCTATGACATAATCTAAATGTGATGCACATTGAAAAAAATTACTTTAACAATTTGTTTAACACAGTGATGGATGTTAAGGGTAAGACAAAAGACAATCCAAAAGCTAGAATGGACATAAAGGAATATTGTAGGTGATGTTGATGGTACTGATCAAACTATTGAATATTATGGTGTCATTCAAGAGATTATTGAAGTGAGGTATTCAGGTTGACCTAATAAGAAGATTGTATTGTTTCGGTGTGAGTGGTTTGACCCATCACATAGAGGCACAAAGGTGGACCATCAACATAATATAATTGAAGTTAAGCACACCAGGAAATACAGAAGTTATGATCCTTTTATTATTGCACAACATGCTAAACAAGTGTATTACGCTTCATATCCATTGCGTAGAGACAAAGCTGATTGGTGGGTTGTTATAAAAAGTAAGCCTGTGGGAAGAATTGAAATTGGCAATGTCTTAGATGTGGCGTATCAAAATGATGTTGCAATTGTTCAACAACAAGTTGATGTTGAATTGGAAACCACACTACAACATCCTCAACACATATTAGAAGAAGTATCTGATAATGAGATATTGAATGTTGAGGAAGAAATATCCGAGAATGAGGAAAATGAATCATTTGATGACGAAGAATGGGACGATAATGAAAATGAAACAACTGAGGAGGAAGAATGGGAGAATGGTGGAATTGAAACAAGCGAGGAGGAATAGTGTAAAATGAAAGCTAGCTAGTACATATGTAAGTGTATTTTACAAATTTTATTTAATTTATGATTTTTATATATATTATACATGTAAATTTGCATACAGATGTCATCAGGCGGTGACGGTGATAGACATCGCGAGCATCTTGGAGTTAGCCAGACTAAACAGGCTAAGAAGAAGAAGTCTAGGAGACCGATAGATCCTGAGGATATTGCAAGATCTATTTCTTCTGTGTTAGAGCGCATCAGCCATGATACTCATTTATTTGTTGTTCTGTTTGGTACGGCGGATCCTCGGCAATATTATCATAATTATCGTCGACCAGTCGGTGCTTCATCTACTTCACAGGCATTGCCTTCACGACGCTACGAGGACCTACCTTTACAAGCTATTCGTCGAGCATGACCCTTATCGGCAGGTACTCCATCTCCCACAGGTACATCTCCTCAGTTATCTGCCATGAGGCTTGGAGATTCTAGTAGCGAGCAGTCAGATGCTATGGCTGGTACGCCTCCATTGACTTAGCGTTTTGGGCATCCTGATGTATCACCCTCGTCTACAGCTGTACCTAGTGCTACACCATATGATACGATGTCTGCTCTAGCTCCTAGCCAGAAGGACAGACTTGGTAGAGTCATGATTGAGCCGGATGGATCATCGTAAGTTTGTTTTGTCATCTATTTGTTAGTTTATTTTATTTATTTCTTATATTTTATGTCACGACCCAAGCCTAGGGCCTAGACGTGACATGGGGAATGAGGAACCCGAAGGAACCCCAAACAAGCCTCTCAAACTTGTCATCACACTTCATCGGTCGCGGAAGTACAATCAACATTAATTAACGGGAAATAGGGACTAAGGGCAAACCATTTCAAAAAGACATCATAGAACAAGAGTCAAGCTCATTTACAAAATACTTGTCCAACGCACACCTCTACATACATAGATAGGACGGGGGCCATGACATACTACCGGCTCCCCTCATAGTCAAAATACAATTGCAAGCTAAAGTCTCAAAACATAGGAGTAGGAAACATAACATATCCCTCGAATCATTGAGGACTCACCAACAAACTCGGATAAGCACCGTACTAGCCACGTGAATGGAGAGAAGGATCAAGAGTAGCTCCGGTCCCTACATGGTGACATCATGTAGGCAAAATATGCGTTAGTACTTGGAATGTACTAAGTATGCGGGGTGCAACACAACAATAGACAAGGACACAATCGAAATACAAGAAATAGTTTCATAGGCATTATGAATAACAATATGAGGATGCATGATCAAAGTGAAGTCAAAACATGTTTAAGTAAATCTATACTAATAGTAGATATCATATGTGTATGCATGATCCAACCAATCTATAACCCCAACTTAGGATGGGGGATGCCGTTCACACCCGGACACCCTGGTGGCAAGGTATAAATCCCTCACATGGTTGATGTTGGTCACACCCCAAGCATCCTAGGTGGTGAGATATAAACCTCTCACATGGTTGTCCGGTTCTTTTCCCCCGGACCGGGAATGGTCATGCAACACTTTATATAGGAAATTCCCATTAGGCTCTAATGCAATCTCACGTATGGAATGAACATATACACAAGCTTAGTTTGTCATCAACACATCTCTGGATTGCCATACATCTCATAACTCAAGCTTTAAAACATCGATTCATCAATTCTCCATAGTTGGACATTTTGTCAAACACCTTGAAGGCATGTAATGGAATCAAAGAGCATGGAAAATAGGGTAGTAATTATGCAGCCAAACCAGTGAACAACCTACAACAACACATTTTAACACCCACAATACCACATGAAAATCTCCACATCCATTCCAAATTTAGATTCAAGTTCTAGAGTCATAACATGCTCAAAACAATCACTTTTCATGTTTAAAATTCAATGTGCAGAAAATTATTACAAGGAACAAGACTAATTTATAAATCTTAACTTAAACCATGAATTAGTGAGTAGAATAGAGTCTAGGCACTATGGGTGGAAGGACCCATGAGTTCAACACCACATACCTTGAGTTCTTATGAAGGTCTTGAGAGTGTCTTCAATGGAAGCTTGGAACTTGGAGCAAGAGTCTCTTCAATCTTGAGGAAGGTTTTGGATTAGGGTTCTTGAGAGAACTTGAGAGAAAATGTGTCTCTAAGTATGGGAGATGTGTTTTGGGAAATGTTTTAGAGATGGGAATTGAACTAATGGTACATAGGAAATAACATATGCCCTTTGGAAAAATGGTCCAACACTTAGAAAAAAAAAAGTAAGGCGGGTGAACAGTAAAACCGCTCATTGGAAATTGCATTTCCTGCCGGACAGATTTTACGAAAATGGGCATAACTTCTTCGTCCGAACTCCGAATGAGGTGAAACGAAGTGCGTTAGGTAGCTAACTCAAAGGACTTTCCATGGATATTTTATGGGCCACCCAATTATTTGTGTGCTAGGAGATATGACCCTCCAAAGTAGACCCTCGAAAAGGCTTCACTTGGAAATTTTGGATTTTGATACGGTTGCTCTAAAATTTGGGTTAGACCCATTAATTTCTCACTCAATTTGACCCCCTAAACAAGAATATGAAGTTGGATTTTCGAAAACTGAAACGGATTTTTTTTGATATAGCTAAACAAGTTTTCGGTAACTTCCGAAGCACATTTTTAAGAACCTTTTGGGTCATTTCAATATCTCCCCCTTGGGAACATTCGTCCCCGAATGTGGAAGAGACGTACAAGGCAAGACTTAGTAAGAACATATCAGCCCCAACATGAATGCAAAAATTTTATTTAAACATCACTTCAAGATTTCAAAACTTAGTGTAAAGAATCCATAACTCATCAATTTAAACATATATGCACATTAATGATTCATGGGCTGAAATGTAAGACTCAATGGAGTACAAAGGACTTGATTTAATACCTTAGGCTTGAGTGGAGTTGAATAGATAAGGATAACGTCTTTGCATGTCCGCTTCGGCCTCCCAAGTAGCACTCTCCACTTGTTGATTTCTCCAAAGCACCTTAACGGACGCCGCTTCTTTCTTCCTCAACCTTTTAACTTGACTATCTAAGATCTGAACCGGGACTTCTTCATACGTCAAATTATCTTCTACAACACCCACAACCTCAAGAGGTACAATAGCGTTAGGATCACCAACACATTTCCTCAACATCGATACATGGAATACCGGATGAACTAATTTCATCTCCTTGGGCAACCCCAACTCATAGGCTACTTTACCAACCCTTCTTATTATCTCATAAGGACCGACATACCTAGGACTTAATTTCCCCTTCTTACCAAAACGAACCACACCTTTCATTGGAGAAACTTTCAAATAAACCCAATCACCCACTTTGAATTCAAGATCCCGTCTCCTCACATCGGCATAACACTTTTGACGACTTTGGGCTATTTTCAACCTCTCCCTAATCATCCTTACCTTCTCAAGAGCATCCATGACCAGATCCGGACCCAACAACGCCACCTCTCCAACTTCAAACCACCCAACCGGTGACCTACACCGTCTACCATAAAGTGCCTCAAAAGGAGCCATACCGATACTAGAAGGATAACTATTGTTGTATGCAAATTCAATCAAAGGAAGATGATTATCCCAACTACCTTTCATCTCCAATACACAAGCTCTAAGCATATCCTCCAAGGTTTGAATTGTTCTTTCGGCTTGGCCATCCGTTTGAGGGTGGAAGGCCGTGCTAAGCTTTACCTTTATACCAAGACCCCTTTGGAATGACCTCCAAAAGTGAGAAGTGAATTGGGCACCACGATCCGAGATGATAGACAAAGGAATCTCATGCAACCTTACCAATTCATGAATGTACAACTTGGCATACTCTTCAGCCCCGTAAGTAGTTTTAACCGGAAGGAAATGAGCCGACTTTGTCATCCGATCAACTACCACCCAAACCGAATCAAAGCCTCTTCCAACCTTGGGTAATCCCACTACAAAATCCATGTTGATTTCTTCCCACTTCCAAGTAGGTATCTCAATGTCTTGAGTTAGGCCACCCGGCCTTTGATGTTCGGCCTTGACTTGTTGACAACTATGGCAACTCGAAACAAATTTTGCAATGTCCTTCTTCATACCGCCCCACCAATACACATCCCTCAAGTCTCTATACATCTTTGTTGACCCCGGATGAATAGAATAAAAAGAATTATGAGCCTCATCAAGGATTCTTTCCCTCACACCATCCACACAAGGAACACATAATCTACCTTGGTACTTAAGGGCACCATCTCCCCCTTGGGAGAAAACCTCCACCTTACCACTACTCACCGAAGCCTTTAATTCTACCAAAAAAGGATCAAGATCTTGCTTGACTATCACCTCATCAACCAAGGAAGACCTTGAACCATCAACAACAACTACTGCTCCACTATCCACCCCTTCTAACCTAACTCCCAATTTGGCCAACCGATGGACCTCCTTAACCAACTCTTTACTACCTTCCTCCACATGAGCCAAGCTACCCATGGACACTCTACTCAATGCATCCGCCACAACATTAGCTTTCCCCGGATGATAGTGAACACTCATATCATAATCCTTAAGGAATTCTAACCACCTCCATTGTCTCAAGTTAAGATCTTTTTGCGTGAACACATATTGGAGATTCTTATGGTCGGTGAAGATATCAACATGCACCCCATACAAATAATGACGCCAAATCTTTAAAGCAAAAACCACGGCGGCCAATTCAAGATCATGGGTTGGGTAATTTTTTTCATGAACCTTAAGTTGCCTAGAAGCATAGGCTATAACCTTACCACTTTGCATAAACACACAACCCAAACCAATGCGGGAAGCATCACAATAAACAACAAAACCTTCTAACCCATCCGGAAGTGACAAAATAGGAGCGGACACAAGCCTTTCTTTCAAAGTTTGGAAGCTTTCCTCACACTCATCTGACCACACAAATTTAGCCTTCTTTTGAGTCAACTTAGTCATAGGAGAAGCAAGAAAAGAAAACCCTTCCACAAATCTCCTATAATAACCCGCTAAACCCAAGAAACTCCTTATATCCGACGGGGTCAAAGGTCTAGGCCAATTCCTAATAACATTGGTCTTCTTAGGATCCACCTTAATACCATCCCCCGACACCACATGGCCTAGGAAAGCAACTTCCTTCAACCAAAACTCACACTTTTCATATTTAGCGTACAACTTCTCTTCCCTCAATCCTTGGAGTACAACCCTCAAGTGACCCTTGTGCTCTTCTTCACCCCGAGAATAGATCAAGATGTCATCTATAAACACCACCACAAAAGAATCAAGGTAGGGTTTGAAAACCCTATTAATCAAATCCATAAAGAGAGCCGAAGCATTAGTCAACCCGAAAGACATCACCACAAACTCATAGTGCCCATACCTAGTACGAAAGGCCGTCTTGAGAATATCACACTCCCTCACCTTCACTTGATGATACCCTGACCGAAGATCAATCTTAGAGAAGTGACTAGCCCCATGCAATTGGTCAAATAAATCGTCAATCCTTGGAAGTGGATACCTATTCCTGACGGTGACCCTATTAAGTTGTCGATAATCAATACACATTCTAAGAGACCCATCTTTCTTCTTCACAAACAAAACCGGAGCACCCCAGGGAGAATGACTAGGTCTAATAAACCCTTTCTCTAACAAATCTTTTAATTGCTCTTTCAACTCCGCCGGGGCCATACGGTAAGGGGGATAGAAATAGGTTGAGTATCAAGAAGGAGGTCTATACCAAGATCTATCTCCCTTTCGGGAGGGACACCGGGAAGGTCTTCTGGGAAGACATCTAGAAACTCATTAACAACCGGAATAGACTCAATAGGAAGGGACTTTAGACTCCACATCATTGACTCTCACAATATGGTACAACCACCCTTTGGAAATCAACCTATGGGCTTTAATGCAAGAAATGAATTTCCCCTTCACCACAACATCCCGGCTCTCCCACTCAAGGACGGGTTCATTAGGAAATCGGAACTTGACTTTACGAGTCCTACAATCAATAGAAGCATAATATGCATGCAACCAATCCATCCCAAGAATAACATCAAAATCCACCATGTTCAACTCAACAAGATCACAAGGCAACAACTTATTTAATATGCAAACCGGACAATTTCTATACACTTTTCTAGCAACAATAGAGACACCAATGGGAGTGGATACTTCATATGACTCATGCAACAATTCCGACTCGACATGAAATTTTCTAGCAACTAAGGGGGTAACAAAGGAAAGGGTGGCACCCGGATCAATCAAAGTATAAACATCAAGATCAAAGATTTGCAACATACCGGTCACCACATCCGGAGTCTCATTAACACCTTGTCTACCATGCAAAGCATAAAATCGATTGTCCCTTGGGGCACCACTTTGAGAAGCACCTCTACCCAAAGGAGTAGTGTTAGCACTTCGGACCTTGTTGCGGATCTTGGGACATTCAAACCTCTTATGACCCACTTCTCCACATTCAAAGCAAGCACCCGAACCCTTCATGCAAGGACCACCATGCTTCCTCCCACACTTAGGGCATACATCCATAGAACCCACTTCACCTCCCCCTTGAGGTCTAGGAACATTGATAGCAAATCCCCGGTTGACATGAGGGTTTCCTCGGCCTTGATGAAATCTAGCACCCTTAGGGAACCTATACTCCAATCGGGCCCTCTTGGCCTCGTGCCCCCTTCTCTTCCCTAATTTCTCCTCCTCCATTTGCTCGGCATAAGTCATCAACCGAGACAAATTCATATCTCCAATGAGCATAGCGGACCGACACTCCTCACTAACCAAGTCGGATACACCCATCACAAATTTGTTCATCCTTGACCTAGAGTCGGCCACCAAGTGAGGTGCATACTTGGAGATTTGGACAAATTTGAGGGCATACTCCCTCACACTCATAGCTCCTTGCTTCAAGTTCATGAACTCCACCAACTTTGCCTCCCTAAGATCAAGAGGGAAGAACCTATTAAGGAAAGAAAGTTTAAACTCCTCCCACAACACCACATAGCCATTACCTTTCTCACCCTTCCATTGATCAAACCAAATCTTAGCAACCCCCTTGAGTTGGTAGGCCGCCAATTCCGCCTTCTCACAAGCACCAACATCCATAATGGTCAAGATTTTGCATACCTCATCGATGAACTCTTGCGGATCCTCATCCACCTTTAAACCATGGAAGACCGGAGGGTTCAGCCTCATGAAATCTCTCACCCTTTCCCCCGGGGTGGTAGTTCGAGGAGCTTGGGCTCCTTGTTGCACTTGGTTAGCTACCACTTGTGCAAGCATCGTGAGTGCAACACGGAGCTCACCATTGGTGGGTGTCTCTTTCGGTGATCGGGCCCGTCTTCCCCTCATGTTTGGCAAGATGATCTAGCAATCCAAAGAACAAGCGTTAGGGAGGAATCACCTTATCGCACTCTAAGCATGACATAGAACATGAAGAAGGGAAATCTTTCCTAAAACGTTTTGTAGCCTCCCATTCATAGTCGTGGCGCGCTTCACAACCATGATTAGGACTCTACTCAACGCGGTGTGTTGGACTCCGAGGATTTAACAACCTAGTGCTCTGATACCAAGCTTCACGACCCAAGCCTAGGTCCTAGACGTGACATGGCGAATGAGGAACCCGAAGGAACCCCAAACAAGCCTCTCAAACTTGTTATCACACTTCATTGGTCGCGGAAGTACAATCAACATTAATTAACGGGAAATAGGGAATAAGGGCAAACCATTTCAAAAAGACATCATAGAACAAGAGTCAAGCTCATTTACAAAATACTTGTCCAACGCACACCTCTACATACATAGATAGGACGGGGGCCATGATATACTACCGGCTCCCCTCATAGTCAAAATACAATTGCAAGCTAAAGTCTCAAAACATAGGAGTAGGAAACATAACATAGCCCTCGAATCATTGAGGACTCACCAATAAACTCGGATAAGCACCGTACTAGCCACGTGAATGGAGAGAAGGATCAAGAGTAGCTCTGGTCCCTACATGGTGACATCATGTAGGCAAAATATGCGTTAGTACTTGGAATGTACTAAGTATGCGGGGTGCAACACAACAATAGACAAGGACACAATCGAAATACAAGAAATAGTTTTATAGGCATTATGAATAACAATATGAGGATGCATGATCAAAGTGAAGTCAAAACATGTTTAAGTAAATCTATACTAATAGTAGATATCATATGTGTATGCATGATCCAACCAATCTATAATCCCAACTTAGGATGGGGGATGCCGTTCACACCCGGACACCCTGGTGGCAAGGTATAAATCCCTCACATGGTTGATGTTGGTCACACCCCAAGCATCCTAGGTGGTGAGATATAAACCTCTCACATGGTTGATGTTGGTCACACCCCAAGCATCCTTGGTGGTGAGATATAAACCTCTCACATGGTTGTCCGGTTCTTTTCCCCCGGATCGGGAATGGTCATGCAACACTTTATATAGGAAATTCCCATTAGGCTCTAATGCAATCTCACGTATGGAATGAACATATACACAAGCTTAGTTTGTCATCAACACATCTCTGGATTGCCATACATCTCATAACTCAAGCTTTAAAACATCGATTCATCAATTCTCCATAGTTGGACATTTTGTCAAACACCTTGAAGGCATGTAATGAAATCAAAGAGCATGGAAAATAAGGTAGTAATTATGCAGCCAAACCAATGAACAACCTACAACAACACCTTTTAACACCCACAATACCACATGAAAATCTCCACATCCATTCCAAATTTAGATTCAAGTTCTAGAGTCACAACATGCTCAAAACAATCACTTTTCATGTTTAAAATTCAATGTGCAGGAAATTATTACAAGGAACAAGACTAATTTATAAATCTTAACTTAAACCATGAATTAGTGAGTAGAATAGAGTCTAGGCACTATGGGTGGAAGGACCCATGAGGTCAACACCACATACCTTGAGTTCTTATGAAGGTCTTGAGAGTGTCTTCAATGGAAGCTTGGAACTTGGAGCAAGAGTCTCTTCAATCTTGAGGAAGGTTTTGGATTAGGGTTCTTGAGAGAACTTGAGAGAAAATGTGTCTAAGTATGGGAGAGGTGTTTTGGGAAATGTTTTAGAGATGGGAATTGAACTAATGGTATATAGGAAATAACATATGCCCTTTGGAAAAATGGTCCAACACTTAGAAAAAAAAAAGTGAGGCGGGTGAACAGTAAAACCGCTCACTGGAAATTGCATATCCTGCCGGACAGATTTTACGAAAATGGGCATAACTTCTTCGTTCGAACTCCGAATGAGGTGAAACGAAGTGCGTTAGGTAGCTAACTCAAAGGGATTTCCATGGATATTTTATGGGCCACCCAATTATTTGTGTGCTAGGAGATATGACCCTCCAAAGTAGACCCTCGAAAAGGCTTCACTTGGAAATTTTTGATTTTGATACGGTTGCTCTAAAATTTGGGTTAGACCCATTAATTTCTCACTCAATTTGACCCCCTAAACAAGAATATGAAGTTGGATTTTCGAAAACTGAAACGGATTTTTTTTGATATAGCTAAACAAGTTTTCGGTAACTTCCGAAGCACATTTTTAAGAACCTTTTGGGTCATTTCAATATCTCCCCTTTGGGAACATTCGTCCCCGAATGTGGATAAGACGTACAAGGCAAGACTTAGTAAGAACATATCAGCCCCAACATGAATGCAAAAATTTTATTTAAACATCACTTCAAGATTTCAAAACTTAGTGTAAAGAATCCATAACTCATCAATTTAAACATATATGCACATTAATGATTCATGGGCTGAAATGTAAGACTTAATGGAGTACAAAGGACTTGATTTAATACCTTAGGCTTGAGTGGAGTTGAATAGATAAGGATAACGTATTTGCATGTCCGCTTCGGCCTCCCAAGTAGCACTCTCCACTTGTTGATTTCTCCAAAGCACCTTAACGGACGCCGCTTCTTTCTTCCTCAACCTTTTAACTTGTCTATCTAAGATCTGAACCGGGACTTCTTCATACGTCAAATTATCTTCTACAACACCCACAACCTCAAGAGGTACAATAGCGTTAGGATCACCAACACATTTCCTCAACATCGATACATGGAATACCGGATGAACTAATTCCATCTCCTTGGGCAACCCCAACTCATAGGCTACTTTACCAACCCTTCTTATTATCTCATAAGGACCGACATACCTAGGACTTAATTTCCCCTTCTTACCAAAACGAACCACACCTTTCATTGGAGAAACTTTCAAATAAACCCAATCACCCACTTTGAATTCAAGATCCCGTCTCCTCACATCGGCATAACACTTTTGACGACTTTGGGCTGTTTTCAACCCCTCCCTAATCATCCTTACCTTCTCAAGAGCATCCATGACCAGATCCGGACCCAACAACGCCACCTCTCCAACTTCAAACCACCCAACCGGTGACCTACACCGTCTACCATAAAGTGCCTCAAAAGGAGCCATACCGATACTAGAAGGATAACTATTGTTGTATGCAAATTCAATCAAAGGAAGATGATCATCCCAACTACCTTTCATCTCCAATACACAAGCTCTAAGCATATCCTCCAAGGTTTGAATTGTTCTTTTGGCTTGGCCATCCGTTTGAGGGTGGAAGGCCGTGCTAAGCTTTACCTTTGTACCAAGACCCCTTTGGAATGACCTCCAAAAGTGAGAAGTGAATTGGGCACCACGATCCAAGATGATAGACAAAGGAATCTCATGCAACCTTACCAATTCATGAATGTACAACTTGGCATACTCTTCAGCCCCGTAAGTAGTTTTAACCGGTAGGAAATGAGCCGACTTTGTCATCCGATCAACCACCACCCAAACCGAATCAAAGCCTCTTCTAACCTTGGGTAAGCCCACTACAAAATCCATGTTGATTTCTTCCCACTTCCAAGTAGGTATCTCAATGTCTTGAGTTAGGCCACCCGGCCTTTGATGTTCGGCCTTGACTTGTTGACAACTATGGCAACCCGAAACAAATTTTGCAATGTCCTTCTTCATACCGCCCCACCAATACACATCCCTCAAGTCTCTATACATCTTTGTTGACCCAGGATGAATAGAATAAAAAGAATTATGAGCCTCATCAAGGATTCTTTCCCTCACACCATCCACACAAGGAACACATAATCTACCTTGGTACTTAAGGGCACCATCTCCCCCTTGGGAGAAAACCTCCACCTTACCACTACTCACCGAAGCCTTTAATTCTACCAAAGAAGGATCAAGATCTTGCTTGACTATCACCTCATCAACCAAGGAAGACCTTGAACCATCAACAACATTTACTCCTCCACTATCCACCCCTTCTAACCTAACTCCCAATTTGGCCAACCGATGGACCTCCTTAACCAACTCTTTACTACCTTCCTCCACATGAGCCAAGCTACCCATGGACACTCTACTCAATGCATCCGCTACCACATTAGCTTTCCCCGGATGATAGTGAACACTCATATCATAATCCTTAAGGAATTCTAACCACCTCCTTTGTCTCAAGTTAAGATCTTTTTGCGTGAACACATATTGGAGATTCTTATGGTCGGTGAAGATATCAACATGCACCCCATACAAATAATGACGCCAAATCTTTAAAGCAAAAACCACGGCGGCCAATTCAATATCATGGGTTGGGTAATTTTTTTCATGAACCTTAAGTTGCCTAGAAGCATAGGCTATAACCTTACCACTTTGCATCAACACACAACCCAAACCAATGCGGGAAGCATCACAATAAACAACAAAACCTTCTAACCCATCCGGAAGTGACTGTTGACACCCAATTTTGACCGACCTTTAAACTTTTTTGGAAATGCTATTCGATTAAATACATAGTTTAAAATACATTTCGAGTTTAAGATTTTAGTCTATTTTGTCTAAAAATTATATATTTAGTAAGCTTGATTTATAAAAATTTATTGTTTAAATTATTTTATTATTATATTTATCGATAGTGCAACTCGGAATAATTACCTATCTAAATGTTTTAAGAAAATTAGATGTGTATAATATATATGGAAATATTATAATATATGTAGTATTAATTGAATAGCATCTCCTTAAATTTCCTCAAAATCATTTAACTTGTAGCCTATCTTCTTCTAATTCATTTCAATTCTAGCCATTTCAATTAAAATTTTCATTTTTCAATTATAGCCTTTGTTGATTTCATTTTTAGCCTATTCTTATTCCAATTTTAGATTTCAAGTGAGTTAATCTCATCCGTCCATCCTTTCATTAAATCCAAGATCAAATCTTTGCCCTACATCTTAATAGATTCAAGGGTCCAGATTTGGACTTCGTTTCTTTCCTTCTTCAATTCTAAAAGACCCCTAACCCTAAAACATTTTTATTCATCTCTTCCTCTCCTCTCAAACCAGCGCCGCCTCCGCCCTTCTCATTTTCTCCGACAACGCCGGTGAGGCAGAGAGAAGCCACCAGCAAAATCAGCCGGAGAGAGAGCTGTCCTCTCCTCTCCACCTCTCTTCCTCCTCTCTCCCGTCGCTCTTTCTCCTCTTCCGTCCAGCAGCCTGGCGAAGCAGCAGCCAGCAACTCCTGCCAGCAGCAGCCAGCAGCTCCTGCCAGCAGCAGCCAGCAGTTCCAGCCAGCAGCAACCAGCGACATCGGCAGCAGCCAGCAACTCCTGCCAGCAGCAACCAGCAGCTCCGGCCAGCAGCTACGAGTAAGAGCCAGCGCACCTCCATCGACAGCCAGCAGCAGCCGCGAGGACCACCGGAACCAACAGCAACAACTGCTCTGGCTAGCAGCAACAACAAACAACAAACCAGCGAGACCCTCGAGTCTCCATTCCTCTCGTCTCCGGCGAAGTTTGAGTTCGAAGACGGATCTCATCAGATCCGTCCTAGTAAGTTTTAATCTAAATGTTTTAAGTTTTGCATTACATCTTTGGCTATTGTGATATGGATGTTTTGAGAATTCGAGTCTTACATGATCGGCTTGATTTCGTTTTATTATTATTTCCCCGTTGACCCAATCAATGCTTGATTTCGTATTGTGATTATATGTTGGTTTGTGTTTATTACTTATTTGTCTTGCTTAGCCATATGAGCATAAATCTTGCATTTTGCTTTAATATTATGGGTATTAGTAATACTAGCATGTTTGTCCTTGATTATGTCTGCCAAATCTAGATCTTTAAAGGATGTGGAATGACTTTGTTAATTCGGCTCAATAATAAGTTTGTTTCTTGGAATAATCGATATATTTGCTTATATGAAGTCAGATTTTTAACAGTGGGCATTCCATTACTTATGGTAATTTTAGCATGCTAATTGACTCTTATTATTAAATTTGAGCAAGATTACTATGGTGTTGGATCCGTGAATTAATTCTTCTTTGCTTATAAGTCTTACCATAAATATATTCTGTACCAATTTGTGATTTATGTGATTGTGCTAAATTATTTTAAAATGCGAGCATAAATCTGAATGTAATCCCCTTCCTTAAATAACTTATGTCTATTAGTTTAACTATATCAATTTACTGTCTAAAATCATTCTCTTTGCCTGTTTTACATTCTGACTATTGTTGATTGATTTACCTTAATTAAATAGGACTGATTTTATGTGATTATATTTGGTAATGTTTGATTGATATGTTTCTCTTGGTAAGGAAATAGTTTCTCCATAATTGCTCCTAATTGATTCTTTTCCTTTAAAATCACGACCTCTTCTCTGCTATAAAACAAGGTCTTTGCTTCACTCTTTGACAGACGGTTGAATACTCTCACAGAGACATTGGCTTACACTCTAAAAAAAAAAGAATACTAAAAAATATTGCTCTCTCTACTTTTAAAAAATTAAGTTTTCCAGTAAACATAAAGGTTCCTCTCTGTGTTGCTTTTGCTGTGTTCAGGTCGTTCTTCGGATTAAGTTCGTCTTCATTGCTGATATATTTTAACTGCTTAACCGGTTGGTACTCTTCATATACGTATTTAGTTTTGTTCTTGCATCACTATTTAGTTACTTATTATGCATAAGTCCCAAAATTGGATAATCATAAACAAAGGAAGCATCCATGTCCGTTTTATATCCCATCTCCTTTCATTGTGTGCTTTAATATGACTATGTGTTTGCTTCATGATTATGTCTATATAATCGATCTTATAAATAATATTCGCTTTTGTTATATCTAGATGTACTCGTAGTATTCCTTTCTTTGGTTTAGCAGGGTTGAACTAGAAGCTCAAGATATGAAGAGTCGCCATAATAAAGAAAGATAGACATGTTGATTTCATAATTTTACTATTTTTATTATCTTTTTTTATCATCGTTCAGTAATAATTTGTAAACTCTAAAACTCTCTATATAATATATATATATTTGGGGACCGCTAAGGGGAGGGGGATGTACATGCTACTTGTTATATTATCACAACTTACTTGTTATAAAGCATGCCTAGAAGTGTGATTTAATTGTGTGATCATTCTTCGCTCTAAATCTAATTAAAATAAAATGGGCTTGTCGATATTTAAATGTTCTATGTTGACCACGTAATGTTAACTAATTATATACCAAAATAATTTATAAACTCCTTGTAATACGATCTTAGCATGTGTGACCTTTACAAGCTGATATATGTTACCGTGTTGGTGAATCACAATTTTCTTGTATAAAACTGGTAAAATAAATAATTGATTTGTTCAATATGTCACATATGTGATTTAACTTAGAAGCCATGCCTATAGGATTGAATTAAATATCTGCATGTCAATAAAATGCCCGTAAGTGTTCATAAATTTTTTTGTCATTAGAAAGCATGCCCATAGGACTTCACTAATAAAATTCATGCTTATTAATCAGCTTAAATAATTTCAGCATGTTTCAATAACTTAATTTGTTAATTAATTGAGCTCTAATTAATTTTAGTTTGCTAATAAGTTGTAGCATGTTAGTAGTTTAAATTTTGTCAGCATGTTAACTTGAATAGTACGTCTATAGACTACTAGTAATTTTTCAGCATGTTTAAAAATTTAAATAAACCTGTTTTGAATAGTTTCTGCAATATATTTATTGTTGACACTAAAATAAGATAATAAGATAATAATCTTCCAGCATGTTAAATAATTGAAATAGATCTGTAGCATATTTCAGTTCATTGTTCAACATTTTCTGCATTTACAATAATTTTCAGCCATAAAATAAATCTGTCGATTGTCAGCATATTAACTGAGCTACTTTTATGCATTGTTCTGCTATTGTTTCATAACAGATTAATTTAAATAAATAAATTAATTAATTAATCAAGTCATTTCTTTGCATCTAGTACTTGTTGCTCCAATTCAGGTCTACTTTTAATATTATCCTTTGCATCATAATCTTGCTGCGTAAGAAAAATCAGCTACTGGTTATTTTCTGCATCTACTAAACTGCTGCAAATAAAAATTAAGTTTTAGCCTTAATTATTTGCTATTGCTTTAAATATTTTGCCCATTCGCGTTATTATAAAGTGCCCCATTTTAAATCAATAACTAATTAAATTAGTCTAATAAACTATTTTTACACTTGTAATATTTTTTTCTGCCCTCTAAACTCAGTAATTATATTGTTAATGTCTGTATGTTCACACACCTAAGCATGAAACCTTTCACTTTATTTGTGTTTGCTAGCATATTTAATAAAATTTAGAGGCCAATATGAGACCCTACGTGCTAAATGTTCGTCCAAACTTGTTTGACTTGGTGTCTAGGTGGGCCTATTATATTTTATCTTTGTCTAAATTCACCCTAGTAGCAGTCCAATGCCTCTTGGACCTTACGTAGGACGCTAGACACCTCTTAGAGACGTAAAGCATGCGGTGGTGGGGTAGGGGTAGTTTAGGCCCTATGGAGATGATGACATCGACTCAGGCTTGAAGAAACAAAACTTTGGTTTTGTCTGTCCCTACACGGAAGCCTATTGAAAAAAAAAATAAAGAAAAGTCGAGTGTTGATCCTAAAGTCCTTCAGAGTCTCCCTTTCCTTTGTCCCTTTATTTGTTTATAATAATTATATTTATTTGGGGTAGTTTAATTAAAATAAAAATGTTTGCTTATCTATTTGCGTAATTTCTATCTCCTCGCTTATCTCCTTATTGTTTAATATTTATTTGTTGACTTATCACTTAGTCTTGCATGCTCAATTAATTAATTAAAATAACTAAAGTTTCCTTAATTGTTTAATATTATGTTATCACCTAGTTGCATGTTTAACTAATTAATTAAAATAATTAAAGTGCTCTTAATTGCTTAATGTCGTTATCACCTAGTTTTGCATGCTTAATTTATTAAATTAATAAATAAATTGATTTTAATTGTTTAATATTTATTCATCACTTAGTAATCATGCTAATTAAATAACCAAATAATGAAGTGACCTTAAATGCTACTTGTAACCCCCACATATTGCATGAGACACGGCCGGGACCCACATTTGTGGACCTCGAGGGATGCCTAACACCTTCCCCTCGAGGTAACTTGAACCCTTACCCTGATCTCTGGTTCGTAGACCTTAGTTAGAATTAGCTAGGCTAGATAGGTGCCCTAACGCGCCTTAATTCGTTAGGTGGCGACTCTACAATCACCCAAAACCCAAAAGAGTTGTTAGGTCGTGCACCAGAACCCGTTTTGAGAAAAACGGGGCGCGACAGTGACAAAATAGGAGCGGACACAAGCCTTTTTTTCAAAGTTTGGAAGCTTTCCTCACACTCATCCGACCACACAAATTTAGCCTTCTTTTGAGTCAACTTAGTCATAAGAGAAGAAAGAGAAGAAAACCCTTCCACAAATCTCCTATAATAACCCGCTAAACCCAAGAAACTCCTTATATCCGACGGGGTCAAAGGTCTAGGCCAATTCCTAATAACATCGGTCTTCTTAGGATCCACCTTAATACCATCCTCCGACACCACATGGCCTAGGAAAGCAACTTTCTTCAACCAAAACTCACACTTTTCATATTTAGCGTACAACTTCTCTTCCCTCAATCTTTGGAGTACAACCCTCAAGTGACCCTTGTGCTCTTCCTCACCCTGAGAATAGATCAAGATGTCATCTATAAACACCACCACAAAAGAATCAAGGTAGGGTTTGAAAACCCTATTCATCAAATCCATAAAGAGAGCCGGAGCATTAGTCAACCCGAAAGACATCACCACAAACTCATAGTGCCCATACCTAGTACGAAAGGCCGTCTTGAGAATATCACACTCCCTCACCTTCACTTGATGATACCCTGACCGAAGATCAATCTTAGAGAAGTGACTAGCCCCATGCAATTGGTCAAATAAATCGTCAATCCTAGGAAGAGGATACATATTCTTGACGGTGACCCTATTAAGTTGTCGATAATCAATACACATTCTAAGAGACCCATCTTTCTTCTTCACAAACAAAACCGGAGCACCCCAGGGAGAATGACTAGGTCTAATAAACCCCTTCTCTAACAAATCTTTTAATTGCTCTTTCAACTCTTTCAACTCCGCCGGGGCCATACGGTAAGGGGGGATAGAAATAGGTTGAGTATCGAGAAGGAGGTCTATACCAAGATCTATCTCCCTTTCGGGAGGGACACCGGGAAGGTCTTCTGGGAAGACATCTAGAAACTCATTAACAACCGGAATAGACTCAATAGGAAGGGACTTTAAACTCCACATCATTGACTCTCACAATATGGTACAACCACCCTTTGGAAATCAACATATGGGCTTTAATGCAAGAAATGGATTTCCCCTTCACCACAACATCCCGGCTCTCCCACTCAAGGACGGGTTCATTAGGAAATCGGAACTTGACTTTACGAGTCCTACAATCAATAGAAGCATAATATGCATGCAACCAATCCATCCCAAGAATAACATCAAAATCCACCATGTTCAACTCAACAAGATCACAAGGCAACAACTTATTTAATATGCAAACCGGACAATTTCTATACACTTTTCTAGCAACAATAGAGACACCAATGGGAGTGGATACTTCATATGACTCATGCACCAATTCCGACTCGACATGAAATTTTCTAGCAACTAAGGGGGTAACAAAGGAAAGGGTGGCACCCGGATCAATCAAAGTATAAACATCAAGATCAAAGATTTGCAACATACCGGTCACCACATCCGGAGTCTCATTAACACCTTGTCTACCATGCAAAGCATAAAATCGATTGTCCCTTGGGGCACCACTTTGAGAAGCACCTCTACCCAAAGGAGTAGTGTTAGCACTTCGGACCTTGTTGCGGATCTTGGGACATTCAAACCTCTTATGACCCACTTCTCCACATTCAAAGCAAGCACCCGAACCCTTCATGCAAGGACCACCATGCTTCCTCCCACACTTAGGGCATACATCCATAGAACCCACTTCACCTCCCCCTTGAGGTCTAGGAACATTGATAGCAAATCCCCGGTTGACATGAGGGTTTCCTTGGCCTTGATGAAATCTAGCACCCTTAGGGAACCTATTCTCCAATCGGGCCCTTTTGGCCTCGTGCCCCCTTCTCTTCTTCAATTTCTCCTCCTCCATTTGCTCGGCATAAGTCATCAACCGAGACAAATCCATATCTCCAATGAGCATAGCGGACCGACACTCCTCACTAACCAAGTCGGATACACCCATCACAAATTTGTTCATCCTCGACCTAGAGTCGGCCACCAAGTGAGGTGCATACTTGGAGATTTGGACAAATTTGAGGGCATACTCCCTCACACTCATAGCTCCTTGCTTCAAGTTCATGAACTCCACCAACTTTGCCTCCCTAAGCTCAAGAGGGAAAAACCTATTAAGGAAAGCAAGTTTAAACTCCTCCCACAACACCACATAGCCATTACCTTTCTCACCCTTCCATTGATCAAACCAAATCTGAGCAACCCCCTTGAGTTGGTAGGCCGCCAATTTCGCCTTCTCACAAGCACCAACATCCATAATGGTCAAGATTTTGCATACCTCATCGATGAACTCTTGCGGGTCCGCATCCACCTTTGAACCATGGAAGACCGGAGGGTTCATCCTCATGAAATCTCTCACCCTTTCCCCCGGGGTGGTAGTTCGAGGAGCTTGGGCTCCTTGTTGCACTTGGTTAGCTACCACTTGTGCAAGCATGGTGAGTGCATCACGGAGCTCACCATTGGTGGGTGGCTCTTTCGGTGATCGGGCCCGTCTTCCCCTCATGTTTGGCATGATGATCTAGCAATCCAAAGAACAAGCGTTAGGGAGGAATCACTTTATCTCACTCTAAGCATGACATAGAACATGAAGAAGGGAAACCTTTCCTAAAACGTTTTGTAGCCTCCCATTCATAGTCGTGGCGCGCTTCACAACCATGATTAGGACTCTACTCAACGCGGTGTGTTGGACTCCTAGGATTTAACAACCGAGTGCTCTGATACCAAGTTTGTCACGACCCAAGCCTAGGTCCTAGACGTGACATGGCGAATGAGGAACCCGAAAGAACCCCAAACAAGCCTCTCAAACTTGTCATCACACTTCATCGGTCGCGGAAGTACAATCAACATTAATTAACGGGAAATAGGGACTAAGGGCAAACCATTTCAAAAAGACATCATAGAACAAGAGTCAAGCTCATTTACAAAATACTTGTCCAACGCACACCTCTACATACATAGATAGGACGGGGGCCATGACATACTACCGGCTCCCATCATAGTCAAAATACAATTGCAAGCTAAAGTCTCAAAACATAGGAGTAGGAAACATAACATAGCCCTCGAATCATTGAGGACTCACCAACAAACTCGGATAAGCACCGTACTAGCCACGTGAATGGAGAGAAGGATCAAGAGTAGCTCCGGTCCCTACATGGTGACATCATGTAGGCAAAATATGCGTTAGTACTTGGAATGTACTAAGTATGCGGGGTGCAACACAACAATAGACAAGGACACAATCGAAATACAAGAAATAGTTTCATAGGCATTATGAATAACAATATGAGGATGCATGATCAAAGTGAAGTCAAAACATGTTTAAGTAAATCTATACTAATAGTAGATATCATATGTGTATGCATGATCCAACCAATCTATAATCCCAACTTAGGATGGGGGATGCCGTTCACACCCGGACACCCTGGTGGCAAGGTATAAATCCCTCACATGGTTGATGTTGGTCACACCCCAAGCATCCTAGGTGGTGAGATATAAACCTCTCACATGGTTGATGTTGGTCACACCCCAAGCATCCTAGGTGGTGAGATATAAACCCCTCACATGGTTGTCCGGTTCTTTTCCCCCGGACCGGGCATGGTCATGCAACACTTTATATAGAAAATTCCCATTAGGCTCTAATGCAATCTCACATATGGAATGAACATATACACAAGCTTAGTTTGTCATCAACACATCTCTGGATTGCCATACATCTCATAACTCAAGCTTTAAAACATCGATTCATCAATTCTCCATAGTTGGACATTTTGTCAAACACCTTGAAGGTATGTAATGGAATCAAAGAGCATGGAAAATAAGGTAGTAATTATGCAGCCAAACCAATGAACAACCTACAACAACACCTTTTAACACCCACAATACCACATGAAAATCTCCACATCCATTCCAAATTTAGATTCAAGTTCTAGAGTCACAACATGCTCAAAACAATCACTTTTCATGTTTAAAATTCAATGTGCAGGAAATTATTACAAGGAACAAGACTAATTTATAAATCTTAACTTAAACCATGAATTAGTGAGTAGAATAGAGTCTAGGCACTATGGGTGGAAGGACCCATGAGGTCAACACCACATACCTTGAGTTCTTATGAAGGTCTTGAGAGTGTCTTCAATGGAAGCTTGGAACTTGGAGCAAGAGTCTCTTCAATCTTGAGAAAGGTTTTGGATTAGGGTTCTTGAGAGAACTTGAGAGAAAATGTGTCTAAGTATGGGAGAGGTGTTTTGGGAAATGTTTTAGAGATGGGAATTGAACTAATGGTATATAGGAAATAACATATGCCCTTTGGAAAAATGGTCCAACACTTAGAAAAAAAAAGTGAGGCGGGTGAACAGTAAAACCGCTCACTGGAAATTGCATATCCTGCCGGACAGATTTTACGAAAATGGGCATAACTTCTTCGTCCGAACTCCGAATGAGGTGAAACGAAGTGCGTTAGGTAGCTAACTCAAAGGGCTTTCCATGGATATGTTATGGGCTACCCAATTATTTGTGTGCTAGGAGATATGACCCTCCAAAGTAGACCCTCGAAAAGGCTTTACTTGGAAATTTTGGATTTTGATACGGTTGCTCTAAAATTTGGGTTAGACCCATTTTCCACTCAATTTGACCCCCTAAACAAGAATATGAAGTCGGATTTTCGAAAAACGAAACGGATTTTTTTTGATATAGCTAAACAAGTTTCCGGTAACTTCCGAAGCACATTTTTAAGAACCTTTTGGGTCATTTCACTTTAATATATTATTCATGAACTAAGATATTTATTATGTGTTTTGCAGGTGGCATCCTGCAATGGATGTTGCCCAGGCTTTAAAAGAGTGTGTTAGAAGACTCTATACACAAGCTTATCACTCTTGGAGAGAGATTCCAACAGTATACGCCAGGCGAAGTTTAATAACTTTAAGGTATATATTTTTTGGTGAAGTTTAGTATACTTTACTTTTTCTTACTATCGATTTAATTAATGTTATTCAATTTTTTTTCAGACTATGTGTACTTGGGAGTCGAGGTACAATTTGGTCATTGGGACCACATTTGAGAGAAAGGCATCCGCTAGATTGTATAGCTAGCTAAAGAGCGTTCGGGATAGTGGTGAACGTCCCGGCTGGATGTTGCTTCATGTTTTTGATGAATTGGGTCAGTATTGGAACACAAACAAGTTTAAGGCAATATCAGATCAAGCCAAAATGGCTAGAGGCAGTCTTAAAGGTGGCTCGTTGTACATCGGAGGTGCAAAGACGGTTGGAACAATTGCACGAGAGATGGTAAGTTCTAATTCAAACTTTTAAATAAATAATTAGTTGATACATATATATCGTTATAAATTTCAGTTTTTATTTATAGGAAAAAGAATTGGGACGCACTCCCATTGAACCAGAGGTTTTCAAAAAGACTCATGTCAGGAAGAAAGAAAATGAGTCGGATCCGGATGTGTGGATGGAGGAAAGGGCCGAACGAACTTTTGTAAGTTATTTAATATGAATAATATATATCAATAGTGAATATATTTATGATATGTATATATATTGATGTCAATATTTATATTTAATATGCAGAATGACTTTCATAAGTACATCGCTGAGAATCTAGATAGTTCGGTTCAATTGACACCTGAACTGTCCACTCAGATTTGGAAAGAAAAAGTGGTAAGGGGGACATACAAGGGTAGATGCTATGGTCTAGGCTCTCGCAACGATATTAGACGCCTTCAGTCAGGCTTAGAAAGTATTGGATCGTCACGTCAAGCTGAGGCACTTGACGGTGTTCAGATTGCTGCTATGTCGAATCAAATAGCTAAACTTACAGCGGCACTAGCAGAGTCGGAACGGAAAAGAGTAGATGAACAACAAAGCATGAGTGAGACCGTTCATCAAATCAAAGAACAAGTGATGAACCTCGCTCGTCGACCTACTACTTCGGCTCCCAATGACACCGACGACGAGAGTGATGAGGATGATTATGTAGATTTCACTCCCTAGTTTAGATCTTTGGACATTTATGAACTTTTTGAAATTTTAAAAAGAATTTTAAAAGACTTTATAAGTCTTTAATTTATGATTTAGATACTTTTGAATGCTATTTTAAGTTTGTTGTTTTATGTTTTGTTTAGATTGTTTATAATTGTGTGTGTTTGATTGGGCTGAACAGTGTAGAATTGAATTGAATTGCATTTGCAGGTGGGCAGCAGAAGCTGCGAGCTGCTACTGTCAAAAATATTGCAGAAAAAGCGACGGACAACGTGGTTTAGTCCATCGCTTTTTTGGGTTTTATTTTTTTTTAAAACCCAGAAAAGCGACGGACAGCGTGGTTTTGTCCGTCGCTTTTTTGGGTTTTTAAAAATAAAATTTCCAGAAAAGCGACGGACAGTGTCCTTTTATCCGTCGCTTTTCTAGGATTTTCAAAAAATAAATTTCCAGAAAAGCAACGGACTGCGTCACCCTTTAGAAATTAAAAAAACTGAAAATTAAAATAAAGCAATGCAGTCCGTCGCTTTTTTTTAAAAAAAATCAAAAAAAAATAGTAAAAGAGCAACTCAGTTCGTCGCTATTAGAGACACAGTCCGTCTCTAAAAGCGACGTAGTCCGTCGCTTTTTTAGCGACGCAGTTCGTTGTTTTTTTAAAAATGACGTTGTCCGTCGATTTTTAGCAATGCAGTCCGTCGCTTTTTGAAAAGCGTCGAGCTAAAAAGCGACGGAAGTGACTGCGTCGAGCTAAAAAGCGACGGAAGTGACTGCGTCGCTTTTTCGTCGATTTTGACCAAAAAAGCGACTCAGTCCGTCGCTTTTGACCTTCGCTTTTTGACAATTTTTTAGTAGTGCTTCTTCCTATTTATTTCAAATTGTGAGATGTTACATTTTTATTCGACCAAGTGTCTCACCTTGGAGCGCTCCGGTGTTGTTTGTAAGGAATAAAGATGGTTCCCTTAGGATGTGTATAGATTACCGTCAATTGAACAAGGTTACCATCAAGAATAAGTATCCTCTTCCGAGAATTGATGATTTTTTCGATCAGCTTTAGGGTGCTACTTGTTTTTCTAAGATAGACCTCAGATCAGGCTACCATCAATTAAGAGTAAGGGAATGTGATATTCCGAAGACAACATTCAGAACCCATTATGATCGTTATGAGTTCTTAGTTATGTCCTTTGGTTTGACCAATGTGCCTGCAGCATTCATGGACCTTATAAATAGAGTATTCAAACCTTATTTAGATATGTTTGTTATTGTATTCATTGATGACATACTAATCTATTTGAGGAATGAGGAAGATCATGCTAGTCATCTCGAAATAGTTCTCCAAACTTTGAAGGATAGAGAGTTGTATGCCAAGTTCTCTAAGTGTGAGTTGTGGCTTGAGTTTGTGGCATTCTTTAGGCCACATTGTTTCTGGAGAGAGAATTAATGTTGATACTCAGAAAATAGAGGGAGTGCAGAATTGGCCTAGACCCATATCTCCAACTAACATTAGGAGTTTCTTGAGTTTGGCTGGCTATTATAGAAGGTTCATAGATGGGTTCTCATCTATTTCATCCCCTTTGACCAAGTTAACTCAGAAAACAGTGAAGTTTCAATTGTGAGAAAAGCTTTTAGGAGTTGAAAAAGAGTTGACTACTGCCCCAATTTTGACCTTACCAGAAAGTACTCAAGGTTTTGTGGTGTGTTCTGATGCATCTAGAGTTGATTTGGGTTGCGTATTAATGCAAAATGGCAAGGTTATAGCTTATGCCTCCAGACAATTGAAAGTTCATGAGAAGAATTACCCAAACTTAATATTTTTAAGAAATTCTACCTTTTTCAAAGTAATTAATTGAGGTTAAAATAGGTAATAAAGATGGTCGTTTCTTGATTTATCAAAATGGACAAGTAATTAGGGACAACTAAAAAAAAATGTGGACAAGTAATTAAGGATATAGGGAGTATTAATTATTAGACTGATAACTATTGGCACGGTACATTCATGGGCGGATCTATTAAGGGGTGGGGGGGTGCCACGCTACCCCTGAACTTCGGCGAAAACTCTATATATACATAGGTGTATATATATAATATTTATATAAATATAAAACGTGCCACCTACAGAACAAAATTGGCTTGTGGTGCCATGGTAGGAGGGAAACTTTAGAAGGCTGATGTTGTGGGTTCGAATCCCATTTGTACCTATTTTTTTTAGAAATTTGCTGCAGACGTTTTTTTAAGAAAAAAGGAAATTGTTGCACACGTTCTTTTAAGAAAAAATAGAGAACTAAAATTAATTTATATCGAAAAGACAAATAATTTAATCAAATATAAAATTAATTTAATCGATAAGTCTATTTGGCACCCACGAACTCTAAATCCTGGATCCGCCACTGGGTACATTTAAAGGAGAGTGTGGTTTGGTGTGAATGTGGAGACGTAAGTAATTGCACTCTTCACCGTTTCATATTATTTAATTCATGTTAACTTTATACTCCTATTAGAATAATTTAAAATAGTATAAAAAAATAATAAAACTCTTTAGATTTGTTAAAGTAAACAAATAAGATAATTTTATTTTTAATATATAGAGAGATCAAGTAAAATAAGGGAAATTCATCAAAAGTGGAGGTAATCATTTAAAAAACGTGTAAAAATTATTAATGGTGAACAACTTGTAATGAGCTGTATGTAGTACAGTAATAAATTATTAATGGTGAACAACTTGTAATGAGCTGTATGAACAACTTGTCCCTTTGATGAATTCTGGACATAGGGATGCAGTGCATGAGCTGTGTATGTAGTAGTAATAAATTATTAATGGTGAACAACTTGTAAAAATTAATTTTTGCACCCAACTTTCTATTTGCCCTCAAAGTAAATTATCTGGGATATAATACTGTATAATACTTCCTTCGTCCCATATTAGATGGACATCTTACTAAAAATATTTGTTTCACATTACTTGATTACTTACTAAATTAGAATAGAATTAATTATTTTTTCCTACTTTACCCCTACAATAATTATGGTCTTTTAGAAGTTAAAACAAATTTTGAAGATTCAAAATTTATTTTTTAAGAGGTTAATTAATATGAACAAAAGGCGAAATAGTAAAGTTGATCAATCTATTAATGATTTCTTAATCACGGTGTAAAATAGAAAATGTCCATCTAATATGAAACAAAGATAGTAGCTATCCAATTATTTATCCAAAAAATAACAATATAACCAGACATTGATATGAAGTGAAAAGGGAAGCTTTAATATTTGGTTGACCGCTTAATTCTAAGTCGCCTAGGAGGTATATAATGCTATTCTTTTCGTTCCATATTAGTTGTTGCATTTATAACTATGCACTGCATCTGTATGTATCTTTGTTTTCATAACGTAGTTCATTTTGGGGTGATATAAAGGGCACCATTACCTTATATGATAGGAAAATAAAAATAATATTATTAACTATGGTCATTTTCACATGGACAGCTAAGTTCATCTTATTTCAAGAATATAATATAAAATATTAAAGGGTTAAATAGGAAAAAAATAATTAATTTAATTTTGATTTTGATAAAATAGCAAGTTGAAATACTTAATATTGATGATCGGTGACATATACTCAATTTCTAAATTAGCTCATAAATTATGATGACCAATAAATCATGTATGGTGATTTATTTTAGTGAGACAAAATGTATGGAAAGATGGCGCTGTGATAATGTAGAGTTCAACTTATAAGTTCCCTTGCTCGTTTATAGTTTAGTTTGCTACCTTTAGATTTTATTCGTACCTTCAAAGATATGTATACACACAAAAAAAAAGTAGACTTAACCAATCATAATATGAAATTGATATGAACGATTCACTATTAATTTTTAAATAAACTTCTAAAAAGTGTGTTTCCCAACAAATCATTGTGAAACTTTATTTAACGAAAAATATTATTGAATTTGCATTAAAAAAGTTCCATATTTGTTTCTAAAAAAGAAGGCAAGTTACATGTAAGTGTTAAATATTGACCAAGTAGTGCATGGATTTTGGTAAAATAACTAAAATGTCTTTTATCATCCTTTTCCTACTCATGTACTATACAATTAATTTACCCAGAAGGAGACCTAGAAATAAAAGAGTCTTGGAGCTTAATTAAATAATATATTTTTACTTTGTTGTGATATTAATGCACCTGCTCAACTACCCTACTACTTCGTAATATTAATTTTGCACCTAACCTTTTTTTTTCGTACTTAAAAGTGAAATATCGTGGAATATATATAGTCATTGACTTGAATCAACGAATTTTTCAAAAAAAAAAATTATTTGTCGGCCAAGAGCATTTTTGTATTGAAAGGCCACAAAAATAAAGTGTTGAATTGAATAAATTTATGTATAAAATATATTTTATATACTAAATTTGGAAATAATAAAAATATTAAATATTTTGTCTAGGATCTGGGGTGATGAAAATGACTACAAGTCAATAGTCAATTAATTTATACATAAAGTCCCACCTCCTAAACCTATTAATATGCTACTAAACTAATCATATTGAAATTGAGTTAGTTCTAACATCTTGAATTAATTACAAGGTATTCCATTAATTTGATAGTTATAAGTTACAAGATATTGGATATCTTTCCTTTCATACGATTTAAAATTCTTTTATTAGATACTTAATTTTAATTGAGTCCGTTCATGAAATGAATCTCTATCATTATCGTCTTTCATATTCCCTTGATTCATCACTTTTTAAACTGTAGAAGTGTTTAGAGAGCTTTTATCAAAATTCTACGAAAGTATTATTACTTAGTATCATGTTCTAGCTTCTACTTATGACTCTTATATAACAACAACACAACACATGGGGTTTGGCAGGGTAGATGTAGAATCTACATAAACCTTGCATCTACCTCAGAGTTGAGATAAAAAAGGTTATTTTCGATAGTTTTTCGGCTAAACAGAAAAACAATTTAGAAAAAAATTGTAATGAAATTAAGTATAAGAGGCAATAATAGATAGTAAAAAAATAACAAATAGTATAGCAAAACAGTACTACAGTAAAATAATACTATAATTGAACTACATGAAACTATATAAAAAGCGAAGAATAAGAAACTACAAGAATAGTCCTACGACTACTAGTAACGACAACAAGAAAATGCATTCCTTACTAGTATATATGGTCGCACTCCTACCCACTAACTTTTTACTCTAATTTGTGTTCTCCATACCTTCTTACTATAACGTTTTAACAAAAAAATATAAAAAATTAACAAAACCATATCGGAATCAAATAGAATTCAAACGTCTAAGTTTAATGATGTAAAGCAAGATGATAAAATTGATATGATACAAATTTTATAAAATAATCGATCGAACCTAACATTGACACCTCCTACCCTACACGTATCTAGATAGTATCTTTAATTATCTGTATTTCTTTTTTTTTTGTCTCTATATAATAGATACATAGCAATGAAAAATTCAGGAGAAGCAAGAGTTGAGTTGAACAAAAGAAGAAACAACGAAACCAAAGAGGTACTAATTTTGTTCATTTTCTCGTTCTATGCTAAACACTATCAATTAATTATATTATTTTGTACCTCAAATTGAAGAACATGACTCAACCGGATAATCATTTATTTAAAAGAATCTTAGTCATCGTTATTTATTTTTTTATTGTCAATAGTGTTTAATTTGATACTCCCTCTGTTCCTAATTACTTGTCCACTTTTGAATTAGCACACCTATTAAGAAATCAATTAATGACATAGTGAGTTTACCATTTTACCCCTATTGATTATGAAGTGGATGAAAAGTTCTATTTTTCAAAGTAATTAGTCATTTACAGATAGAAGAAGGGAGGAAAGTGCATCAACTAATATTTGTAAATCAAATCTTTGATAAAATGTTTGCGGGTTTAGTCATTCGTCTATTAAATTGAGTACCATACACCGAGTAAATATGTGGCTACGTGAATCAAATCAATACGCTTATACATCAAAGATGGTCTCTATTGGTCCTTACCATAAGAGAAATCCTCAACTCCGTCTAATGGAAAAGTACAAACTGTTGTACCTACAACGGTTTCTTCAACGAAAAGAGGGGCTTGATGTGCAAAGGTGCATAACAGTGTTGGAGGATATGAAGGAGGAAGCACTAAAGTATTACGACAACAATATAGAAGACCTCGATATTCATGAATTTTGCAAAATGTTGTTGCTTGATGATTGTTTTGTAGTGTTTGATTATACGGAAACCTTCCTACGAAATCTGATTGCTTATGAGCAACAATCATCTGATGTACAACCTAAATATGTCAGTGATTTTGTAATTTTTATGTACCAACTTATCGACTCAGATAAAGATGTGAATTTACTTTGCCAGAAAGGAATCATAAAGAACTGGATGAAAGAGGACAAGGAAGTGGCTTACCTCTTCAACAGAATCGGAGATGGGTTCAGTGTTTATTCCACCTTCTATTACAATTAAGAGTGCTTAAAAGCAACTCAATATTGTGAAAAACCATGGAACAAAATGAGGACATATGTGATGCATAATTATTTTAATAAGCCTTGGCAAGGGCTTCAACATTGGCAGCCATCGTACTCTTCATACTCACAATTATACAAACTACTCTAGCTTTTACGAGTTCGATCAAGTAAGTAGTAATTGTTTATTCCTCACAACTTCATGCATGTAATTTGCATGTGTACATGTTGATGAGCTTATGAGTATTTCATGTCCCCCTTTTGTATTGGGTTTTATAGTTCAATGCTAATTTAGTTTATTTCAAGTATTTATATATATATTACTTTTCGCCAATAACATGTACAGAATAACTTTATCCATTATATACGCAAGCCAGCACATGTACAAAATAACTCTATCCATTATATAGTTCAATGCTCCTATCTTTAATTAATTAGATAACACATTTCCCGTACGTACTAATCCCATTATTCCAGAAAAAAAAACATTTAAATTTTGTGGGGTATAGACCTGATGGTAGAATAATTCATTTTTGTTATTTATATATATAATAACATTATCATTTACGAATTCGAATTCATTATCATTATGAATTCATTATCATTTATGCTGTATAATAATAATAATAATAATACATCAAAGAGGAAGTAAGCATTTAAAAAATGCGCTTCTTTCTTTTGTAAGTACTACGAATGAATTCTGGACATAGGTATGAACTGTATGTAGTAATAAATTATTAATAGTGGACAGCTTGAAAATTAAATTTTGCACCTAACTTTCTATTTTCCCTGAAAGTAAAATATCTGGGAATATAATAGTTGTATTATAATTATCTAACAAGATATGAACAATATAGTACTAGACATTTTTGAAATGAAAAGTGAAAAGGGATTAACACGTGGGTTGTGATACGGTGGTGGAACTGCTTCACTCTTAACCAGAGGTCTCGGATTTGAACCTTGGATATGTAGAAAATTTTGTTGGAAGTGTCACCCTCGATTAGACCCTGCCGTGCGCAATTCAAATTTAGTCGGAGCTCCAATGCGGATTCTGAACCCCTGGTGAAAAACCAAAAAGAAATGAAGTGAAAAGAGAAGCTTTAATATTCGGTTGACTACTTAATTCTAAGTCGTCTTGGAGCTATAATGTGCTATTCAATTCTTCCGTTCATATTAGTCATTACATATAAAAATGAAAAAAAACATTATTATTAATGGTGGACAACTTGTAAAAATTAATTTTTGCACCTAACTTTCTATTTGCCCTGAAAGTAATTATATGGGAATATAACACTATAATACTCCCTTCGTCCCGTTTAGATGGACATTTTATTAAAAATATTTATCTCACATTATCATTTATTAAATCAGGATAGAATTGATTTTTTTTCTCATTTTATCCCTACGTATTATGGTCTTTGGATATTTAAAGAAATTTTGAAGATTCATAATTTATTTTTTCAATAGGCTAATTAATATGAACAAAGGGCGAAATAGTAAAATTAATCAATCTATTAATGATTTCTTAATTATTATGTAAAATATAGAAAGTTCCCATCTAATATGAGATTGAGACGAAGATAGTAACTATCTAATTATCTATCAAAAATGAACAATAAAACTAGATATTGATATAAAGTGAAAAGGGAAGCTTTAATATTCGGTTGACCACTTAATTCTAAGTAATCTTAGAGTTAATTATAATGTTATTTCCGTCCCATATTAGTCGTTGCATTTATAACTATGCATCGCATCCATATATATCTCCTTTTTTTGTAACGTAGTTCATTTTGGGGTGATATAAAGGACATTGTTACCATACGATAGGAAATTAAAAATAATTTTATTAACTATATATGGTCATTTTCACAAGGACAACTAAGTTAATCTTATTTTAAGAATATAAAATATTAAAGGGTTAAATGGGATAAAAATAATTAATTTAATCTTGATTTTGATAAAATAACAAGTTTGAATACTTATTCTTGATAATCATGACAACTTATATAAGTCTGTAGGAGTAACGACAATTAAACAGCTTGTAAATAGTGTTTACCAACAAATCATGTGAAACTTAATTTAATGAGAAAATTATTGAATTTGTAAAAGAGAAGGCAAGTTACATGCAAGTGTTAAATATTGACCAGTAGTGCATTGATTTTGATAAAATGACTAAAATGCTTTTTATCGTCCTTTTCATACTCATGTACTATGCAATTATTAATTTACCCAGAAGGAGACCTAGATATAAAATAGTCTTGGAGCTTAATTAAATAATATATTTTTACTTTGTTGTGACTAGAGCTGTTAATATGGACTGACCCACTCTATTCAGGTTAATCCATACATTTACAATTTGACGGGTCAGGCCGGGCTAGCCCATTTTTCATGTAGATCAGAAAATGGTCGGTCAAGCCCACAAGTGCGTGGGCTACTGGCTTTGTCAGGTCAGCCCTCTTTTCTTAAAAGTATATTTTTTTAAAAAATTTAAAATTAAATTATAATTTAAAAATATTATCATAAATATCGACTAGTGTTACTACTTGTTAATCAAATACACAAATAAAATTATCAATATAATATTTATTAAGTTTGATTTCAAGTAAAAATAAAAATAGTTAAATAGAAATATTAACCTAATTGTTTTCCAATGATCATAATAAAACACAAAAAACTATGATAATATCCCATACGTTATGGCCTATGTAGTGATTCCCTAGAAATTTTAGGAACTTTATTTTATGTAGTACATATTTTATAAGCATAATTTGTATTTAAATTGTAATATTTCAAACTTTAAACAGATTTTGAGTATGGACTCCTGTTATTTTTAATACTCTATTTTATTTTTATTTTTTAATTAATTTTTATTTGGCCAACGGGCCGGCACTATCCATATTTTTCAAACCCCACAAATCGACATGCTTATTAAGACCGGGTTAAAAAGCCCTTTTCTTAAATAGGCTCCAAAAATTGTAGTCCAACCCTATCAAATCACGGGTTAGGCCAGGCCGGCCCAACGGGCCTAGCCCATATTGACGGCTTTAGTATATATGGTCGCACTCCTACCTACTAACTTATATCGGTATCAAAGAAAATTCGAATGTTTTCGTTTTAATGATGTAAGCCAAAATAATCAAAAATTGATATGATGCAAATTTTATAAAATAATAGATCAATCCTGACACCCCGTACCGTACACGCTCTAGACAGTATCTTTAATTATCTGTATTTCTTCTCTCTATTTTTTTCTATTTAATAGACTCTTCATAGCAACGAAAAATCCAGGAGAAGCAAGAGTTGAGTAGAACAAAAGAAGAAACAGCCAAACCAAAGAGGTAATTTTGTTCACTTTCTTGTCTATGCTTAACACTATCAATTAATTAGAGTCCGGAGCCTAAAGGACAAAAAAAAATTGACAAAAATTCAAAAGGGAACATTAATTTTTTTCTAACCAAAAGGGTAAAATCGCTACTGACATAGCGATTTTGTTTTGACGCCGTTAACAGATCAAAATCACTGCCGTATCAGCGATTTTGTCCAACTTTTTTTTTTTCAGAAAATCGCTGCCCGTGCAACGTTTTTGCGATTTTTTTTTCTTAAAAAAATTAAAATTGCTACTATGACAGCATTTTTATAAAAACAAATTATTTTTTTTGGAAATCGCTGCCAATTAATTTTTTTTTAAATCGCTGCTGTTGCAGCGTTATTATAAATTTTATGGAAAATTTTTTTTAGAAAAAGGCAGCGATTTTGGTGGAATTTTTTTAATTTTTTTTTTTATAATTATCGCTGCCAATTATATTCACGGGGAGCAAATTTTTGAAAAAAAAAAAAGTTGGACAAAATCGCTGATAGGGCAGCGATTTTGATCTGTTAACGGCGTCAAATCAAAATTGCTACGTCTGTAGCAATTTTGCCCTTTTGATTAGAAAAAATTTTGATGTACCCTTTTGAAATTTTTGTCAAATTTTTTTGCCCTTTAGGCTCCGGACTCCAATTAATTATATTATTTTGTACCTCAAATTGAAGAACATGTCGACTCAAATGAATAATTATTTTATTTATAAGATTCTTGGTCATTGTTATTTTATTTTTTTATTAATTGTCAATCCATATTTAATAATTTGATACTTACTTTATGAAGCCTTTAATTAACGAGGAAGAAGTAATTACACAATGTCCATATTATTTGATTCTCACGCATTTTGACATAAAAATTGTTGTTAGAAGAAATTCACTTGATATTTTTTGTAATTTTTTTTGGTTCTTTTCTTCAAAAGTAGATTCGGAAGAAATTTCGTCGATTTTAAAGAGCTCATGTGTTTTCAATTAATTTAATAAGTGTATCCTTTCTGATCTTTTTATTTTTAAAGTTGGATTTTAGTATTTTATGATGTTTATTGCTTTGTTTTTATCTTCTTTTCGAGTATATAAGTGTTTATTATCATTTGAACCATATATTGTATATAACAAATTTATTATAAGAACAGATAATACGCAAGTAAAATGGTGGCTAACAAGAAAAATACAAGATTCGGTAACAACAAAAGAAATAAGGAGATTAGTATTAAATATATTAAATTTTACATTTACAATTGAAGTAATAAAAACTGATAAGAATGTTATTGCAGATTACCCATCACGACAAAGCTACTCAGACTGAGACTGAGGAAGAAGATACAATCGAAAAAATACTCAAAGCTATTACCACACTTTGTACAAAAGTGGATAGTATGGACAACGAGATACAAAAGCTAAAGACTAATGAAGATAATCTGAAGTCTAAAGCTAGTCAGCAGCATGACTATAAAAATGCGGAGATACGTCGAGCGGAAGACAGGAAAAAGCCAGAGCTAAAAGGAGACGATGGGAAACTCCTTAAAACCCATAATGTTTGTTTAAATACAGCTGCAGGTACAAGCAAACAAGTTAGCGATAAACAACATAAAAATGTAAACTTAGACCAGCTATTTGCAAAACCATTTACCCAAAGGACACCTAAACATGTGTCCATAGAACCACAAACATCTACATACGCAGATAGTTTGCAAAACCAAAGTGAGAAAAAGACATATAACTACATCACACGAACCTATATTGAAAACATCCACAAAATCCAAACCTATTTAAACCGCAACCCCAGATCAACTACAAAAGAACCAAACCAAAATTATTTGACAATGAATATACTGCTTTCGATTAATAGTAAAATAATAGCCATGTTATTTAGGAATTGAAATTACAAATAATGTGTCTTTTTGTAGGAATTAGGGTTGAAAAAGGGATGGAACACTCCATTGACATTACCTCAACAGATAATCGAATTCTACTCCATGAGGTATCTTTCTCTCACAACTATATCAATTAGTTTTTGATTTCATTAGCCCACTTTAATTTTCTTTTGGTAATTAAATATATAATTTTTTAGACTCTTTAGTTTTATGTCTATCTCATGATCCTAACATATTCATTAACCATGGTTTTGCACCTTTTTTATTTTTTAATTTGAGTCGGGTCTAGAAAGGATAAAGAAAATGGGTCGAGTGAGGTTAAGTTTTAAAGTCATGTGGCATTTTTAAAATTTAAAAACCAGTTTTAAGCTATTGTTTTTAATTTATATTGTTAACGAAAAAGGTAAATATGCATAATTTGTTAAACTATGAAGAATATGTAATTGTTTGCTTATGGCATAGTGCTTTTAATAAACATTTTAAAATTTCTTACACTCTTCCGTTATAGATAGAAGAAGGAAGGGAAGTGCATCAATTAATCGACATAAAGGACACAAATGATGAAGATCCATCAGGTTCGCAAACAAAGAAATGTATAATTCAAATTTTTGATAAAATGTTCGAGGATTTGGACAAATCATCTTTTAAATCGTGTACCATATTTAAAGTAAATGTGCGACTACATGAATCAAATCCAGATGCTTATACACCAAAAATGGTCTCTATTGGTCCTTACCATAGGAAAAATGCTCAACTTCGTCCAATGGAAAAGTACAAACTGTTGTACCTACGACAGTTTCTGAAACGAAATGAGGAGTTCGATGTGAAATATTGGATTAGTATGTTGGAGTATATGAAGGAGGAAGCACTAATGTGTTACGACGATATAGAATACCTCGATACTGACGATAATCATGAATTTTGCAAAATGTTGTTACTTGATGGTTGTTTTGTAGTTGAGTTTATTCGAGAGTGTTCTAAAAAATATGCAGAAGTCGGAGAAGACAGAATTATCAATTTTGTTGATTACATAGCGTTGGGTTAGTTCACCCACGCGCCAAGCATGATTTATTTCAGCGTATTGTCATTCTTGAGATTAGAGAAGTTGAGTTTCTTGATGAATATTTTTGAAAGTTTCATTTGAATCTTGATTGTTGGAGTTGTTGAGTAGTTTCTTGAGTTGATTCATGAAATTAGGCGTTATTTTGGGTAGATCCTTACATATTTTGGTTATGTAGTCGAATCTAAGTGCTTGGGGAATGACCCAATTGAGTTTAGAGGGGTTAGAGTTGAAAAAGGAGCAATGAAAAACGTCAAAAATATGGGCGCCGCGCCATTCAGTGCGTCGCGCCACTCAGAGCGCCCCACATCAGGCTCTAAAATTTGGCCTCTGGGGCACCTCGCCAGCTAGAGCGCCCTAAACCACATTGCTCAGAGCACCAGGGACGCCAGGTTCTCCACTATTTCCCACTTTTTTCCGTATAAGTTCCCTAGAAACGTACCTATGTTTCCTAGTTGATTTCTACACTCTAAGGTACGTCTAAACATCATGAGCCCATACATAAACATGAGATCATGAGTCTTGAATCCATAATTCAATTCAAGGAAGGTTAAGAGTCAAGTCAAGTTGAGTTCAAAGAGTTTTCCAAAAGTCTTTCACAAACGTTTTAACTTTGTTTTAAAACTTGAGTTTCGAGTTAAGTAAAGAGTAAAGAGTTGAGTTCATTTCTTCAAAATATTATACGGGAACTAAGTAATCCCAAGAGTTAAATGTTTTCACATTTAAACAAGAGAGGAAACACCAATTTCCAAGAGATTTTTTAAGCTAAGTTTTGAGTAATTATCTCAAATCAAAGAAAGAGATTGTTTTTTTTAAAAAACACATGAGCTGGGTATATTTTGGTAGTAGTATTGAGCACTGATATGGGGACAAGTTCACAATAACTCAATGTCTTGATAAACCATGTAGCCATTGTGGGTAGAACATGATCATACTTTTTAGATTATTCCTTAGTTCTTTTACGCATAGACTAGTGGATCCACTTAGTTGAGACGTTCTATATCTTGGCAAGTTATAGCACAGTTCTGGCAGCGTGGGTGAGACATTGTATCATCACATTATAGAGAAACTCCCACAATATTATATTATTCTATATCTAAGTTGAGTTGTTATTGTATTTTTCAATACATTGAGTTGTTGTTTACTGTTTTAAATGTTTTGCATAGACTGCACCTTTATTGTCGTTTTACTTTGCATTTAAGTTGAGTATTTTCGAGTTGAGTAAAGCCAAGATAAGTGTTCTTTCCAGATTAAGTTCAAGCTTACGTCATGTTTAACTTTCCACTCGCATGCTCATGCATTCAATGTACTGATGCCAGTTGGCATGCATCTTATTATGATGCAGATACAGGTAATCAAGATCAGTATCCAATGCCTCGTTGATCTAGTTGAGTCTCTTAGAGTTAGTTGGTAAGCCTCCTTCCTTCTGGAGGATTCCCTTTTATTGCTTTGTTAGTCAGTTGTTAGGATAATCGGGGTCTTGTCCCGACATCCCTCTTAGTCTTTAGAGGCTTCATAAACAATTAGATATGAGTTCTTTAGTCTTGTATTTCAAATAATTTGCTAAAATACTTGAGTTGCCATTTTGGCTAATTTGAATGTTATCCTTAAACGTTCAAAGTTTATTTGAGACAGTTGTTTAAAGTGCATTTGAATCCTTTTATTAATGCTTTAAGTCTTTCGCTATGAGTTAAGTCGGGCTAAGGGTTCACTTGGGGCCATCAATGGTTCTTGAGTGCCGGCCACGTCTAGGGTGTAGGCTCGAGTGTGACAAACTTTGTATCAGAGCACAAGTTCAAGAGTCATAGAAAGTCTATAAAGCCGTGTCTGTAGAGTCCTAGTTATCAGTGTGAAGCATGTCACATCTATAATTAGAAGGCTGCAACATTTTGGAAATTTCTTCACTTTTTTCATACTCATTTCTTGGGCATTTCTTACCCTTAAGCAGGAATCACTAAGTGTTCATGAGTATAGTATGAAGTTCACCCAACTTTCCCGTTATGCTCCAGAGATGGTTGCGGATATGAAGAGTAGGAAGGTAAGGCTGCGATGCTAATATGTGATATGGACATAAGAAGGCTAATGATTCATGTGGATAGGGAGGAGTTTAGGAACAAAAAGGCTAAGACATCTGGGAATGAGTCCGAGCAGCAGAAAAGTAATGTGAACCGGTCTTCGTTCCAATAAAAAAAAAAAGGGACCCGCTCCATCATATGCTAGTGCACCTCCACCAAGGAACAAAAGTGAGTAAAATAGTCAGAATTCCCAGCATTTCAGAGCTAGACCTGCACAGTCTCAATGTAGTGTGGCACAAGGGGGTAACTGGGCTCCTGCATGTGTTAAGTGTGGTAGGAACCACTCGGGTAAGTGTCGTGATGGCTCCACTAGTTGTTTTAAGTGTGGTCAAGAGGGTCACTTCATGAAAGAGTGTCCTAAGAACCGGCAAAGTAATGTAAATCAGGGCAATAGAGCCTAATCTTCTTCAGTTGCTCCACCAGACAAGGCTACACCTAGAGGAGCTACTTCAGGTACTACCGAAGGAGCAAACCGTCTATCTGCTATCACTAGTCGCCAAGATCAAGAGGATTCACTAGACGCTGTCACTCGTATGATCCAAGTCTTTAACTTTGTTGTTTATGCTTTGTTAGATCTAGGAGCAAGTTTATCTTTTGTAACTCCTTATGTTGCTATGAACTTTGAAATTCTTCCTAAGCCCTTTAGTGTTTCTACACCTGTTGGTGAGTCTATTCTAGCTAAAAGAGTCTATCGTGATTGTACAATTTTCGTCAATCACCAGAGTATCATGACTGATTTAGTTGAGTTAGCATGGTAAATTTTGATGTCATTCTAGTATGGACTGGCTTCATGTATATTATGCATTAATAGATTGTAGAACTCGAGTAGTCAAGTTCCAGTTTCCAAATGAGCCTGTTGTAGAGTGGAAGAGTAGTTGAGCAGTGCCAAAGGGTCATTTTATTTCGTACCTTAACGCGAGAAAGTTAGTTTCCAAAGGGTGTGTTTATCAGTTAGTCCTAGTTAATGATTTGAGTGTTGAGACACCTCATATTGAATCAGTTCCAGTTGTGAGTGAGTTTCCATAAGTCTTCTGGAGTCCTTCCTGAGAGAGAAATAGAATTCGGCATAAATATTCTTCCAGATACTCGTCCTATATCTGAGAGTTTCAATACAAAGAAATATCAAACTCGAAAAGACTAAGCTGAATTTAACTATGTCTGAAAATAACATCTAAACTGACTAGAAATGATATGACAGGTCCCAGCTAAGTCTAGCAATACTGAAACTAAAAGACTGAAAATGAAAGATAACATGAATGTTGTCCTCGAAGAATGAGGACTCACCACTGTAGCTTCTGAACTGAAGATCGAGAATCGATCTAAGTGTGTTCTGACTGCTGAGGACCTGAACCTACATCACGAGAAGATGTAGCGCAGAGTATGCGTCAGTACTTGAAAGGTACTGAGCATGCAAGATAGAATAAAGTTGAAATAACATATAATTGAACAAAGTAATAAAGCAATGATATAATTTGAACATGATATAGCTACTGAATACTGAGCTAGCTAAATGCAATGACCAATTTATATCATGCTGAGACTGAATACTGACTGTACTAAAATGGTTAGTGCAATAGAGTCTGACTGAATTGTGGGAGCTACTAATAACCGATAATAAAACCACATGAGTTAAATGTGGAGTTCAATGTATACGTCCCATCAAGAGGACACAATATACCCTGCCAGAGGTATAGAGGCATGCTGGCGTGATCAATAAAATGATGCCACAGAGGGGACTTACAACCTACGTGGCTAGTAGTTCTGGGGCTATTAGGGTACGCTGAACCTTAGTCCAACTCGGTATTATGCTACTTCTACTAGATTAAGTGACTAACATATTATGACTGATTTTTTGTATTACACTGGATAGCTCAAAATGGCATGCAAACTGGGAATGCACATTAATAACTGATAATGACACATTCAAAACTGAATCTCATGTATATCTGAAATTAACTGAAATATCTAGTCTAGCATGTGTAATTCATAAACTAAAGAACTACATAGCTAGGGTTCTGAAATTCATGCAATAAACTGAGTAATAACAAACTAATCTGATTTGAAACATGTAAATAGCTAATTCATGATAATCTACTGACGTTCTAGAAACCCTAGGTTTAATCATGATAAGGTAATCAAGAAACTTACTGAAAACTAGGGACCTAATAGGTGAAAAGAACCCACTAGTTAAATCTCACATATCTGGTAACAAATTTCATGGAGAAATCTTTCGATTTCGGGGTTGGAACTAAAAGAAACTTGCTGCGTTCTTGAAGCTAGGGTTGGTCGACTCTTTCTCCTCTTCCGTTTCTAATTTTCTAAGTTTTGATTAATGATCTTAGGTAAGTTCTAGTTATATTTCTAGGCTAAAACTGACCAAAACCATGAAATTTAAGGTTAAAACGACGAGGTTTAAAAGTATAACAAAGAAGGAAAAGACCAAAATAACCCTGATTTAAACTGCAGATGGATTGACCATGGCCCATTTCACAGACCATGAGAGGGACCACGGACCGTGAAGGCCCTCGTGGTCTTCACTTGGTCCTGTGGTTTTGAGGGCTGGTCCACGAACCACTACCACAGACCGTTAAGGTCCCCGTGGTCCCTACTTAGGCTTGAGGGTTTGAGGGATAGTCTAGGGGGGTCTACTACCTAGACGTCACGGACACCACCACGGCCTGTGATGGTTCCCATGGTTTGATGTTAGGGTCTGGTGAAGTCCAAGTCAAGTCCACAGATGGTTCAATGGACCGTGGACCTTATCACGGTCCGTGAACCCTACCGTGGTGCACTGGTGGAGGTAAATTTCTGCAAATTTTTTCTGGGTCTGATTTTTGAGGTGTTACAATATCTCCCCCTTGGGATCATTCGTCCTCGAATGAAGACTAACTAGCTGAATTGAAGGGAAAGAGATGCAAACCCTACCACTAAACACTGAGGGCTGAATTTCTGGCTGAACTGAGTTCCAAAACATGCAAATACGCTAAAAAATGCAAGTACAAAGTGAAGGAACATGCTACTAAGACTAAATCTACGCATGAATGACTGAAAAACTGAAGAGGAACTATTACCTCAAGCTGGAGTGGAATCAGAAGGGAAGAGGTGAGGATAATTGGCTTTCATGGCTGCTTCTACTTACCAAGTAGCTCCCTCTACGAACTGACTCCTCCACCAAACCTTGACTGAAGCGACTTTTTTGTTTCTCAACCTTCTAACCTAACGGTCAAGAATCTCAACTGGTACATCCTCATAATAAAGGCTATCCTTTACAGCCACACTTTCTAATGGCACTACGGATGCTGGATCACCCACACACTTCTTCAAAAGTGAAATGTGGAAGACAGGATGCACTGCTGCTAAATCTACTAGCAACTCTAACTCATAAGCCACTTTACCAATCCTTTTCAAGATCCGATAAGGGCCTACATATCTAGGACTGAGCTTTCCTTTCTTTCCAAATCTCATCACCCCTTCATAGGTGACACTTTCAGAAAAACACAATCATCAATTTGGAACTTTAGTTCCCTTCTCCTTACATCTGCATAAGACTTCTGGCGACTTTGGGTTGTATTAAGTCTATCTCTAATGATTTGCACTTTCTCCGTAGCATAATGGACTGAATCTGGCCCTATCAAGGCTATTTCACATACTTTAAACTAGCCAACAGAAGATCTGCATCTACGCCCATACAATGCCTCCTAAGGGGCCATCTGAATGTTGGAATGGTAGCTATTGTTGTGGGCGGACTCAATAAGAGGAAGGTGATCATCCCAACTACCCTTGAAATTGATCACACAAGCTCTCAACATGTCCTCTAAGGTTTGAATGGTACGCTCTGCCTGACCATCCGTTTGTGGATGAAATGTTGTGCTAAGGTTAACCTCAGTACCAATACCTTTCTAAAATGACTTCCAGAAATGAGAGGTAAACTGAAGACCTCTATATGAGATGATAGACAAATGAACCACATGCAACCTCATAATCTCATTAATATAAAGCTTGGCGTAGTCCTCGACCGAATCTGTAGTCTTGACCGCCATAAAGTGAGAAGACTTAGTAACTTTGTCAACTATTACCCAAATAGAGTCATGTTGTCTGCGAGTACGAGATAACCTTGTGATGAAGTCCATGTTGATCACTTCCCACTTCTAAGTAGGAATGTCAATCTCTTGAGTCATACCTTCTGGTTTCTGATGTTCTACCTTGATTTGCTGGCAATTGGGGCACTTAGCCAGAAAATCTGTTATATCTCTTTTCATACCATTCCACCAATAGACTTCCCGCAGATTGCGGTACATCTTAGTGGCACCTGGATGAATAGAATACCTGGAGTTATGGGCCTCTGCAAGGATATGTTTTCTCAATTCGCCCACATTAGGAACACATAATCGACCCTGGTAGCGAAGCACACCATCTCCCCCTTGGGAGAAAGCCTCAACTCTCTGTTTGTGGACTGCACCCTTGAGTTCAAATAATATCGGATCGTTGTCTTTCTTTTCCTTAAATTTCACTACCAAAAAAGATTCTACCATATTCTGAACTGTTACACCACCATCTGATATGCTCATAAGACAAACTCCTAGGCGAGCAAGTTTGTGAACATCATTTGCTAACTCCTTTCTTTCTTCCTCAACATGTGCTACACTACTCATGGATAATATGTTAAGAGCATTTGCTACTACATTCGTCTTACCCAGTTGGTAATGCACACTTATATCATAATCTTTGAGGAACTCAAGCCACCTTCTCTAGCGAAGATTCAACTCTTTCTGGGTGAACACAGACTGAAGGCTCTTATGGTCGGTGAACACATCTATATGAACACCATACAAGTAGTGTCTCAAAATCTTGAGTGCAAACACCACTATTGCAAGCTCGAGGTCATGAGTCAGATAGTTCTTCTTATGCACCTTAAGTTGTCTAGAAGCATAAGTTATCACATTACCTCGCTGCATCAACACACAACCTAGGCCGACTCTGGATGCATCACAATAAATCACATAACCGTCTAAATCCTCTGGTAGAATCAAAATAAGAGATGTAGTCAACCTAATTTTCAATTCTGCGAAGCTTTTCTCACAATCATCTGACCATTGAAACCTAACCATCTTTTGAGTCAACCTAGTCAATGGTGAGGGTATGGATGAAAATCCTTCCACGAACCTTCTGTAATAACCTGCTAGACCCAAGAAACTTCTGATATCTATAGTAGAGGTAGGTCTGGGTCATTGTTTCACTGTTTCTATCTTCTGGGAATCCACTCGGATCCCTTCAGTAGACACTATATGCCCAAGAAAGGCAACTAATTTCAACCAGAATTCGCACTTACTGAATTTAGCAAATAATTGGCGATCCTTGAGAGTTTACCGGACAACCCTCAAATGACTCACATGTTCTTCCTCATTTCTAGAGTAGATGAGGATGCCATCAATAAAGACGATAACGAACAAGTCCAAATAGTGCTTGAACACTCTGTTCATCAAATCTATAAAAGCTGCAGGAGCATTGGTTAGTCCAAATGACATAACTACAAATTCATAATGACCATACTGAGTCTTGAAGGCTCTCTTCGGAATGTCACTATCTCTGACTTTAAGATGATGATAACCCGATCTGAGGTCTATCTTTGAGAAATGACTAGCACCTTGAAGTTGGTTAAACTAGTCATCAATCCTGGGGATGGGATACTTATTATTGATTTTGACCTTGTTCAATTGCCTGTAATCGATGCACATTCTGAAAGAACCATCTTTCTTCTTCACGAATAACACTAGTGCACCCCATGGCGACATATTAAGTCTGATGAAGCCCTTATCTAGAAGGTCTTTCAACTGTTCTTTCAATTCCTTAAACTCAGCTAGAGTCATTTTGTAAGGAGGAACAAAGATAGGCTGGGTATCTGGGAGGAGATCAATTCCAAAGTCGATTTTTTCTTTCGGGAGGAACTCCGAGAAGATCTTTTGGAAACTCATTAACCATTGGAATTGACTCAAGAGTTAGGGTTTCAGAGCTTGAGTCCTTAACCAAAACTAGATGATACAGATAACCCTTAGAGATCTTTCTGGCCTTAAGGTAAGAAATGAATCAACCCATAGGCGCTACGCTACCATCCTTCCATTCTAAGATTAGTTTGACTGAAAACTGAAAGCGAACAACCCTAGTTCTATAATTGACTGAGGCATAACAGGAATGTAACCAATACATGTCTAGAATGATATCGAAGTCTACCATTTCTAACTCTACAAGATCTGCTGAGATGACTTTCTGGGAGACTGTGACAGGGCAATTTCTGTATACCCGTCTAGCTATAGCTGGGTCATCTACTGGAGTAGAGACTGAGAAGGATTCTGAGAGAGTTTCTGGACTAACACTGAATTTGACCGCTATATAAGGAGTTACAAAAGACAAAGTAGCCCCTGAATCTAACAAAACATAAACATCGAGATCAAGGACTCGTAACGTACCAGTGACTACATCAGGAGAATCTTCCTAATCTTTTTTGTGTTGTCTGCTACCTGTACTAGATGAGTTACCCTGCTCAGTCGGGTAACTTATTGGTGCTGCTGAAGTTGTGAACTCGGCTCGATTAGCATTGCCTCCTTGACCCTGTTTAGAAGGATAATCTTTCAATCTATAACCAGACTGACCACACCTAAAGCATAATTCTTTTCTTTCAAGACACTCGCCCGGATGGTTCTTACTACACTTAGGGCAAGTAGGGTAGGTTTTGGTTCCTGTAACACTTCCCTGAGACTCAAAGCATGACTCCCTACCTTTATGATCGTTACGGAACTTGGAGGATGGAACACTAGCAGATGAAGGGGCTGGAGTCGAAGACCTCTGCTGAAACTGCAAGGGATTTCCACCAACCAATTTCTGTTGGAAATACTCATAGTTGCCTGTTCTTGCTTTCATACTCTCCTTAGCATGTTCCCTAAACTTATCACCCTCAACCTGTTGATCATGAGTCATGAGCCTAGATATGTTCATATCTCCCAACAACATAGCATTTCTGCACTCTGTTTTCACTAAGTCCAACACTCAATACAGAAACTTATTCATCTGAGCTCTGGAATCAGCAACCATCTGAGGAGCATACCTGGAGAGTTAGTTAAACTTGAGTCCATACTCTTAGACCGTCATGTTACCCTGCCTTAAGTTCATAAATTCCTGGGTATTTGCTTCTCTCAACTCTATTGGGAAAAACCTGTCCATAAATGTCTCACAAAAACAATCCCAAGTAATAAGAGTTGCACTTGTACCCCTGTTCTCCTTCCACTGAGTATACCAGATATGAGCTACATCCTTAAGTTGGTAAGATGCTAACTCAACCTGAACATTCCCAGTTACCTGCATTGGCATTTACCGAAACTGGATCCCGCTGATTGTTTTGGTTGGCCACACTCTGAGCCAATATTTGAATGGCATTCCTGAACTCTGCATTCGAGACTTCTTGATCTGGGACTGGAGGAGTTGTGTTTGCGTTCCTAGCATTCACATTCCTGGCGTTAGCTCTACGAGGAGGCATGATCACTGAAACGTAGAACGTCGAGTTAGAATAGGATTAGATCATACATTATGCACGATAAGAGTAACAAGAAAATGAAGTATTTCCTAAAACATTTTGTAGCCTCCTTCTCATTAGATGTGGTGCACTTCACACCCATGAAAAAAACTCTACTTAGTGCGGCTTTTCAGACATCCTAGGATACTTAAACCTAGTGCTTTGATACCAAGTTGGTCACTCACCGAACTAGCCCCGAGACGCGGACACGGGACCTAGGATCACAAGTGACCCAAAGCTAACCCTATTGGCATAGTATGAGCATACTAAGAATAATAAAACTGATACGGAAGCTAAATCATGGAAATTAAAGTGATGGGGAATACTCATATACTAACTGAATATATGAAATCTGAGAGTTTCAATACAAAGAAATATCAAACTCAAAAAGACTAAGCTGAATTTAACTATGTCTGAAAATAGCCTCTAAACTGACTAGAAATGATGGGACAGGTCCCAGCTAAGTCTAGCAATACTGAAACTAAAAGATTGAAAATGAAAGATAACATGAATGTTGTCCTCGAAGAATGAGGACTCACCACTGTAGCTTCTGAACTGAAGATTGGGAACCGATCTAAGTGTGGTCTGACTGCTGAGGACCTAAACCTACATCACGAGAAGATGTAGCGCAGAGTATGCGTCAGTACTTGAAAGGTACTTAGCATGCATGATAGAATAAAGCTAAAATAACAAGTAACTGAACAAATCAATAAATCAACGATATAATATGAACATGATATAGATACTGAAGACTGAGCTAGCTAAATGCAATGACCAATTTATAACATGCTGAGACTAAATACTGACAGTACTGAAATGGTCAATGCAATAGAGTCTAATTGAGCTGTAGAAGCTACTAATAACCGATAATAAAACCACATGAGCTAAATGTGGAGTCTGATGTATACGCCCCATCGAGATGACCCAATATACCCTGCTAGAGGTATAGAGGCATGCTAGCGTGATCACTAAAATGATGCCCACAGAAAGGACTTACAACCTACATGGCTAGTAGTTTTGGGACTATTAGGGTACGTTGAACCCTAGTTGAACTCGATATTATGCTACTCCTAATCGATTAATTAACATATTATGACTAAATTTATGTATTATACTAGATAGCTCAAAATGACATGCAAACTGGGAATGCACATTAATAACTGATAATGACACATTCAAAACTGAAGCATGTATATCTGAAATTAACTGAAATATCTAGCCTAGCATGTGTAATTCATAAACTAAATAACTACATAGCTAGGTTTCCAAAATTCATACAATAAACTGAGTAATAACATACTAATTTGATTTGGAACATGTAAATAACTAATTTATGATAATCTACTGAAGTTCTACAAACCCTAGGTTTAATCATGATAAGGGAATCAAGAAATTGATTGAAAACTAGGGACCTGATTAGTGAAAGGAACCCACTAGTGAAATCCCACATAACTGATAATGAATTTCACGGAGAAATCTTTCGATTTCGAGGCTGGTACAGAAGGAAACTTGTTGCTTGAAGCTAGGGTTGGTAGACTCTCTCTCTTCTTTCGCTTCTAATTTTCTAAGTTTTAATTAATGATATAACTTAGGTAAGTTCTAGTTATGTTTCTAGGCTAAAACTGACCAAAACCACAAAATTTAGGGTTAAAATGACAAGGTTTAAAATTCTAACGTAGAAGGAAAAGACCAAAATAACCCTGACTTAAACTGCAGACGGGCTGACCACGGCCCCTTTCACGGACCGTGAAGGCCCTCGTGGTCTTCACTTGGTCTTATGGTTCTAAGGGCTGGTCCACGAGTCACTACCACAGCCCATGTGGAGGACCACGGATCGTAAAGGTCCCCGTGGTCCTCACTTGGGCTAAGATCTGGAGACTCAGGGCTAGGGGCTTACCAACTGGCTTTCACGGACCGTACCACGGGCTGTGCGGAGGACCACGGACCGTGAAGATCCCCGTGGTCCTCACTTAGGCTTGAGGGTCTAAGGGCTAGTCTAGGAGGGCCTACTGCCTAGACATCATGGACCCCACCACGGCCCGTCGTCAAGACCACGTCCCGTGAATGTGCCCGTAGTCTGATGTCTGGGCCTGGTGAAGTCCAAGTCAAGTCCATGGACGATTCCACGGACCGTGAACCCTGCCGTGGTGCAGGTAAATTTCTGCAATTTTTTTCTGGGTCTAATTTTCGAGGTGTTACATTATGTGTTCCAAGGGTGGATGAACTTTAAGAAAGAATTATGAAGGAAATAGCTCCAGATATTCTATTCATCCAGGTTTCACAAAGATGTATCGTGACTTGAGAGAAGTCTATTGGTAGAGTAGTATGAAAAGGGGATTTCAGAGTTTGTTGCTAAGTGTCCGAATTGCCAGCAAGTTAAAGTAGAGCACAAAAAGCTTGGTGGTATGGCTGAGAATATAAAACTTCTGAAATGAAAGTGGGAGATGATTAATATGGATTTCATCACAGGTTTGTCGAGGTCTCGTAGGCAACATGATTCTATTTGGGTGATTGTTGATAGAATGACTAAATCAACCCACTTTTTACCAATGAAGAATACACATTCAACCGAAGATTATGCTAAGTTGTATATTCAAGAGGTAGTCAGACTTCATGGAGTTCTGGTCTCCATTATTTCAGATAGAGGTGCACAATTTACTGCGTAGTTCTGAAAATCTTTTCAGAAAGGTTTGGGTTAGAAGGTGAACTTGAGTACTGTTTTTCATCCTCAGACAGATGGTCAAGCAAAATGCACTATTCAGACTTTAGAGGATATGTTGAGACCTTGCGTGATTGATTTCAAAGGTATTTGGGATGATCAGATACCTCTCATCGAGTTTGCTTACAACAATAGTTATCACTCTAGCATCCAAATGGCTCCTTATGAAGCTCTATATGGGAGAAGATGCAGATCCCTTATTAGATGGTTTTAAGTTGGTGAAGCTGAGTTGATAGAACCAGACTTAGTTCATCAAGTTATGGAGAAAGTGAAACTTATTCAAGAGATGTTGAAAACAACACAGAGTTGTCAAAAATCCTACACTTATGTTAGGAGAATGGAGTTAGAGTTTGAGATAGATGATTGGGTATACTTGAAAGTTTCACCCATGAAGGGTGTTATGATATTTGGTAAGAAGGGAAAGCTTAGTCCCCGATATATTGGCCCTTACCGAATATCCAAAAGGATTGGTAATGTAGCTTATGAGTTAGAGCTACCTCAAGAGTTAGCAGCGGTTCATCCAGTATTTCATATTTCCATGTTGAAGAAGTGCATGAGAGATCCTTCACTTTCGTACCAACTAAATATATTGGTATCAAGATAGCTTGTCTTATGAGGAGATCCCAGATTCTAGACCGCCAGGTTCGCAAGTTGAGGACAAAAGAAGTAACATCAGTCAAAGTTATTTGGAGAAATCAGTTTGTTGAGGAAGTTACTTGGGAAGCTGATGAGAATATGAAGAAGAGATATCCACTTCTCTTTGAACCCGGAGAAATTCCAGATCAAGGTACTAATTCTCTTCTCAGTACTCTTTAATTTATAAACTGGATGTATAAGATTTGCATATTGGGTGCCTGATTTGATGTTACGCCCTTAGCTTACTAAGAGTACTCTCATTCGAGAACGAATGTTCCCAAAGGGGAGCTATTGAACATCTCGCTAATTGAAAGAGCTAGAATTAGAAAGAGTCGTTTTGGGAAAGAATGAAAAATCTGGAAAAATTGGTTAACTAAAGTTAAGTATGAGGTTTTGGTCAACTTCAAATGACCATAACTCCTAGATCATGATGTGTTAGGTGTGCTACAAGATAACGTAGAAAATATCTTGGAATTATCTTTCCAACGCCGCTGAGTTTACACGATTCCGAGTTCGTATGAGAGAGATATGCCTATTTGAAGTTGGATTGTCTAAATAATGAAAGTCAAAACTGGATTTTTAAAGGGTATTTTGGTTTTTCCCATACCCAATTCAATTATTTCGTTTTTGGTAATTACTTAGGGGTCTAAATTGATTTGGATTCAATTTACGCTTTTGAAAAATAAGTTAGGGTTTTGAGAGAAGAGAAAAGAAGAAGAGGAGCAAGAATCGTCAAGTTCTTCAAGAATCGCTTGTGGATTTCGTCAAGGGGTGATCCCTACATGATATGTGAGATCACATAGCGTTGGGTTAGTTCACCCATGCGCCAAACATGATTTATTTCAGTATATTATTGTTCTTGAGATTAGAAAAAATGAGTTTCTTGATGAGTATCATTGAAAGTTTTGTTTGAATCTTGATTGTTGGAGTTGTTGAGTAGTTCCTTGAGTTGATTCATGAAATTAGGCGTTATTTTGGGTATATTCTTACATATTTTGGTTATGTAGTCGAATCTAAGTGTTTTGGGAAAGATCCAATTGAGTTTAGAGGTTTAGAGTTGAAAAAAGAGTAAGGAAAAATGTCAAAATCTGGGCAATAGGGTGGGGCGCCATGCCACTCAGAGCACTCACATCAGTATCTGAAATTTCAGCTCTGGTGCCCAACGTCGCTCAGAGCGCCAGGGATGCCAGGTTCTCCACCCTTTCCCACTTCTTTTCGTATAAGTTCCCTAGCAACGTATCTATGTTTCCTAGTTAATTTCTACACTCTAAGGTACGTCTAAACATCATGAAACCATACATAAACATGAGATCATGAGCCTTGAATCCATAATTCAATTCAAGGAAAGTTAAGAGTCAAGTCAAGTTGAGTTCAAAGAGTTTTCCAAAAGTCTTTCACAAACATTTTAACTTTGTTTTAAGACTTGAGTTTCGAGTTGAGTAAAGAGTAAAGAGTAAAGAGTTGAGTTCATTTATTCAAAAGATTATGCGGGAACTAAGTAATCCCAAGAGTTAAATTTTTTCACATTTAAACAAGAGAGGAAACACCGATTTCCAAGAGATCTTTTAAGCTAAGTTTTGAGTAATTATATCAAATCAAAGAAAGAGTTTTTTAAAACACATGAGCTGAGTATATTTTAGGAGTAGTATTGAGCATCGATATGTGGATGAAATCATAATAACTCAATGTCTCCATAAACCATGTAGTCATCGTAGATAGAAAATGATCATATTTTTTAGATGATTCTTTAGTGCTTTTAAGCATAGACTAGTGGATCCACTTAGTTGAGGCGTTCTATATCTTGGCAAGTTATAGGACAGTTCTGGCAGCGTGGGCGAGACGTTGTATCATCACATTAGCTCATAGTAATGGTTGTCGGTTAGAGAAACTCTCACAGTATTATATTATTATATATCTAAGTTGAGTTGTTATTGTATTTTTCAATACATTGAGTTGTTGTTTACTGTTTTAAATGCTTTGTATAAACTGCACATTTATTGTCGTTTTACTTTGAGTTTGAGTTTGAGTTTGAGTTGGGTATTCTCGAGTTGAGTAAAGCCAAGGTAAGTGTTCTTTCCAGATTCAGTTCAAAACTTACGTCATGTTTAGCTTTCTACTCGCATGCTCGTACATTCAATGTACTGATGCCAGTTGGCCCGCATCTTATTATGATGCAGATACAAATAATCAGGATCAGCATACAACACATCATTGATCCAGTTGAACATCTCAGAGTTAGTTAGTAAGTCTCCTTGCTTCCGGAGGATTCCCTTTTATTGCTTTGTTAGTCAGTTGTTAGGATAATCGAGGTCTTGTCCCGACATCCCTCTTAGTATTTAGAGACAATTAGATATGAGTTCTTTAGTCTTGTATTTCAAATGTTTTGCTAAAATACTTGAGTTGCCAATTTAGCTAATTTGAATGTTTATCCTTAAACGTTCTAAGTTTATTTGAGACAGTTATTTAAAGTGCATTTGAATCCTTGTATTATACTACAAGAAACTGTACTTTCAGTGGCGAGAGAAGTCGCTACTAAATCCTAAAAAATCGTCACTGAATACTTTCAGTGGCGACTTTTGTGTCGTAGCTAGTACTTCCATAACTAAATGTTATTTGTGACGACTATGGATAGTCGTCACTAAAAACACAAATTAGTGACGATTTTAGTCGCCACCTAAAGCTCAATGAAAACTCTAACGAACCAGTTCCATTTCAATAGGTCGCCCCTACAGATAGGCCTTTAGTGGCGACATCAATCGCCACAAAAACTAATAATATTTTTAGCAACAACTATTGTCGCTGCAATAGCAACTTACTTTTAATGGCAACCATTTGTCGCCACTAAAACATAATTTTTCAACAAATTTTTTTTAATGCTAATAGATTTTCGATTATGACCTAATATTCTAAAATAAATATGTAGGTGTATTTCTATACATATTAAACGCATCCAATATTACTACGAAATGCACCAAAAACATTCCTTGAATCGAAATATCAAAGGTCTACCACTAAAAAGTCAACCAAAGATATTCTCCTATACATAATGTGTTATTGCACATTTTATGCATTTACATATGAAAAAGATAAAACATATAGTCATCAAATTCCACCTTGATCAATGTCATTCGTGATTGTTTTAAAACAGTGTCCCTGTTATTAAGAAAAACACAAAATCACTTTAATAATCTAAGAAAGAAAAAAGGGAGACCACAAGAATATTGGAGCATATTAAAAGAATGTCAAACACATTTTAAAAAGTAAAAATGGTAAATTAAGCAATAGCACATACTTTCCTGTAAAAACTAGATTCACCAGCACAAGTCATGATAGATAACTCACTTTCATGTTGTAACTCTGAAAATCATAAAGAATAAATATTATAATTGACAACATCTCCTCCACAATTACTAAGGGAAAAAGTGTTAATTGCAGAAGCGATAAAGGTTGATGTCTTTTTGTCATAAAAAAAATAAAGGCTGATGTCATTTTAAAAAAAAATTAAAGTAATCTATCTTATGCTTATGATGTCATTCAATAGTTGGTCTTATTAGTGTAGTTTTAGCTATGGAAATCAAGTTTACCTTAGAGAAAATGTGGGCACTAAATGACGGTATACTTAGAAAGAAATGCAGTAAAAAAATGGGTAAGAAGATAACAGTCAAAGATAGAAAGACTCCAGTAACTGTTACGTTCAAGAGACTGCTTATTGTTGATTACAACACAAGTAAATTGACTAGACAATCTCCCGCTAATTATATATTAAGAAAGAATGCGAATTTGTTGGTAAATATACTTCAAGGTGTATTCATATTAATGTTGCAGCTAGGAAGAAGTGTAATGAATGAGAGTTGTTAAATTAGAATATTAGAAGATCAATTAGATAAAACTTGTTGATCAATCGGACAAAACTTGTTTAAAAGAAGCAAGAAGCCTACCACATAACAAACTAGCATCTAAAATTCCTTACCAGCAAATTGGTGTAGATCTGCATATGAGATTGGTCCACCTTTAAAATTTGAATCTATAACCTTCTTTGACTCCTCCAACAAATTCAAAGCAGAAGCAATCCCTTTATTTTCTGGTCTGTTGATCTCTGAGCTTCACACAGAGAAGAAAAGTAGAAGGAAGATTAATAGAAGTCAAGGTACAAAAAATGACATCTAATCCTATAACATGATGTTTGAAGCAAGGTAATAGCGTGAATCAAATTTCAGCAACAAATGAGACCTTATCCTATAACATCTACTTCATGGAGAGACTATAAATAGAAAAGATAGGAGGAATGACCTTGACGTTTTGTTGCTAGTATACTACTGCATATATATCCAAGAACCAAAAGAAATTTCACCAGCTTGGTTGATATGTCTACTCTGTTTTAATCTGTAAAACTTATGAGATTCTAGGTAAGTTTTATTTACTCCGAGAAGAAGGTAACAAGCATCCCTCAACGATTCTCCAAAGATAGTCCTTAAACTTAGTTTAACTAACACTACAAAGGATTATCTATTTGATTACTATCATTGCCTGTTTTTAAAGAAAGTATGAATAGAAATGATTTTCTTAGAAAGAAAACATACAACTGTTTCAAACACTTGTAAACTTAAAATGGAAGACACAGGTCCTATGCAAGTTTAATATGCTAAAATAGAAGTTTTGCATGCGTGCTCTTCTAAACAGTGGGACGGAAGGCAAACTTAATTCTTTATGAGTCTTTGCTAGATAAATCTTAGCCTCTAAGTTTTACAACTCTCAAGTCCCCAAGTCAAGTCTCTTATGTGTATAGAATCAAATAACTCTCAAATATGAAAGTACTATATTAACTAGCTTAGAAAAATGGGTAGATTATTAGTCAAAAACAAGTAAATAAATAGACATCAAGCAGAAACGAGTAGCCACAATTTCATATTGATGAAGTTAACAAATAAACATTTTTATTCTAAGATATATGATCCATATTATGCAATTCTAGAAACCGCAATAGATATACTATTGAACGAAATGATTGATACGCTAGCGATATGTTGAGGACCGACATAAGAACAGAAACAATGACTCAACAGACTGTTCCTCATCAGTAGCAGACCCTTCAGGTTTAAAACTGTAATTGAAAGTCTTAGTTTTTGACTCTACCACAATATTCTCAACATCTTGCCATTCTTTTTGGCATCCTCCATTTCTAGTCACTCACTCCAGTTCGACAACTAGCATACAATTCTAACATATTCATTTAAATATTATTTCTAACACATGGAAAACTGACAAAAATGAGGAATAAATTCGTCCAACAGATTTGTGGAAAAATAAAACCCCAAAGAAGATACCGTTCACCCATCGCAAGAGAGTAAGCATGTCAAGTCTTGTTGCTTCCTATCTAATTTCTGAGATGGACAAAGTTTACAAGGATTTGGAATTTAGGAATAGTAGAAATCATCTCAGCAATTTTGTGATCCCTCACTACCGAAGAGAAACTAAGAAAAATATGAGTGGAAGCAGCGAATTTGACGTAGTAGCCCTAAAAACTGGGGACGAATTTGGTGCGAGCAGAGGAGGGAATTGGAGGAAAAGGGATAAGTGTGGTGTTATATGGAAATCTGCGTTTTGAAATTGGAGGAGCAATTCATTTAGTGTTGTTTTTAATTATCTTTATTCTTTATATTTTTATTTGTTTTGTTTTCTCCTTTTTTATTTTTTTTGAATTATCTATCTTAAGAAATTAAAATGATTCTTAATGAACAGCATAGTAAAAACAAAAAAAGTCGCTAACCATTAGCAAAATTACTTTATAAATTTATTTAACTAACTCTACACTATAATTTATATTACTTTAAAAACATGAAAGTCCTTAAAAATATTGACTGAAATTTTTATCTTAGTTAAAAGATTGACAATTTACAAAATTATCATTCATTATTTTTCTTAAATTATTAATTAATTATCTTTATGATATTTAAAACTATGAAGTCCAATACTATATGATAAGAGTAAAATTATCTTTTAAACAAAGTGTATCACAGAAGATAGAAAGTAATATAAAATCACGTTAGAAAACAATAGGAATTTCGCCAGCATTATTTGGACTAAAATTTGGCACTACAAAATCCACATTTTATTTTTCTAGTATTTAACAGCTCAAATACATTTTTTTTTAGGAATTTCGTGATGACAACATAATGTGGTAAATAAAATAAATAAATTATATTAAAGAAAGAGGCTCACATTTTTTAAAATAACTTTTTAACCTTCATATATGAAATTTTGATTATTCCCATAGATATAATATTTATTTTAATGTCAACTGCTATTTTTTTTTAAAAAAAATATTTTGTTTTTCTTGTATACAGTTATTTTGATTGATGTTAGACACACCGTGCACAACACGTACTCTAAACTAGTTATTAAAATGTAACACCCCAGAAATTTTTTGAACTAAGACTCGAACCGTTCTTCGTAGTGAGTGAGATTTTACCAAGGAGTTTAAAATTTCTTAAGTGTTATGTAGCACCTTGAGTTTCAAAAAGAATTAAATTGGAAATAGCAAAATCTGAAATTTTGCAAGTTATGCTAAAGTATGAGTTTTGGGTCGACTTGAAACGACCATAATTCCTAGCTCAGGATGAATTAGGTGTGCTACCAGATACCGTAGCGAAGATCTTTAAATTATCTTTCCAACGCCGCTGAGTTTGCTAAGTTTCGAGGTCGGATGAGTAAGATATGACCTTTTTAAGATAGGCTGACCAGTTAAGGAAGGTTAGCCGAAAATAGAGACGGGTATTTTGGTCTTTTCCTTACCAAATCAGATTTAATTCGTTTTTAGTAAGGTCTTAAGGGTCTAATCCTATTAGGTTCAGTTTTATAATCCTAGTTTACACCTAGGGTTTTAGTTGAGAGTTCAAGAAGAGAAAAGAAGAAGAGAAAAGAGGAGAAAAGAGAAGGGATCGAAACGTTCGTCGAGATGCTTGAGAGTTGTTGCGGATTGTCACCATGGGATTAAGCCCTAAGAGGTATGTAAGCTTCCATAGTGTTGGGTTCTTTCACCACTATGGAATTTCGTTCTTGAAATTTAAAGATTAGAGTTCTTGATGAGTTATTGATAAGTGTTCTTGAAGTTTCATTAAGTTTTAATGTAAGATTTTGCTTGGGTCAACTTTAAATGACCATATCTCTTAGAATATTAAGAGTTACGTGAGCCATAACCTATCCAATTAAAGGTAATTGAATCTACTTTCCAACTCCACCAGTTTCACGTCAATCCAATATCTGAGTAAAATGTTATGACTATTTTAGTAACCTATACAGTGCTGTTACGAATTAGCCAACGGAAAAATATTGAAAATAATCGTTTTTGTCTTTTTACCTCCAAGAAAACCATCAATGAATTTCTTGACTAATTAAAAAGCTCAAAACAATCAAATTTTCATCTTCACTCATGAAAATCATAATTTTTGGCTATAGAGATTTTTAAGAAACTAACTCGAGAATCTCAAGAAAGGTCTTCTTGATTGTTTACCTTCAAGCTAGGGTTTCAAGGCTTCTAATCAAGTTCTTCTTCAAGATTCTTAAAGATTCTTCAAGATTCTTCAAGAATCTTGTTCTTCTAGGTATGTAAGGCTATCATAGTGTTGGACTAGTTCGTCCTCACGCCCTACATCTACTTTCAGATCAGAAAAAGAGTAATCTAGGATACTTTCCCTAGATTTGAGTATTCTTGAGATAAGTTGATTTTGAGTTCTTGAATTCATGTTTCTTTTAAAAGTTCTATTCCTAATTATTGAATAGCTATATTGTTATTGAGATCCTTCATATCATGAATCATAACTCTTGAATTCATAATTCAAATTCAAGAGAGAGTTAAGAGTAGAGTTCAAGGAAGCCTTTGAATTCAATTCTGAACCCTTTGAGATCCATCATCGATTTGAGTTAAATTTTGAGAAAGTAAGTATGAGAATGAGAAGAGTTGTACATGAATTCCTTATTGATATTTTGACCCTTGAGTCGAGTCGTTCCTGCCCATAAACTCCGCATGCACGTCGTAAGTTGAGCATCCTTTAGAGAAGTGGTGTCTTCAAGTTCTAAGCCTTTTAAGTATTGAGTTTCTAACCCCTTTGAGATTATATTTCTAAGCATGGGACTATTACATGTTACCCACAAAGTCTTTGAGTTGAATTGTTCATGCCTATAATTCCGCATGAATCCTATAAGTCGAGCAATTTTGAGAAAAGAAGTATCTTTGAGTCCTTAAGTTGAGTCGTTCATGGTTATAATTCCGCATGAACCCTCTGAGTTGAGCATTCTTGAAATGAGTAGTATTATTGAAGTTCTTGAGTTCCAAGTATTTGAGTTCTATCTGTAGTTATTGAAAACCTTGCATTGAGTCGTTCATGTCCATCATTCGACACGAACCACATTTTAAGAAGTCTTTTACAAATGTTTTACCTTTGTTTTAAGACTTAAGTTTTGAGTTCAGTAAAGAGTGAAGAGTAAAGTTTGAAGTCCTTTTCTTCAAAAGTATATGGGGACTAAGTATTCCCAAAGAGTTTATAAATGTTTTCACATTTAAATAAGAACGGAAACTGGGATTTCCAAAGGGCCTTCGGGCTAGTTTTCAGAAAAGAGTAATAACTTTCTAAATGAAGCAAGTAGGGAAACTGAGATTTCCAAGATAGCCTTTGAGCTAAGTTTTTGAGCAATTATCTCAAATCAGCAGAAAGAAGTATGTTTTTTAAAACATAAGAGCTAGTATATTTTTGGGAGTAGTATTGAGCACCGATATGGGGGAGAGTTCAGACAACTCACAACCCCCATAAACCATGTAGCCATCATGGGTAGAAAAGGGTCATACTTTTTAGATGAATCCTTTTCACATAGACTAGTGGATCCATTAGTAGTTCAGGTCCTATACCTTTGGCCGGGTATAGGATGCGCTGGCAGCGTGAGGTAGATCGCTGTATCATCACTATAGCTCTTATGTGATGGTTGTCGGTTAGAGAAACTCCCACAGAAGTTATTGTATTTTTATATACATCAGTTTATTGTATTTTTATATACATTTCAGAGTTATGTTGTATCCTTGCATACATACAGATTTGACAGCATGTTTTTAAACAGTTTGTTTCTTTATATTGCACTTGTTTTAAATTGCTTTATATTGAAATTAGTTCAGTCATATTTAGTTGAGTATTCAAAGTTGAGTATCCAGAGTTGAGTATCCAGAGTCGAATATCATATCTTTGAGTCGAATATTATATCCTTGAGTTGAGTATCTAATCTCGGAGTTGAGTATCTTATCCTTGAGTACTTCTGAGTTGAGTAAGTTTGAGTAGTTTTGAGTACCCTTGAGTATTCCTTGAGTTGAGTAAGTTTGAGAAGATGTAAGTATGTTTCATTTCTATCAAGTTTCAAGCTTATGTTTATGTTTTAGAATTCCTCCTACATGCTCGTACATTCCACGTACTGAGCCATTTGGCCTGCATCTTCTCATGATGCAGACACAGGTATTCAGGATCATCAACAGGAGCTTCGTTGATACATCCGAGAGTTCGAGTTAGCTATGGTGAGCCTCATTGCTTTCGGAGGATTTCATTTACCTTTCAGTTATATCAGTTGTTAGGATGTCGTGGGTCTTGTCCCGACTTCCATCTTTATCAGTTAGAGGCTTCATAGATAGTCAGTACAGTTGAGAAGTCTGTATCATTTATTTTATTAAATGTTTTAAAGACTAAAGTTGCCTTTTTATGGCGAGTTGTATATATTTTATTATACAGAGTTTTCTTTGGACTTAAAGTTTGTATTTAAGTTTTATGAACTTTTATTTCAGTTTTTAAGCTTTATATGCTTGAATCAGTTTTCCGCTTGTAGTCAGCCAGGATGAGGGTTCGCTTGGGGACCAGCAATGGTCTTCGAGTGCCGGCCACGTCCAGGGTGTAGGCTCGGGTCGTGACATAAAACTTTGCTATTTTTTATTTTTTTTTGCATGTGTTTAAATATGAAATTGCGATAAGTATTGATTTTTTATTACTAATAAAAGGATCAAAATATACGATACATTCATCACAACTATTATAAAAATGTTACTTCCAATTCAAAAGAACGCTCAAATATCAAAAGAAAAGAATAGTTACGGCATAAAATGTCGCTATTAAACATGAACATTTAGTAGCGATAAAGTCGCCACAAAACACCTTTAGCAGCGACATCTTATTGGTCGCCACTAGTACTTCTTCAACCAAAATTTATTTGAAAATTTTAGTTCAATTTTGTGGCGGCCAAAACATAGTTTTAGTGCTACTTTTAGTGGCAAGAATTAGGGTCGCACGCTTTTTTTATTTCTTTTATTTACTATATTTTTTATACCTAGGAAAATACAATTTCTTAGTTCTGTCTTATTTCGGAGTGAAATACCTAAAAAAAAAAATCGTGGTCGGGAAGGTTAGAGTAGCCAAAGCCATTGGAATTTTGATTTTATACATTGAAAAAATTCGTTTTGTTATTAATAGACTAGGAAGGGGGAAAAGAATAACTGAAAGAAAGGCAATCAATTAGTTATTCGTCAAAGTTTCATTTATTCAATGACCAGAATTAAACGGGGATATATAGCTCGGAGACATAGAACAAAAATTCGTTTATTTGCATCAAGCTTTCGAGGGGCTCATTCAAGGCTTACTAGAACTATTACTCAACAGAAAATAAGAGCTTTAGTTTCAGCTCATCGGGATAGGGATAGGAAAAAGACAGATTTTCGTCGTTTGTGGATCACTAGGATAAACGTAGTAATTCGCGAAAGGGGAGTATCCTATAGTTATAGTAGATTAATACACGATATGTACAAGAGACAGTTGCTTCTTAACCGTAAAATACTTGCACGTAATACCATAACCTTTTGCGGCAACTTTTCCAAGTCGCTGCAAATGCTCGTGCTTTTCTGGCAACTATGGGAGTTGCCACTAAAGGTCGCCACAATAAATCACAATTCTTGTAGTGCGTATGTACTTAAATAGCAAATCTTCCATTATACTGAACACACCCTAAAAGTGTTGTTCTTCAATTATACTTGATATCAAATTTTAGAATAAATAGTGGCTTGAACACACACTCAAAGTGTTATTCTCTGATATGTTTTCTTAAATGTAATGTCTATATAAACTTTATTCTATGATACTAAAACTTTATTTATTCTAAGATACTTTTCTCAAAATGCGCACTATTTCATGTTAGTAATATAGGCAGGTATGCAGTTAATCTATATATAGCATACCCATATAGAATTTAATATTCACCATCTCACATATTCCTCCACCTTCATAAAAGTTAAGTACAACAAAATAATTTAAAAAGAAACTCAAGTACACTCCAACTAGTCCATTTTGAATCAGGTAATTTTTAAATGTCTTATACAATATCCTATCCAATACACTACAACAAATAAATAATTTTACGAGAATATTATAATTGTTACTATATTATATTTAACGGTATTAATATAATGTAGGTAATCAATAACCAACATTCTAGATAAATGTGGTTAAGTAAGTAGTAATTGTCTCAATTGTACCTAAAGGTTCCATCTCCTAAACCTAATACTAATATGCTACTTATATTGATTATAAGGTATTTTATTTATTTGAGTAGTAAGTTGTAAGATATATATGATTTAAATTTCTCTTATTTGATGTATTTTAGTAGACCCAGTTCTTGAGCCCCTTCGTTTCAATTTGTTTATCTTTGTTTAACTCCATATTTTTATATCACGGTATGTAAAATAGTGGGATAGAACTTTATTATTGTCATCTTTCAAGTTTCTTGATTCATCACTTTTTTAATTTGTAAAAGCGTCTAGAGAGTTTTTATCAAATTAAAATTCTACGAACTATACTTAGTATTGTGTTGTAACTTCTACTTGTGACTTACATAACAACTCAACATATCCAGTGTAGTCCTACAAAGTGGGGTCTGGGAGTGTACACAAACCTTACCTCTACCTAAGAGTTGAGATAAAGAGACTATTTTTGATATATTTTTTATACTAGCAGAACACTACTACAATAAAATAATATTATAATTGAACTACACGAAATCATAGATAGCAACAAAAATCGAAGAATAATTAAGAAACTACAAGACTGTACAGTCCTGTGACTACGAGTAAGGGTAACAAGAAAATGCAGTCCTACTTACTAGTATGGCCGCACTCTTATACCTACTAATATTCTATCCTAATTTGTGTCCTACACATCTTCCTATCATAACGTTTTAACAAAAAAATATTAAAAATTAACTAAACCACAAATTATGAAGTATAATAAAATAATCAAAAATTGATATGATATAAATTTTATAAAATAAGCGATCAAATCTAAAATTGACCGAACCCCTACCCTACACGTATCTAGATACTATCTGTTGGGATATATACTATTAACCATGTGTTAAGAAATAATATTTATTATAGAATAAATATTTGCTCAATTTTAATAGATCATATATTCGTTTATGGTGTCTATTTACTTATATAGTAGATGATTTAGTGTGTAGAGTTTTAGCTTATACACAGAGGATTAAATCATCGGTTCTTATAAGTATAAAGTTTTTTGTTCACAATCTAGGATGGAAATTGGACATGCCATCGGTACGATTGTAGCACAAGATTATAGGTAATTTATCTTGATTATGGGAACGGTATAGTTCCAACTTCTTGTGCTAGTGCATTTTGTATGTATTGAACGGGACCGAGTAGAGATAGTTGTTTTAGACTGACTGACAAAACATATTCTCTAAACTATTAAATGTACTTATATTCTTAATCCTGATATAACTATTATGATCTGTATATATTAATTATTGTTTTGATTTATTAAAATGTGAGATTCTGAGATGGGTCAATATGCCTGGTAAGTTGGATGATAATAATATATATTGGTGAAATAATAAGTTAGTTGATGAAATTCATGTCTCGTTATAGAGATTGATTGATATGCCTTTTTGAGAAACTTATAAGTTTTCATCGTGTCAAACCTCGCAAGTGGATTTATGAATCCGACACATGAAATAGGTTAAGTAGTGCTCTAAAGGAAATTAATCATTAAGTTAAATTCGTCAGTAATTTAATTTATTGATTAGTATCTGAAATCTTAACATGGGGAATTACATAAGTGTTTAATGGGGAATTACAAAATATAAATAGAGGAGTGCAATTGCGAATTTCTAGTGGAATGATTTGTAATTTATTATGGTAAGAATAATTCAAATTAATTATTTGGAATTATTTCCATAATAGGAAGCCTCAGTAATTAATTATGTGGTTCCTCCAGTGCCCATATTTAACTAGAACTCAGAATCCTAATTCTAAAGGGAAAAGGGGAGAGGCGTTAGTTTTCTTATAAAAAGAAAACTAGCGTGTATTTTTCGGTTGAAGAAAAATAACGTTTGTTTGGTTCTCCTCTTTGGACTGTGAAGAAATCTCTATAATTAAGGATTCTTCTTGCCCTAGATTGATTAGTTTTCTATTCGATACTTGCCCACCCAAGTATTGAGAGAGTTCAGATGTGAACTTGGGATCACTGTAGAAGACCATGGCTATCTTGTTGATTCACTTGAAGGACTGTCTAACTTGGGGATTCGCTTGAAGGTATTTGTTCATGCTTCAAGAGACGTATTTATCGAATAATTTCAGTATGTTTATGTGTTCTAGCATGATTATGTGTTCTAGCATAAACGGTATTAATTATCTATTATTCATGTAAGCAGTAAGATTCTAGTATGCTTTCGTTGTGCATATATGTTTTCCAACAATTGGCATCAAGAGCCACGCTTACCTCTAATAACTAGATAGCATGATGTATATTTGTATGTGTGTTTGATCGTATACATGGATATACTGTCTTTTACCATCTATTTGCTTGAAATCAATTTGTGTTGATTAGTAATTGTGATATCAAATTATCACTGCGTATTGAAAATAATTATTGTGCCTTGATGGGTTATTACCTTTACAAAGTTAGAAAAAAGTAATAATGGTGGCTATAATATAGAGAAGCTGCTGCTACCCCCCACCCAGGCCAACCCCTTCCCCCGCCACACCCGTCAATTTTTTAAAATTTTTTAAAATATTTTTTAGAAATATTTTAAATTTAATTTTTTTTTAATTTCATACGTTCAAAGATATGTATACACAAAAAAAAAAAAGTGGACTTTAATAATCATAATATGAATAAGTGATTATTGGTAAACGCCATTTATGAGTTATTTAAACACAAAAGAAGAAACAGCCAAACCAAAGAGGTAATTTTCTGCATTTTCTCGTTCTTTTCTAAAACACTATCAATTTATTATTACACCTCAAGTTGAAGGACATGACTCAAATGGATAATCTGCATTTTGTTTAAGAGATTCTTAGTTATCGTTATTTTATTATTCTCATGATTCTGTGTTTAATTTGATACTTACTTTATTTTAGAGTTTAATTAATTCAGATTAACGATAGAAAATCTCATTTTGGAAAGTAAGGCAGTTTTAGGATTTAAATCAATTGGGAAGGAGTAATTACCACTACTTAACTACAATTTCTGTTGGTTACTATTTTGTGTGTTCTTTTTTTATTTGTGTTGTTAGTTTCTCAACCCATAACGCTACTAGCAGGCGTATAACTCTGCCTCTCCTATGAATTGAAATTAAAAAAATGTGTCTTTTGTAGGAATTACGTACCGTTCAAGAAAGAGGGATGATACACTTCATTGAAACTGAAATAAATGAGGTCTCTCTCAACTATATAAATTTAGTTTTATTTCATTTGCCCTTGGCAATTAAATATAGAATGTTTGAGACTATTATTTTCTAACCATGATTTTATACCTTTTGGGTTTTTAATTTAATTTGAGGTCTCTCTCAACTATATATCATTTTTTTTTTTAAGTATAGATCTATCCAATCTAGAACACAAAGTTGATAGTATTAAAAGAATATGTAATAAACATTTTAAATTTCTTACTCTTTTACATTACAGATAGAAAGGAGGAAAGAGCGTCATTTGTTGGAGATAAAGGAGACAAACGACATAATTGATGATATGTTTAAGTATTTAGGCAATTCATCTACTGAATCGTCTATGATATACAAAGTAAATATGTGGCTACGTGAATCAAATCCAGATGCATATACACCAAAGATGGTCTCTATTTGTCCTTACCATAAGACAAATGATCGACATGGTCCAATGGAAGAGCAAAAACTATTATACCTACGATGATTTCTTGGACGGAAGGAGGGGCTTGATTTGAATAATTGCATCAGTGAATTGCATAAACTAAAGGAGGAAGCACTAAAGTGTTACGAAGATATAAAACGTACAGCTGCACGGGACTTATGATGATTTTCTCTCAATGTTGTTGCTTGACGGTTGTTTTGTAGTTGAGTTTATTCGAGAACATTGTGAAATGGTTCCAAAAGGAGAAGCCAGGATTATCATTAATAATCGTGCAAGTTACATATTTCGAGACTTAATGTTACTAGAAAACCAACTTCCTTTCTTTGTCGTCAACAAGCTTCATTCCATGACAAAGCAAGTTAACGAATCATCACTGGTAATACTGGTGAATAATTTTGTATAAAAATTTCGGTGGCATGCTAAAAAGGACCTGTCATCGTTTAGCGAGACGGAATGTAATAATATTGGAAATATAAAGCATTTACTTTACTTCATCTACTACACATATTTTCATGTAATGAGATTAATCCCAGGGAAAAAATCAAAATGTATTGCACTCGTGAGGTTATGCCAAATGCAACAGAGCTTTCCGAAACTGGAGTTAGCTTTGCAAAGGGTAGTGATATAACAAGTTTATTGGATATAAAGTTTGAGAGTAGTGGATTGATGACAATTCCTTGTTTAACAATCGAACGTGATACGGAAACCCTCTTGCGAAATGTCATTGCTTATGAAAAACAATCATCTGATGTACAATTATCTAAATATTTCAGTCATTATGCTGTTTTCATGGATAATCTTATCGACTCAGAAAAAGATGTGAATTTGCTTCGCCAGGAAGGAATCATAGTGAACTTGATGGGAGACGACAAAGACGTGGCTAGCCTCTTCAACAAAATCGGAAATGCGGTCACGCTGTATCCTGACTTCTATTACAATGAGGAATTCAAACAAGCAATTGAATATAGTGAAAAACCATGGAATACAATGAAGGCAAATTTGAAGCACAATTATTTTAGTAGTCCTTGGGTAGGAGCTTCAATTGTGGCAGCCATCATACTCCTCATACTCACAACTATACAGACTATTCTAGCTTTCACAGGTTCCGTTAAGTAAGTAGGAGTAACCGTCTCAATTGTAATGTTGAGACAATCTTGGCTAAACCATCTGCTACTTGGTTTGCCTCCCTGTCCCAAGCTTTATATTTTGTCTTCAATGATTTGAGTGAACTTCTTGTTATCATCAGACTTGAGATTTTTTGTCCTAGTAGATCTGGGAAAGGAATATTGTAGCATCTCGCTAATTGAAGGAACTAGAAAGAAGTTAAAATTTGGAAATAGTCATTTTTGGAAAGACTAAAAATCTGGAAATTTGTTATGTTAAGTTTGGGTTTTTGGTCAACTTTAAACAATCATAACTCATAGCTCAGGATGAGTTAGGTGTACTTCCAGATACCGTAGGAAAGATCTTGGAATTATCTTTCCAACGCCGTTGCGTTTGTTCGATTTTGAGTTCGTATGAGTAAGATACGCCCATTGGAAATTGGGTTGTTCAATTAAGGAAAGTTTAATCCGGGTTTTTGAAGGGCATTATGGTCTTTTCCATACCCCATGACTTAATTTCATTTTTTGGTAATTAATTGGGGTCTAAACTGATAGGATTCAGTTTACGCTTTTACCATATTGAGTTAGGGTTTTAGAGAAGAGAAAGGAGGAGAAGGAGCAAGAATCGTCAAGTTCTTCAAGAATCGCTTGTGAGTTCACACATCGTTGGGTTCGTTCACCCACACGCAAAACATGTATAATTCAGCATGAATTCGTCCTAAAAGTTGAAAGTTTGAATGTTCTTGATGCGTGTTCTTGAATTTACTTTCGTTCTTGAATGTGGGATGAGATTGAGGAGTTCTTGAGAGTTTAAGGTCAATTTTAGAGTTGTGTTTGATTAGATTATTGTGTACATATGCTGGATATCTGAATTATCTAAAGGGAATTTGAGAAGAAGAATCGAGTTTAGGCGAATTGTGGTCAAAAAATGAAGAAGGAAAAAGTCAGCAGAATCTGGGTACCAGGTCTGTGTCGCGGACCTATTCCTCAGAATGGGAAAAAGTTTTCCTCGCGGAGCGGAGCGGTCACTGATCGTTCTGCCTCAAAATTATTTCATGACCAAATATTTAAATACTCTCTGCGTCGCGGACTTGCTTCCAGACAGTGATTTCTTGATCTTTTCTCGTGTTTAACTATCTAAAAACACTCCTAAACATCATGAGATCTTTTCCATCACAAATCTCAATCCTTGAATTCATAATTCAATTCAAGGATCAGTTAAGAGTCAAGTCAAGAGGAGTTCATAGAGTCTTCCAAAAGTCTTTTACAAATTATTTAACTTTGTTTTAAAACTTGAGTTTTGAGTTGAGTAAAGAGTAAAGTTGAAGTTCATTTCTTCAAAGTATATGAGACTATGTATTCCTAAAGAGTTAAAATGTTTTCACATTTAAAACAAGAAAAGGAAACCTTGATTTCCAAAGAGCTTTTGAGCTAGTTTTCAGAAAATAGTGCTTTCACAATTAAGCAATAGAGGAAACTTTGATTTCCAAGATAGCCTTTGAGCTAAGTTTTTGAGAAATTATCTCAAATCACGTAAAGAAGTATGTTTTTAAACATAAGAGGTAGTATCATATTTTGGGAGTAGTATTGAGCACCGATATGGGGGAGAGTTCAGACAACTCACAGCCCTCATAAACCATATAGCCACCATGGGTAGAAAAGGGTCATACTTTTTAGATGATTCATTAGTGCTTTTTAGCATAGACTAGTGGATCCACTTAGTAGTTCAGGTTCTATACCCTCGGCAAGGTATAGGACGGCTTTGGCAACGTGAGGCAAAACGTTGTATCATCACAGTAGCTCTTACGTGATGGTTGTCGGTTAGAGAAAATCCCACAGAGGTAATTATATTCTTATAAACATAGTTTAGTTGTATTCTTACATACATTTCAGAGTTATAGTGTATCTTTGCATACACACAGAGTATTATTGTATTTCCAAATACACAGAGTTGGCATACATGTTTTAAACAATTTTTCTTTATATTACGTTTGTTTTATACTGCTTTATATTGAAATGAGTTCAGTTAAGTTGAGTTGAGTTGAGCCAGGTAAGTTCTTCAGTTCCTTTCAAGCTTATGTCTTGTTTTAGAATTCCTCTCGCATACTCGTACATTCAATGTACTAATGCCATTTGTCCTGCATCTTCTTATTATACAGACACATGTAACCATGATCAGCATCCAGCGCATCGTTGATCCAGTTGAGCACCCAGAGTCTTGTGGTGAGCCTCATTGCTTTCCGAAGGATCCCTTTTTATTGCTTCACTATTATTATTAGTTCATTAGGATGTCGTGGGTCTTGTCCCGATATCCATCTCAGTTGTTTAGAGACTTCATAGACAGTCAAATGTTTGTTCTTGAGTTTCTATTTCCTATTTTAACAGTTGAGATTTGAGTTGCCATTTTTGGCCAGTGAATGTTATCTTGATACATTCTAAGTGTTTATTGAGCAGTTCAGTTTACTTTTAAAAGTATTTTTTTCATGAGTTAAGTCTTCAGCTGAGTAAGTAGCCAGATCAAGGGTTCGCTTGGGGCCAACAGTAGTTCTCAAGTGCCGGTCCTGCCCAGGGTATAGGCTCGGGGAGTGACAAACATATTGTCCTTTCAGGATAGGGGAAACTTTTTCCTTATAGGTTTGGGACTGCTTGGGTTCTATATATAGGAATGGGATGCAGTTGGAGATTCTAAAGTATTGTGCAGGATTTACAATATAGTCTTAAGAGCTTGAAAGTATTGTACACTTTCTTCTTTTCTTTCATAGAAGAAAACTCTCTCTGGTTTTGCTTGAATGATTAGGCCTAGCCAAACCTCATTAAATTCTTGTATTTTTTTTCTTCTCTATTTTCTTTATTTGTGATTGTATGCTAGTTAATCCATGATATTTTCGCGATAATAACACATTGATTAATTCTTCCAAATTATATCCTCTTACCGGAGTTCATATCTTCCTGTTAACTTGATGATTTCCAACAAACAAGTTGACTATATTTAGCCTTTTCATTTTTGAACTTCATCATTTATACCCTTTAAATCAACAAATATGATATGTTTGTTTTCTATGTCATTTTTTTGTTTTAGAAAGGTTCATCCATGCCATTATTTGTTAACTAAAATAGTATAGATGAACCAAACATTTACCGAATGACATAGATAAACTTTTTCCCATTTCTCATAGTTCGATGATATATTTGAGTTTTTCTCTTTAAAAAATGATTTAATTAATGGTGTGGCCGAATCATAATTGACCACGTGTAAAAATGATTTTGTAAAATCGAAATTGTTTTCAGTTAATAAAAAATAATGGTATGAGTGAGCCTTTTCTGAAATGGAAATGGCATAGATAAGCCAAACTTTTAACTGATGCATCGCATAGATGAGCCTTTTTTCAAAGTTCGATGATATATTTGAGCCTTTTCTCGAATTTTTAGTTGTCGACTTATCCCGAACATGATTTGCAATTGTAAGCATCCGAATGTATAAATCAAATCTTTGATAAAATGTTTGAGAATTTGGCCAAATCATCTTTTAAATTGAGTACCATATTTAAAGTAAATATGCGGCTACGTGAATCAAATCCAGATTCTTATACACCAAAGATGGTCTCTATTGGTCCTTACCATAAGGAAAATCCTCAACTTAGTCCAATGGAAAAGTACAAACTGTTGTACCTACAACGGTTTCTGAAACGAGAAGAGGGACTTGATGTGCAAAGTTGCATCAGTTGTTTGGAGTTTCTGAAGTAGAAAGCACTAATGTGTTATGACGATATAAAAGACCTTGATGCTGATGATAGTCATGAATTTTGCAAAAATGTTAATGCTTAGCTTGATGGTTGTTTTGTGGTTGAGTTTATTCGAGAGTGTTCTGAAATATATCCAGAAGGAGAAGAAAAAATTATCAATTTTATTGATTACAAATATAATCATATACTCCGAGACTTGTTGTTACTAAAAAACCAACTTCCATTTTTTATCCTCGAGCAGCTTCATTTAATGACGAGGAAAGATTATGAATTACCATTGGAAAAACTGGCGAATACTTTGTTTAGCCATGTTGTGAACTTTGGATATATGTCAGTAACCGGTGATTCATTTCTGATGAATTCCATTCTATTTGATATTGAAAGACGTGATAAGAAACATTTACTTCAAGTAGTACACGTTGTTTCATGTCCGATGATTATCACTTCTTTTTTATCAATTAAACTCTCTTATTTTATTGTCATTAATTCAAGAAATGGTTGCTTCAACACATACTTGCGCTATTAATGTCCACTTGACTTTTATATTACGATCTTTACCGATAATTAATTATTGGTAATAGCTTTATTTTTACTAAATATATTATTTTAATAAAGACAATTACTAGCGACAATTACACTTTAGCCTTCACTACTAAAAAATTGTCAAATTATGGCGGTTTACTAATATTAGTCATAAGAAACCCCTACTATACGTTTATCAATCTTGTTTTTTTTAATTGAATCAAATAACACATCTTAATTAAAACATTGTATAAATGTAATTCTTACAATAAATATGGAAGTCCAAGCATTATATCTCCTTTTCAAAATATTCAATCTTATTATTTTTCTCAAGTTTACATTAACGTCAAAACTAACATCAATTTGATTGAATTTATATATATATATATAAGAGAAATTTGCCTCATGAGTTTTAGCAATTTTTAGACACTTTAATCTTGTGCCATATTTTGTGGGTACTATAATAAATTTATAGTGTAAAAATAAATTGATAACAATACATTTTATAGCTGCTAAATTTATTTTTATTGTTGATAAATACTTAATTTTTTCAGATATTGTTTTTTCATATTTATTGTACGAAAAAATAGGCAGCAAATGTCCCCTATTTTTTAATTCATTTTCCACAAATTCCTCTTTCAATTTTAGTGGCCTCCATTCCTTTCTTTTCCATACGTAACCGTCGTGCCCCATTAATTCCATAAAGAAACCCACAATCTCATTCTATTTTCAGTCTATTCCTTTTTGTTGAATTTTGAGTGATTTATTATTAGATCCATACTCTTTAAAAATAAGAATATGCAACTCTAATTCTATTTCTATTTCTATTTGAGAATATTACTTATTGATTGTATCTTCTTGTGTGTTATGTATTTTTGCAGGAATATATATCTATCTGGGTGAATAAAATTTCGCATGTCACTACTCCTTTTAAGGTTATTTACTTTCTCTTAATTTTATTTATTTTATGTATTTTAGTAAGCCATAAAATTTGGGTTCTCAATATTGCATTTATTTCTTGAATTGGTAATGCAGTCCTCATGTACAATTTCGTTTGATTTTTAAGGAGTACTGTTTTGTATAGGCAAATTTTACAAGAAGGCCTTATTCTTTGGTAAACTTGAGTGTTTTAGATTTTCTTTTTATTAATTGGCTGAATATTGAAAAAAAGAGAGATACCAATAATTTTCATCTTCATTGTCCAAATATCAATTCTTGTTTATATATATTTTTTACCTTCCGTATTTTGCTTATCTTTCATATCCACCCTTACACCTTCTCTAATTTTTTTGGGGTGTCTAGAGTAATTTAGTAATTGATAATAACTATTATGACTTCTTGCAATAGAATATTAAGACATTACTTTCAAATTTGAAGTATTTAGCTGTTAGAGTATAATTTTCTTCTAATATTTGCATTCTTTCATTTCAGCCTAACGATGTGGATCGAGAGTGAGCCTATATCACATTTGAAGAATCATCCGTCAAACACTTACATTTTTTCCTTCATATTTATCTATGTGAACCTTTTTAATTTTGATGAAGTTGCATTAAAGTTGTACTTTTTATGAGTTATCAAACGAATTTCGTATGAATTTTCGTGTTATAGATATTTTTATTGGAAATTGTTTTATGTTATTTGGGGTACTTAGGAAGATTATTTATATGTGTGAATATATATGTTTAACGCAATCTGAATAATTGTAGAAAAAAATTAAAATTTAAAATTAATCTATTGTTATAAGAAACTCTCGCAAATTAAAGTTTAAACTACACTTTTGGGGGGGTCATGAACCGATGGTAGCCTCTCGTTTGTATAAATCGCCGGTAGCCTTTCATTTGTATAAATCGCTGGTAGCCTCTCAATTTAATTTTATGTGTATTGTATATCTGCAAAAAAAATTGAATTTGTATACAATTGAATCGAAATAAAACATTTGTATATCAAATCTTTCTCTCTCTCGCTTTATACAACACAAATGATACATTGCAATTTGTATAATTTATGTGTGTATAAAGCGAGAAAGAGAGAAATGCAAAAGAGAACTGGGCAGGGGAAGATCTGTATTTGTATAATTATAAGTGTATAGGACGAAAATATATGTATTCGTATTTGTATATACAGTTTTCTCTCGCTTTATACAACATAAACACATTTTATACATTTGTGTTTGTATAAAAGCGAGAGAGGCTAGGGAGAGACTGGCGAGCGAGAAACTTAGGGAGAGAGGCGAATGACAACTGTTTGCTACGGGTTACAATTAAATCAAACTGTGGTTATAGCATTTAATTTGAATTAATAGTTTGCTATTTTATATTAATTTCCCATTATAAATTTGGTCGATATATGGTATAACCAACATATTACGATGCATATATATCATGAATTTAAAATTTACTTTGTCTTTAATTATTTTTTGACACTTCTATTTAAGATAAGATGTCTCATATCACCCAAAAATACAAAAGAGATGTTGGGTACAGTGGCAGAGCCAGGATTTTCAACGAGGGGGTTCAAACTCTACAGAAATAGACACACGAAGTAGTCGAAGGGGGTTTGACATCTACTATATATACATACAAAATTATTTTAACCATGTATAAATAATATAGTTTTCCGCCGAAGGGGGTTTAGATGAACCCCCTTAGTACAAGGTGGCTCCGTCCCTGGTTGGGTATATAAGTAAGCATGTCTTACACCCTATTGATGCATTTTAAAGCCATGCGGGTAATTTAGGTCCAGAGCGGACAATATCACCTATGGGTTGGGACATTGCAAATGATATCAAAACGACTCTTGTGTCAGTTTTGTCGATGTGGGACAAAGTTCAACTAAGTTTAGACAAATTCTGATAAGACGGAGCAAATCTCAATATTGAGTCTAGGCAAATCCATTGCGGTGTGGCAAACCTCAGCGAGGACGCCGAGTCCATAGGTATGTGTGACACCCCAATTTAGGATAAACAGTCCATATTGACACCCCAGTAATGCATTTTAAAGTCATACATTCCAAATATATAATATCACTAGTGGATTGGCCGCTACATTTTCAATTAGTTATCTTTTATAATAAATTGAATATATAAATAAAATTGACTCTATATCTTCTCCATGAACACTTCCATTCGACTAACAAAATTTTACTTTCTTCATTTTATTTTATGCGACATCGGTTATTTTGACACTATATTTAATAAAAAGGAAAGATTTTTAAAATTTGTGGTCTAAAATAATTTTTAAATATTTGTGTGGTTATAAATCTTTTCATTAATTTTTTTTATTACAGTTAACTTGTTTTTTATTATGGTAGGATAAACGTTCTTTTTGCGAAGAAAATATTAATTCTTACGACCCACTCCACCAAAAAAAAAAAGAACAAAATGAGTATTTTGCACATAGATTAGTACGAACAATGCATTTAAAGAGTTTGGTGGGAATGATTTGACATTCTCTCTTTAAGATTATTAAGAAGAGAATTAGAAAAAGTAATAAAACACTTTTAATTTGTTAAAATAAATAAATAAAACAAATACTTTATTTTTAATATATATACAGATCAAGTAAAATAATACAAAATATAAAACGAAAAGAAGAATCAAAGAAGACATAAGCATTTAAAAACGTGTTTAGCTTCTTTCTTTTGTAACTATGTTCTGGACATAGGCATGCAGTAATTGATATTTGGTTGACCACTTATAATTCTAACTTGCTGAAGCTACACTAATTAATCGTTATATTTTTTTCATGTTATTTAAGGAATTCTGAATGAAAATATTTTTTCTTTTACTAATTTACCTTTAACTGTTTCGATAAAATTAAGATTAAATATTTACTTTCAAAGACAATTAATTTTAAAGGGAAAACGGAAAAAAATTAGTCCCTTCATATATTTTTATTAATCTACTATACTAAAAATAGATATCTATTTTAATATATTAATACATAATTTTTCACATAGTTCCTAATTTACTTTAATTATTCGCGAATATCTTGGCTAAAAACTGACATCAACGAGAAGAATGTTTAGACCGGATAAATGACAAATATTATTTTTTCGGACATAAAATTTTGAAGAACACATTTTTCGCATAAACACACAAAAAAAATAATATTAGTATACTATGATAATCATAAATACTAAGTTTATGTGAGTGACACACAATTAGTATCTCAATTAACCCATAAATGATGATGAACGATAAATCACGTGAAACTTAATTTAGCAAGGAGATTATTGAACTAATGTGAACAAAGTTCCATATTTGTGATTAAAAGAAAAGATAAGTTCCGTGTAATGTTGTTAATCGTATATGACGAAGTGGTGTGTTGGTTTTGATAAAATAACTAAAATGTTATTGATCGTCCTTTTTCTACTCATGTTTTTGACAGTTATGTATTATACAATTAATTTACTCAAAAGGAGACAGTGAAATAAAATCATCTTGTACTTTTGTTGTGATATTAAAGTATCTACTCAACTACCCTACTTTGCAATATTTATTTTTAACCCAACTTATTTTATTTAGTACTCAAAAGTAAAATATTTGGAATAAATATATAGTCATTGACTTGAGTCAATGGGATCTGTCAATTTATTTTGTCAATCGTCGGCCAATAACATTTTAAGTTGGAAGGCTGCAAAAGTTAAGCACATATCGAATAAATTTATGTGTAAAACATATTTTATATATTAAATTTGAGAATAATGAAATATTAATTTTCAAACTCGGATCGATTAAGATCGATGAAATGACTACAAGTTGATAGATAATTAATTTATAGAGTTTAGAGTTAAAAGGGCAAAAAAAATTGTCAAAAATTTTAAAATGGCACATCAATTTTTTTTTAACCAAAAGGGCAAAATCGGTCCTGATGGAGCGATTTCCTTCTGACAAAAGTGATGCCGTTACTCCGCGTAAAATCGCTGCCTCAGCAGCGATTTCGTCCAAAAAAAATTCTTTGTTCTTTAAAATCGCTGCTGTGGCAGCGATTTTGTCAATTTTGTTTATTTTTTAAAAAATTGAAATAGCTGCTATAGCAACAATTTTCTTTAAAAAAAATTTTTTAAAAATTAAATAATCACTTACCGGACAGCGATTTCACTAAATTCCAAAATCAATAGAATAATATTAAGGAAATTAAGCTGAAACCAAGGATGTGCAATCACTATTAATCATTTAAGCAAATGGCAGTACAAAACACTTCAAGGCAGCAATATATTTAAAATGCAAAATTTGAATGAAATCGCTGCTATAGCAGCGATTTCAATTTTAATTTTTTTTTTTTAGAAAAATGCTACAGGGGTAGCGATGTTAATTTTTTTTTGACAAAATCGCTGTCGCGGTAGCGATTTTTATGTTTTTAACGAAGTAATGACGTCAATTTTGTCAGAAGAAAATCGCTCCGTCAGGAGCGATTTTGCCCTTTTGGTTAAAAAAATAAAATTGATGTGCCCTTTTGGAATTTTTGACAATTTTTTTTACCCTTTTGGCTCGGAACTCTTAATTTATATTTGAACTTTCTTTTCAAAGCTACTCCTTTTGAAATTAAATTAGTTGTAGCACTTTGAGTTATAAGATATTTCATCGATTTGAGTAGTAAGTTACAAGATATTAGACATTTTTTTATATGATTTAAATTTCTTTTATTGGATACTTAATTAATTTTAGTAGACTCAATTCTTGAGTCCCATCTTGATTAATAGATTTTCACTGATGTATAATATAAGATTAATTGTCTTTGTTTAACTCTATTTTATAATACTGTAAAATAGTAGAATGAGTCTCTACTCTTGTTGTCTTTCTTATTCCCTTGACTCGTCACTTTTTAAACTATTAAAGCCTCTAGAGAGTTTTTATCAAAATCCTACTAAAGTATATATGCTTAATATCGTATTCTATCTTCTAGTTCTTACTCTTACATAATAATAACAACAATAACAATGAATAATATATTGAGTGTATTCTCACAAAGTAGGATTTGAATGGATAAAATGTACAAAGAATTTTGTCTCTATTTTAGAGTTGAGGTAGAGATCATGTTATTTCTGATAGACCTTCAGCCTAAAACAAAAAAAATTCTAGAAAAAGACGTAAAAAAAGTATAAGAGACAATAGATAATAACAAAATAATAAATAGTATAACAGAACAATACTACAATAAAATAATATAATTGAACTACACAAAATCATAGATAGCAACAGAAATCGAGAAACAAGAAACTATAAAAATAGTCCCACGACTACTTGTAAGGACAACAAGACAATGCACTTCTACCTACTAGTATGAACGCACTCCTACCTACTAATCTGCTATCCTAATTTGTGTCATTCACACCTTGCTACCATAATTTTTAACAAAAAAAATATTAAATGAACCGATCGATATCAAAGGGAATGCAAGATGATGAGACAATTTCGAAAAATCTAATTTTGATTAGGTAAAATAAAATAATTAAAAATTAATATGATATAAATTTTGTAAAATAATCGATCGAACCGTAACATTGTACCATATCCTACATGTATCCCGATATTATCTTCAATTATCTGTATTTCTTCTCTTTTTTCTTCTTCTATATAATAGGTACTTCATAGCAATGAAAAATTCACAAAAAGCCAGAGTTGAATAGACATACAACTACTAGAAGAAACAGCCAAACCAAAGAGGTAATTTTCTGCATTTTCTCGTTTTATGCTAAACACTATCAATTAATAATATTATTTTATACCTCAAGTTGGATAAAATAGGGTTGTACGAAAATCGAATCGATTGATAAATTGAGTTGTAAAACGCTATTGAGTTATTGGGTTAACAGGTTTTTAATAATTTTTGTAACAAAAAATTATCGAGCTATCACTTTGATTTTAGTTTCCTAATATTGAATTATTGGGTAAATCGATAACCCAATAAGATATTAGTAATTTATCACTTTACCCATACATAAATATCAAATATTAATCTCATTATCTTATTGGTTAATGCATTTGCTCTTTAGCTTTCAATTCACACTTTACAATGATTTTAAGTTCACAATTTCACATTATCAAAACATCAAAACATAAAGTAAGAACTCTCTTCTTTTTAATTTTTCTTTGTGTTGCACTAGTATAGTTCTTTTCATGTTAGTTATTATTGTTTCTATTTTATGAGGGTTCTGTAAAGTTACATTATTGTCTTATTATGTCACATTATTGGAGAAGTCATATATTTGTTTTATAAACATTTTATTTTAACCAAACCGTTAAGGACCAAAATCGATAAAAAATATCTTATTGATTTATTATATTTAAAAATAAAAAATTGATAAATCGAACCGATTATACATAAATCAATTACTCTTGTTCTACGCTAAACAATTACTCTTTACTCTTTGGCTATACCTCAAGTTGATCAATGACATGATTTACATAATATTTTCTAGTGTAAAGGGAAAAGTGAATGGGAAATATGAAAAAAATACAATTGCTTCTGTTTCTGTTGTTTACATAATATACTCTAGATGTTTGCTATTTCGCGTAATTTTCTCAAAAAAGAAAATAAGATAAATAAATTAAAAAGGAGAGTGTATGTGTTTTTCATTAAATCAGCAAGTGTATTTACTTCCTGATCTTTTTATTTTTAATAGATCAAATTAATTTCTTTTCTAACATATATTTGACAAGACATAGTGAGTTCTTTTCATAAAGTAATTAACATGAGATTACTAAAAAGAATGGTTCTTTTTGTAGGAATTAGACTATTAGAGTATTAGAAGAAAGGGGGATGACACACTCTACTGAGATTACCTCAACAGATAATTAAATTCCACTGCTTTTTCAATTGAATAAAGATGAGTAATGGTGAGGTAAGTTTTAAAGTCACATTTTGTTTTGAAATTAAAAAAAATCAAATTTAGATTTTTTTTTAATTCAGTCTATTAACAAAAAGAAGTAGACGTATATATACATTACTTTTTTTAACGAGAGATGTATCTTATTTATATTGTAAAGTTGATCGTATTAAAAGAATATGTAATTGCTTGCTTATTGCATAATTCTTCTAATAAACATTTTAAAATTTCTTCAACTCTTTTCCGTTACAGATAGAAATGATGAAACAACATCATTTAATCGACGTAGAGGAAATAGAAGAAAGGATTGATGAAATGTTTAAGAATTTAAGCATTTCACCTATTGAATCGCGTACCATATTCAAAGTAAACAAGATGTTACGTGAATTAAATTCAGATGCTTATACACCAAAGATGGTCTCTATTGGTCCTTACCATAAGAAAAATCCTCAACTTGATCCAATGGAAAAGTACAAAGTGTCATACCTAAAACGGTTTCTTCAACGAAGAGAGGGGCTTGATGTAAAAAAATACATCAGTGAATTGATGACTCTGAAGGAGAAAGCACTAAATTGTTACGACGACATACAAGACTCTATAGAAGACAATAGTGAATTTTGCCAAATGTTGTTGATTGATGGTTATTTTGTGGTTGAGTTTATTCGAGAGCGTAGTAAATTGTGTCCAGAAGGAGAAGATAGGATTATCATGAATGCTAATCGTGCAAGCTACATATTTTGAGATTTGATGTTACTAGATAACCAACTTCCTTTCTTTATCCTCGACCACCTTCATCACATGACAAAGCAAGTTGATGAATCGTCATTGCTAATATTGGTGAATAAGTTGTTCATGTGTTTTGCTAACATGCAGGTACATGAACCCTATAGAGAGACAAAATGTAATAATGTTGAAAATATCAAACATTTACTTCATCTAGTACACATATTTTCATGTCATAGGAATCCCAAAAAAGAGTCAAACGATGACATAATGTATTCTATGGTCATGCCAAATGCAATAGAACTTTCAGAAGCTGGAGTTAGCTTTTCAATGTCCAGAGATATGGCAAGTTTAATGGATATAAAGTTCAAGAATGGATTGATGACAATTCCTTGTTTACGAGTCGAAGGTGCAACAGAAACCCTCCTGCAAAATCTCATTGCTTATGAGCAACAATCATCTGATGTACAAGATACATATTTCAGTGATTATGCAACTTTCATGGATCGTCTTATCGGCTCAGACAAAGATGTAATATTTTTTCTTCGCCAAAAAGGAATCATAGTGAACTGGACAACAGATGACAAAGAAATGGCTAGCCTATTCAATAAAATCATAAAAGGGATCACTAAGTATTCCGTCTTCTATTACAAAGAAGAATTCAAAAAAGCAGTTGAACATTGTGAAAAACCATGGAACAGAATGAGGGCAAATGTGATGCACAATTATTTTAATAAGTCTTGGGCAAGAGCTTCAACTGTGGCAGGCATCATACTCTTCATACTCACAACTATACAAACTATTCTAGCTTTTATGGGTTCCGTTAAGTAAGTAGTAATTGTTTCAATTCCATGCATGTAATTTATAATGGAATGCTAATTAGTTTATTTCAAGCATCTATCAAATTTGAGGTTTATTAATTGTGTTTCTCTTAGTTTATTTTAATTTCAAGGAATTATAGCCCACGAATTACAAAATGAGTTATTTAATTAATTATATGATTTTCGACTTAAATCCTTTGATTCCTATATTTGTAGTTGAACAAATTTTCAAGCCCCAATCATAATTTGCTCTTCTTAGCGAAAATTGTATATAATAGCAAACTATTAATTCAAATTAAATGATATAAATATAGTTTGATTTAATTGTACCCCATAACAAACTGTTGTTATTTCGTCTCTCTCCTGGTGAATCTCGCTCGCCACTCTCATTCTCTCCCTCGCCTCTCTTGCTTTTTATACAAATGCAAATGTATAAAATGCATTTGTGTTTGTATAAAGCGAGAGAAAATTGTATATATACATATATTTCCGTTCCCCTCTCTCCCCTCTCCTAGATCTCGCTCACCACTCTCCCAGATCTCGCTCGCTCACTCGCCTCTCTCAATTTATACAAAAACGCAAATGTATAAAATGTGTTTGTATTTGTATAAAGCGAGAGAAAATTGTATATATACATATTTTTTCATTCCCCTCTCTCCCCTCTCCCAGATCTCGCTCGCCACTCTCCCAGATCTCGCTCGCTCACTCGCCTCTATCACTTTATACAAACACAAATGTATACATTGTGTTTGTGTTTGCATAAAGCGAGAGAAAATTGTATATACAAATACAAATGCATATATTTTCGTCCTATACACTTATGATTATACAAATACGATCTTCCCCTACCCAATTTTCTTTTGTCTTTCTCTCTTTCTCGCTTTATACAAACACAAATTATATAATTGATCTTTTGTATATGTATACCAAAACAGATTATACAACTGCTTTCTTTTGTATATGTATAGCGAAATTATACATCTGCTTTTTTTTGTATATGTATAGCGAAATATACATATTTATGTTTGCTATAGAGCGCAATTATTAAACTATAGCTATAGCATACAAATATAATTTTTGTGTTTGTTATATGTGGAAGTTGCTCATTTTCTTAAGCCTGTTAAATGGGCCGGGCCAAGCTAGCATATACCTTTCCGATATATCATATCGGGTTCCCCACTAACGGGCCGCGTAGGTATTGGTCTCAATAGTAATTCCAACAGAAAAAAAAAAAAAAAAACCAATATGTGACCTGTTAGGCAATTCTGCCGGGCCTAATGGGTCGGGTCCAGATTTTGACCCTCCGGGCTAACGATTCGGGTCAGACAATTTTTTTAATCACCATTTATTAATTCAAAAGTTTGAGTTAATTATCAATATAGTGTGTTATTATCTATTTAATTTTGTAATAATTATAACTATTTTAGACAATAGATTGATTACATTTTATAATTTATATATATATACTTATAATATAACTAAAATCACACACAATATTATATATATATATATATATATATATATATATATATATATATATATATATATATATATACACGCTATATATTATCTATTATAGTAGAATACTTACAGTATATATATATATACCTATAATATATACTAAATGTACAACTTAATATAATAGGATACTTTCATGATATTATACACTTACTTCTAATATATACTAAATATACTACTTGATCCTTCCTCTGTCCCTTTTTACTTGTCCAATTTTGGCTTTTCACTTGTCCCTTTTTACTTGTCATTTTTGACAAATCAATAAAAGACAATATTGTTTACCTATTATACCCACAATTTATTTAGAGGGTTTTTTTTAAGGTTGAATCTCAATATTGAGTTGCAATTTCTAGTACATCAGTTACACACAATATATTGTGACAATCTTGGAGCCACATTCCTGAGCAAGAATCTTGTCCTCCATAGTTGTCTGAAGCATGCTGCCGTGAACTTTCACTTTGTTCGCCACCATGTTGGTATCATACGGGTTTGTGTTGTTCATGTTCATGTGAAAAATAAAGATGATTTTTTGGAGGTACAAATAATTCTAGATATTTAGTAGAATTCTCTAGAGTTATGTAGAGTGATATATCTAAGAGTTGTGTAGATATTCTAGAGAATTAGATATTTATAGTAAAGTATAGAATAATTTAGATTCTTGTTAGATAGTTAGAAGATAAGGTCATCTAGTTTTTTCTTGTAGATCTTTCTAGAATAATTTCTAGAAGCATCCCTATACTAGTATAAACAGGGGTGGCCATAGTCATTTGTAATCAACCCAAAGAAACCCAAGAACAACTCAAATCAAATAGTCTTCTTCTATAACAAAGTTCTTTTTATCCAAAAAATTCCTTCTCCCATCTAGCTCCATCTTCTTTAGTTGAATCTTCCGATTTTAGTTAACGATCTTGGGCTAGCAGAAGGTTTTCCGAATATACTTTTCTTCTGCTATTCTCTACAGTTCATGGTGCCAATCAAATAGCTGACACTCTCACCAAGGCACTGCCTAAACCTGCATTTGAGAATAATCTATTCAAGTTAGGCTTAGTAACCCATTGCCTAACTTGAGGTGGCGCATTGGAACATCACAAGTCAAGTTAGTTATTTAGTCGTATTAAGTTTCAGCAATCCCTATCCCTGTTTATTTAGGACAATGAATTAATATTTTCAGCAGTTATTGTCTAGTTAGGTTTCATTACTTCAATCGTTTAGGAGTCTTTCCACTATAATTCTATTTAACAACTTTCTGTCTTACATTAATAAAATATCGTCCTTCAACTTATACTCAATCTTTACAGCTTGCTCCGCACTACATAAAAAATGATCATTAGCGATAATTAATTAATGGAAATAATTTAATTGCTACTAAATATGTTTTTTAAGAGACAATTAACATTCTTTGTAAAGCCTATAGCGACATTAGATCTAATGACAATAAACAAATACCCATAAATATTTTAACAAACTTTATTATGTATTATTAATTACTGCTAAATATTATTTTTATCTTAGTGCGCCTCGTTTGCAATCCCTAATTCGACTAACAAAATTTTACTAATTCTCACATACACACACCACCACCAAAAATAAACCGAGTATTTGCACATAGTGCAGTGGTTAAATATTAAAAAAAATAAAATGTGTAAAACAATATTATTTAGTTATTTGTCTTAAAAAAATCAACATGCTTTATTAATGTTTATTAATTACTGTTTGAAATTATTTTTATCATAGTGCACTCCATTTGCCATCCCTAATTGGACTAACAAAATTTTACTAATTCTCACACACCACCACCAAAATAATAAAGAAGAACAAAATGAGTATTTACACATGGTGCACAACGGATTATGGTTAAACATTAAAAAAATTATGTGTAAAACCATATTATTTATTTATTTATCTTAATATAAATTACAAATACTGAATACGAATTTTTTAAAAATACCTTTCTACCCTATTAATTATTAGACTGATCAATATTGGCACACTACATTTAAAGGAGAGTAGGAGACTGTGGTTTGGTGGAAATGTTGAGAAGTAAGTGATTAATGCTCTTTTCATCATTTCATATTATTTGATTCATGTTGACTTGACACCCTTTTAAAAATTATTAAGGGTAGTATAAGGAAAAGTAATAAAACTATTTTAATTTATTAAAATAGAAAAGTAAAATAACAAAAAATTATTTATAATATAAAAAATAAGTAAAATAAAACAAAGTAATACATCAAAAAGAAGTAAAACATTTGAAAAACGTGCTTCTTTCTTTTGTAATTATGAATATGAATTATGGACATAGGCTGCAGTGCATGAATTGTATAATAATTTATTAATAGTGGACAGCTTGTAAAATTAATTTTTACACCTAACTTTCTATTTGCACCGAAAGTAAAATATCCTGATAATATATATATATATATATTACTATATAAGAAGAGGGAATAACTATTCACCACAAATCAACATGTGTTTCAATAAGAAGAGGGAATAACCAATATATTTATAAAAAGAAATGATATATAAAATAAAATGGAGAGAGTATTGGTTTTTGAAAATGGAAAAGGACAAAACACATATAAAATTAAAAGACATATAAAAAAAAGTTGGTTTAACTCTCAAACATAAAAAGTAACATATGTTATTAAAAACTTTAATAAAAAGTACAATAATTTACAATAAATAATAACTTCAAATATCTACAAGACAACAAAAAAAAGACTAATTTTTGTACTGCTTGTGTCACATGAATTAGGATTGGGATGATTTTAAAATTTTTATTTTGGTTAAACATTATAAAATAGCCGAAAAATTGAATGATATAATTTTTAAAAAAATAACCGAATGAATCGTCCTATCCATAACCCTAATGTTACTTCTACTCTGTTTATTTTTACTTAAATTTACAAAGATATGCTTCATTTCTACCCTCAATCTTATCGCTACATTTATTTGCTATTTAAAATTGAAATTAAAAAGACAAATGACAAATAAGTTTCTATATTAGCTCACTTATGAGCAAAATATATTATAACAATCTTTACTAATTTTATAACAATACATAAACTATACTCCCTCCGTCCCATATTAGATGGGCACTTCCAACTTTACACGGTGATTAAGAAATCATTAATAAATTGGAAGACTTCACCATTTTGCCCTTTGTTTATATCAATGCACATTGAAATGAGTTACAAAAAATACACATACAATATAGGAATGCTCATATTAATTGTAGGGGTAAAATGGAAAAGAATTAATTAATTCTATCCTAATTTAATAAGTGCTCAAATAATATGAAAAAAATATTTTTAGTAAGATTCTCATCTAATATGGGACGGAGAGAATAACAATATAACTTTATTAATGTTGGACTCGGGCAGCGCCCGAGCTTTCTTTACTAGTATATATATATATATATATATATATATATTAGATTTACCGTATGTGCGTTGCATGCCTCTGTCTTTAGTTTGATACACACATGGAAATGTCTTGGTACTATATCTGGCACAATTAGCTTTGGGGTTGATCGTAGGGCATCAGCCGGAGGTGTCGTGTTTTAGTCGCTCGCGGGACTATCCTTTCGGAAGTGGGAATGAGCTGACTTTTTACTTGTTCCACCCACTCCCGTGTTTTGTTTGTTTTTTGGCTTTCATCCGTGTCACCCCTTTTTTAGAGGTCTTCACTTGTAATACTCATAATACCAACCTAATTCATTATTTTGAAGCGTGAATTTAATGACAATTCCATTTAACTATTCTGTAAGCATTGTACTGTATTGTCTATAAAAATTCATTAATATAAAGGACAGTAATGTCTTATTCGGCAGCTGTCTGGTGTCCTACAAATACATCCAATTGAAGTTTCATTAGCTTCATATCTTTGTAGTAATCAAATCTCACCCAATACTTCCTTGTAAACAATATTCCTTGTGTATGTCCCTGTGTGCCCATCTGGTTCTTCATTTATGACCAATACTTTAGTTGTCGCCATAGATATTCCTCTGGATAGTGCCACACATAGTTGTCCATGTGAGAAAACATATTGTGGTAGGTACAAGCCAACATTCGGTATTGTTTGACCTTGTGCTTTATTTATCGTCATTGCAAAACATAGACGTATTGGACGAAATTATTTTCGAATAAATTTGAAAGGATATCCCTCATTCTCTAGTGGTGATAGTTGTATTCTAGGAATAAAGACTTGGTTTGTGGCATATTGGCCCGTTGTTATTTTGTCATGTATGACATTCTTGTCAAAACCTCTACAAATCAATCGTGTCCCATTACATAAACCATTTGAGGGGTCTAAATTTCTCAATAGCATGATCGGTGCATTTTCTTACAAAACTAACCTAATGTATAGGAAAAATAAATTTATCAATTGTTTTGTATTTGTAATCGTGTAGTTGATTACTTTTCTTTTGCTCTATCAAGTAACATAATAAGACAATTGTTAAAGTTGTGATGGATTTGATAATGTACCTATGTGGCGGGAGTCCATTTGGTGTCAAAGTGTTGAGATATTCTTTTTGATAGTAGTTGTTGGTATCATCTTCGGCTGAGTCAAAACTGATATATGTTTTTGTTTCTCCCGGAAATTTCTCAATCATCATTGCATTTAGTTTATCTACAAATTCATTTCTACTTGCTAAGATTGCCCGCTCTGTTATGTACTCTGCAGACCTGTAATTTTGTTCGAGTGCCAGAAATATTTCTCGAACCAATGATTCTTCAGGGTTAATATCCCCGCTTTGTTGGAGAGTCATTTGTTTTGGAAGTGCTATTAAATTATCCTTTATCGTTCTTTCTTCTCCATTTCCAATATGAAGCAAGTAGTCACTGAAACTTTGATCTGTTCTTGCTCGCATATTAGTTGAAAGTTGTATCTTTTCCATTAAAGGCCACAAATACGACCTCACCAAACTTACATCTACCGTCTTTGCTCTTGTAGATTTTGGTACCACAAGCAAAACTTGCCGGAAGTCACCTCCAAATACCATGATTTTACCTCCAAAATGTATGTCCATATCCATTATATCACGGAAGCTTCTATCGACAGTTTCAATGGTGTGTCGCTTAGCCATGAGTGCTTCGTCCCATGTTATTAATTTAGCTTGTCTAATTAGTTGTGCACCTCCACCTTGTTTTGACATATTTGTCATTGTCGTCTCATTTGCTTGTTAGGATATGCCAAATCTTGAGTGTGTTGTACGACCTCCAAGTAATATTGTTGCTGCTACACCACTGGTAGGTGTTGCCAATGCTATCATACCTTTCGTTCTCACCTTAGCCAGTAGTGCCCGATATAGGAAAGTTTTCTCGGTTCCCCAGGTCCATCTACAAAGAATAACCCTGGTGTTTCTGAGTTGACCCTTTCCAGAATTGTGTTGAAAGCTTGTGCTTGTTGTTGATTCAATTGTGATTGCGCATCAACATCTTCGGCTGGAACGTTTACAGACATTTCATCGATTATTTCTCTACTTTCGATTGGGTTAGTTTGATGTGATTGTTGTTTGATTCGAGGGATATCATATTTATCCACACTTTGTCCCATACTTTCCAAGTAATAATTAATGCTTTTCAAGGTACATTGGAGTTGTGCCTCCGTTGTGTTGGAATGGCTCCTATGAAAGTCTTCTGAAAAATCATCATAATATGTGTCCCATAGATTTCTCACATCATAATATGTAACAGTCGTCTCAGCAGAAATAAGTTTTTCAAAATTAAAAATAATAAAATCTTATTTAAGATTGACAATGTCTCAAGAAAGATTAAGTGGTTTGGCTATATTATCGATTGAAAAAGAACTATTAGAAGAGATTGACTACACAAAATTATTAACAACTTTGCATCTCAAAAAGCTAGAAAAATAGATTTAAAATAAAAATATTTATAATTTTTTAATTTTTTTTAAGGCCTCTATTTGATTTTGGCCTTAGGCCACCAACGGGTTTGAGCCACTCTTGATTATATCTCATCAACAAATAGGGATTATAAGGTACAACCCATTGGTTATTCATCTTCATTTCACTGACCTCACTTGTTCTCCCATCATTTCTTCTTCTGTAAATCAGATATCCATCCTTTCCTTGTATTGTATTGTTGTTGAATGTTCGGGGGTAGTGAAACTTACATTGCCCATCTTTCATGCATGGGCTTGTCTTATGTTTTTCCCCGCAAGGTCCATGCATCATATGTTTGGTAACTAATGCATACAATTGTGAATGTGTTGCATTATCAGGGATTTCTGCACTAATATATCTGTCATACTCATCTGCTGATCGTATCTTATTACCTTCTTTAAATATTAGAAGTAGATGTATATGTGGCAAGCCACTCTTCTGGAATTCTACCACAAAAAATGTGCAGCAATTGGATCGAATATTTCTTTTTTGAAAATTTGGTCTTTCAAGTCTTGCAATTTCGCTCTAAACACTTTGTTAATCAAATCAGGCCGGTCTTGAGCGAGTTGTCCTGCACCCAGTTCTTCTTGAATCTCAGTCCATTCTAGGTTACATGTCATGGTTTTGAATAGATCTGGTCTTCCAAAGTGTTGAACCAATGCCATAACATTCATATAGCATCGTCGCATATCTCTAGGGCCTCCAATGAATGATCCTGGAAGTAATACCCTTTGTGCTACCTTGTCTCCTCTGCACTCGCCGGACGTGACACTATCAACAATACCTTGGAGTATCTCCCTTCTATAATTTGATTGCTCAAATCTATAATATTCAAGTCTAGTTGTTTCTATTTTAATGTAGATATCCACAATAAACTTCTGCAACAATCTCCCGCATAGTAATAATATGGATTTGTCACCCGTTCGGACTTGGAGTTTATAACAATAATACTCTCTGCAGGAAACACAACCTTTTGTTTCGCGTCATACACCTACAATAATTTAGAAGTACTCGTTATTATTTTGCATAGTATTTACTTAGAGATCTGTAATAGGCTGAAATATGTGGAAGAAGTTATTCACGACAAATAGCTCATATGTTTTTTTTGGTATAAATATTTTCATCAGGCAAGAGTTTGTACTACTGTACTTGAAGAGGTGCATGAGTCTGTAAATTGCTATTCCTGACTATAATGTATGATAAGAGAGGAATGTCGTAATATTTATATATGACATTAAAGTTAAGTAGTGGTTGTGGATCATGAATGAGTCATCCATGAACGTTGATTTGTTGCTTAGAGGATCCATTCAAATATTTCAATCTGTTACATAAAGCCAACAGTTCTAGATTATATTAGCTTCTCTTATAAGGCCTTACCTTATCTTGCCCTTTTAATCATCTCATCTTGACGTGTAAAGGCAGGATTTGTAGGCCATTTCTGACTTTATGTGGAACATACCATACATGCATGACAAATGATATAATATTTTTTGAGTAATCTAACTTATTTTCTTCTTGACCAACTTTTGCTTTTGAAAAATCATGAGAGAAATGCCAAGTATTTTTAGAAGGTTATTTAAGAACAAAAAGTGATTGTATTTTCTGTTAGAAAAATAGGGAAAAACATTGAAAAAGAAAGAGTGCCTAGTATAATGCAAGCTATCTTACGCTAACTTTTCGGGGAAGTCTTTCTCTGTTACAAACAGATGTGTGTTCAATTTAATCCCTTCACATATTACCAACTTACTCAGAAGCCATTCATCTTGTGAGATAACTAGAGGGAGGAGAAGTTTAGGAATGGAAGAGGGACTTACATATGGTCCCAAGGGAAGTCCTATGTAGATGTCGGGAGGCTAAAGGTGTCTTGGGGGCTTACATTAAGACAATGGAGGACATGTATAATAGAGCCCAGACTCGGGTAAGAAAAGTGGGAGACATGTGGCTTAAAGATGAGTTTCCAAGCTTTTATGGGATATCTTGTCAAATGGAGCCTCTCAACTGGGGGAATGCTTTCTATTTGGCCTTCGATTCGATGATGCCTGTCTCGTTGTGGTAGAATAGTACTCCACCATCCGATCTGTGTCCCGGTCAGTGACAACGGCTGATTGCTTAATCTTATCGGGGTTTTTTACTTCCCTTCCTGTCCCCTGTTCTGTAGAGCGGTTTATCCCTGACTATCTTAGGGGAAGATTTCTCTCTTCTCTATAAAGACACTCGGAACGCAGTTTGATCACAATCAATGGGAATAATCTAACATGAAGATAGGACACATTAATATTCACAAACAAAGACGATACTGAATGGGCTCCTCTGTTGCGCTGTACTGATTGCTTTGAAACCTATTCGGATGGAATGAGATACGATACACTTTGTTTTCTTGTTGTGTGAAAGTGCTTGAGTGACTGTCGGGAAAGTTTTTAGCGGGGAGCGGTAGTCCAACAGATGTCCCCGGGGACACATGGGGAAGTAGTGTTTTAGGATTTGAGGTTCAGGAGAGCTCACCAGGATTGGGAGGTGAATGAGTTTGAAAAGATGTTACTGTTACTGCATCAGCATTGCGAGGCAGTTGACAGGCCCGATTCGACGAGATGAAAGTTGGGAAATGATGGTGTTTTTTCTGTCAAGCCATCTATTAGAAGCTTTTATTGAGAGTTGAGGAGGGTTTTCCTGTTAAGTTTATTTGGATTCCCAAGGTTCCGAGGAAGATGTGCTATTTCACTTTGTTAGCTGCTAGAGGGGTGATCTTGACGTCGAAGAACCTTAGGAAAACAAAAGTTATTTGCATCAGCTGGTATTACTTATGCAAGGAGGCAGGCAAAGACGTAAATCATCTTCTGCTACATTGTAGCTAGGCCACGAGACTGTGGTGGGACATGTTCAGCTGGTTTGTAATGTCATGGGCAATTCCAAGAATTGTGAGATTTGTTGTTTTACTGGAAATCTGGAAGAAGCAGGAGAAAGTGCAGGGCATAGAATGTTGTTCCTACGACATTAATCGAGTTTTTGGCGAGGAGTAGTTGTTGGGTTCTGAAGGATGATTAGAGCGTCATGCGGAAGATTACAATTTGCAAATCATATAGTTGATAAATCAGATAACAAAAACTTATACTAAAAATCAAAATATTATAATATCAAAACTAATATAAAGAAAAACATTGAAACTTTAGAAAGAATAAATCTCCTCATAAACAAGACTCTTAAACGACTACATTGTGAATTTTTTTTTTTGTTTTGTTTTGTGTTAGAAGAAACAAACCTATATTTATAGAGTCCTAAAACCTTTTCTTACTAGAAAAAGAGTCCTAAAAGGAGAGATTAAACCAAATATAAAAGAATATTATATTTTCCTTTCAAGAAAAGTAAAAACATTTATGGTAATGTTTTGTCTTTTTTTTAAGGAAAAATAAATCTTAAGTTATGGTAAGAAAATCAGGACAAAACCCTAACAGTAGTCTCCGATCCCTTATTTGTTTTTTTTTTGCACCCATGTAGTTACGGGTTGTATAGAGGATTGGGCGTCTTTTGTATAGAACCATATCTTTGTGTAGGTCCTTTACTGGTAGGTATACCTCTTGTATATGGCCTTTTTTGGCCTTGTTAATAATGAAAATATTTACCGGATAAAAAAAATAAAATTATATCAAATCACAAGGTTCTCATGATCTGTAAGAGATTGATTAGATTCTATATAAAGGAAAAAAAAAGATTTATCCCCCAATTCGACTACCCATCCAAGAGCATTTGGATAATCTCTTTTGACAGCTCAATCCTCACAGTATTAATTATGCAAATTCTGCCTAAGAAATTCTTGAGATGAAAAATATCAAGGGGGCTCCCCTTGTTGGAAACTTTCCATAATATCTTAAATATGTCTTTCGAGGAACAGTGCGATTTGCTAGGAAGTGATCACGATGCGAAGTCCCAAAAGATGAATTAACCTTCTGACTGCATTACTTTCACAATAAGTCTATACATTTGTGTTAACAGCTCAAAGCCTAAAACACCTAAAATCTCCTTTGAGCGAAGGAGCTAACTACAAGTTTGAACAGATCTGTACATTCGTTTTGCATCAACATTTTATATTGATGAATGCAAGTAAGAAGAAAAAAAAAGAAAAAAAAAGAAAAAAGAATGGAAAATATGTTGTCATGTTAGCTGCTTGAAGTACTTGAAATTGCGTGGTGCAGATATCTCAGAGTCTTTTGATGATTAAGGAATCCCATAAACCAGAACTCAAAATCATCCTCTGTAATTACTTGTATATACTTCTGTGATGGTTTTTCCCTATTTTCACTCTCTTTTGCTTTCATTGTCTTACTTATTGGGATCGATACCTGCAATTGTGAACCGGCTTATTAGATTATGCTTTACGTGGATACAAATTTAAGAGTCGGAAGAAAAAACGAGAAAAGTGGTACCTTATAGTAGATTCTAAGCAACTTTCCAGTTGGAGATAAGAACTTTATTAATCTCTCACTGCAGAAAGCAATCTTATCGGTAGAGATGAAGAGGAGGCCTGCTATTGGACCATCTGTCGTTGATAAATAGCATTGAGAAACATTCAATAGCTCTTCATCATCTTTAACTCTAAACTTCTGCTTGAATATTTTCTCCAACCCTCCTACTTGAAGAATTTTTGCTCCAAGGCTCAATTTTCCCTTCACAGTTTCCGTTAGCTTCGGGCTAAGGCTCACTGCACATTTAAAGTTGAAATATTAAGGACTTCACACCAGTACTTTCTGTCATGCATGTAAATAGTGCTTATTGCACAAAATTTTGTACATCTTGACTCCCTTTATCTGTTGTCATGAGACTTACACTTATGTATTGCCATTATTGACTTGCAAAAACTGTTGTCATTATTTGCAAGTTGATGTTTGGCGCCATATTTATAAATATTGAATATCAGTGTTTGAAATAGTCATAAAATTATTTTAAAACTTATTTTAGGAATTTTTCTAGTGAGATGATTGTTTTCAATCACAATACTTCAACTTTGTCGTTTCTAAGTAAACTCATGTCTGCACACAATTTCAACTTCGAAATACTAGTTTTTAACTTCAATAAATATAAGTGCTCACCATGCTCGCGGATGCCTTGTGCAAGACAGTCCATCCTTTCTCCAAGTTTGTTCATCTTACTAATTACAGATTTTCCTGCATATTCAAGAATATTTAATTTTAATGATCTATTCTTAGAGGTTCATTAATACTCTTTATAACTTATAAAAGAACAAGTTGATTATTCTTCGAGGGAAAATACTCACTTTTCTTTATTTTAGGAAAGTGTTTTGAAGTTGCAGATGAAAGATGGTCTTGGCAGGCAGAGAGAGACAGTAATCTTTTTTGCTGCCGTTCAAATGAGCATACTGCTGAACTCATGGGAACACCAACCTCATTTCCACTGAGAAAGTTCTTCATTGTGACTTCTGATTTTGAAGAGATTTGCTATATTGTGAAGGTAACTGAGATATTATTATGTTTTTGTTGATGGTTTAAGAACATTCCTTGCAGCACTATATATATACACAGCAGTTTGGGACAAGTTGATGAATCTTTTAACTACTAGTGGTGCATGAGTCAGCTAGGGTCATCAAAGTAGAATATTTCTCAATTTAAAATGTCTTCTTTTATCTGTCTTTTTAATTACAGTAAACTATCTCATGCTGTCTTAGTTTATTATCAAGATTTGTGTGCACATGTGGTATTGTCAACTTTTGAGTTGGAAGATTTTCTTTATGATGTAAGCTGCTTTTACAAGTTGAGTAAAAGTAAGAGAAGGCTGTTGGTGCATAGTAAAATTATTAGTCTTGTATGACTAAGGTTGACAAGATAATGACACGGATTTATATATGACATTACAGTTAAGTGGTGGTTGTGGGTCATGAATGAGTCATCCATGAACGTTGATTTGTTGCTTAATAAATCAGGCAAAGGAAAAAGAGGATCCATTCAAATATTTCAATCTGTTACATAGGGCCAACAGTTCTAGATTATATTAGCTTCTCTTAAAAGGCAGTTACCTTATCTTGCCCTTTTTATCATCTCATCTTGACGTGTAAAGGCAGGATTTGTAGGCCATTTCTGACTTTATGTGGAACATACCATACATGCATGACAAATGATATTATAGTTTTTGAGTAATCTTCTTGACCAACTTTTGCTTTTGAAAAATCATGAGAGAAATGCCAAGTATTTTTAGAAGGTAATTTAAGAACAAAAAGTGATTGTATTTTCTGTTAGGAAAATAGGGAAAAACATTGAAAAAGAAAGAGTGCCTAGTATATTGCAAGCTATCTTACGCTTACTTTTCAGGGAAGTCTTTCTCTGTTACAAACAGATGTGTGTTCAATTTAATCCCTTCACATATTACCAACTTACTCAGAAGCCATTCATCTTGTGAGATAACTACAGGGAGGAGAAGTTTAGGAATGGAAGAGGGACTTACATATGGTCCCAAGGGAAGTCCTATGTAGATGTCGGGAGGCTAAAGGTGTCTTGGGGGCTTACATTAAGACAATGGAGGACATGTATAATAGAGCCCTGACTCGGGTAAGAAAAGTGGGAGACATGTGGCTTAAAGATGAGTTTCCGAGCTTTTATGGGATATCTTGTCAAATGGAGCCTCTCAACTGGGGGGAATGCTTTCTATTCGGCCTTTGATTCGATGATGCCTGTCTCATTGTGGTAGAATAGTACTCCACCATCCGATCTGTGTCCCTGTCAGTGACAGCGGCTGATTGCTTAATCTTATCGGGGTTTTTTACTTCCCTTCCTCTCCCCTGTTCTGTAGAGCGGTTTATCCCTGACTATCTGAAGGGAAGATTTTTCTCTTCTCTATAAAGACACTCGGAACGCAGTTTGATCACAATCAATGGGAATAATATAACATGAAGATAGGACACATTAATATTCACAAACAAAGACAATACTGAAAGGGCACCTCTGTTGCGCTGTACTGATTGCTTTGAAACCTATTCGGATGGTACGAGATATGATACACTTTGCTTTCTTGTTGTGTGAAAGTGCTTGAGTGACTGTCGGGAAAGTTTTTAGCGGGGAGTGGTAGTCCAACAGATGTCCCTGGGGACACAAGGGGAAGTAGCGTTTTAGGATTTGAGGTTCAGGAGAGCTTTCCAGTATTGGGAGGTGAATGAGTTTGAAAGGATGTTACTGTTACTGCATCAGCATTGCGAGGCAGTTGACAGGCCCCATCCGACGAGATGAAAGTTGGGAAACGATGGTGTTTTTTCTGTCAAGCCTTCTATTAGAAGCTTTTATTGAGAGTTGAGGAGGGTTTTCCTGTTAAGTCTATTCGGATTCCCAAGGTTCCGAGGAAGGTGTGCTTTTTCACTTTGTTAGCTGCTAGAGGGGTGATCTTGACGTCGAAGAGCCTTAGGAAAACAAAAGTTATTTGCATCAGCTGGTATTACTTATGCAAGGAGGCGGGCGAAGACGTAAATCATCTTCTGCTACATTGTAGCTACGCCACGAGACTGTGGTGGGACATGTTCAGCTGGTTTGTAATGTCATGGGCAATTCCAAGAATTGTGAAAGATTTGTTGTTTTACTGGAAATCTGGAAGAAGCAGGAGAAAGTGCAGGGCATAGAATGTTGTTCCTACGGCATTAATCGAGTTTTTGGCTGTTGAGGAGTAGTCTCCGATCCCTTATTTGTTTTTTTTTTTGCACCCATGTAGTTACGGGCTGTATAGAGCATTGGGTGTCTTTTGTATAGAACCATATCTTTGTGTAGGTCCTTCACTGGTAGGTATACCTCTTGTATATGGCCTTTTTGGCCTTGTTAATAATGAAAAATTTTACCAGATAAAAATAAATAAATAAATTATATCAAATCACAAGGTTCTCATGATCTCTAAGAGATTGATTAGACTTTAAGAGATTGATTAGATTCTATATAAAGGAGAAAAACATATTTATCCCCCAATTCGACTACCCATCCAAGAGCATTTGGATAATCTCTTTTGACAGCTCAATCCTCACAGTATTAATTATGCGAATTCTACCTAAGAAATTCTTGAGGTGAAAAATATCAAGGGGGCTCCCCTTGTTGGAAACTTTCCATAATATCTTAATATGTCTTTCGAGAAACAGTGCGATTTGCTAGGAAGTGATCATGATGCGAAGTCCCAAAAGATGAATTAGCCTTCTGACTGCATTACTTTCACAATAAGTCTATACATTTGTGTTAACAGCTCAAAGCCTAAAACACCGAAAATCTCCTTTGAGCGAAGGAGCTAACTACAAGTTTGAACAGATCTGTACATTCGTTTTGCATCAACATTTTATATTGATGAATGCAAGTAAGAAGAAAAAAAAAGAAAAAAAAAAAGAAAAGAGAATGGAAAATATGTTGTCTTCTTAGCTGCTTGAAGTACTTGAAATTGCCTGGTGCAGATATCTCAGAGTCCTTTGATGATTAAGGAATCCCATAAACCAGAACTCAAAATCATCCTCTGTAATTATTTCTATATACTTCTGTGATGGCTTTTCCCTATTTTCACTCTCTTTTGCTTTCATTGTCTTACTTATTGGGATCGATACCTGCAATTGTGAACCGGCTTATTAGATTATGCTTTACGTGGATACAAAATTAAGAGTTAGAAGAAAAACGGAGCAGAGTGGTACCTTATAGTAGATTCTAAGCAACTTTCCAGTTGGAGATAAGAGCTTTATTGATCTCTCACTGCAGAAAGCAATCTTATCGGTAGAGATGAAGAGAAGGCCTGCTATTGGACCAGCTGTCGTTGATAAATAGCATTGAGAAACATTCAATAGCTCTTCATCATCTTTAACTCTAAACTTCTGCTTGAATATTTTCTCCAACCCTCCTACTTGAAGAATTTTTGCTCCAAGGCTCAATTTTCCCTTCACAGTGTCCGTTAGCTTCGGACTAAGGCTCACTGCACAATTAAAGTTGAAACATTAAGGGCTTCACATCAGAACTTTCTTTCATACATGTATTAGTGCTTATTGCACAAAATTTTGTATATCTTGACTCCCTTTATCTGTTATTCATTAGATTTACACTAGTGTATTGCCATGATTTGTCTTGCAAAAACTGATGTCATTATTTGCAAGTTGATGTTTGGCGCCATATTTATAAATATTGAACTTCAGTATTTGAAATAGTCATTAAACTATTTAAGAACTTGTTTTAGGAATTTTTCTTGTGAGGTGATGGTTTTCATTCACAATACTTCAACTTTGTCTTTTCTAAGTAAACTCATGTCCGCACACAATTTCAACTTCGAAATACTAGTTTTTAACTTAAATAAATATAAGTGCTCACCATGCTCGCGGATGCCTTATGCAAGACAGTCCAACCTTTCTCCAAGTTTGTCCATCTTACTAATTAGAGATTTTCCTGCATATTCAAGAATATTTAATTTTAATGATCTCTTCTTAGAGGGTCATTAATACTCTTTATAACTAATAAAAGAACAAGTCGATTATTCTTCGAGGGAAAATACTCACTTTGCTTTTTTTTAGGCAAGTGTTTTGAAGTTGCAGATGAAAGATGGTCTTGGCAGGCAGATAGAGACAGTAGTCTTTTTTGCTGCCGTTCAAATGAGCATACTGCTGAACTCATGGGAACACCAACCTCATTTCCACTGAGGAAGTTCTTCATTGTGACTTCTGATTGTGAAGAGATTTGCTATATTGTGAAGGTAACTGAGATATTATTATGTTTTTGGTTGATTGTTTAAGAACATTCCTTGCAGCACTATATATATACACAGCAGTTTGGGACAAGTTGATGAATCTTTTAACTACTAGTGGTGCATGAGTCAGCTAGGGTCATCAAAGTAGAATATTTCTCAATTTAAAATGTCTTTTTTTATCTGTCTTTTTAATTACAGTAAACTATCTCATGCTGTCTTATTTTATTATCAAGATTTGTGTGCACATGTGGTGTTGTCAACTTTTGAGTTTGGAAGATTTGCTTTATGATGTAAGTTGCTTTTACAAGTTGAGTAAAAGTAAGAGAAGGCTGTTGGTGCATAGTAAAATTATTAGTCTTGTATGACTAAGGTTGACAAGATAATGACACGGATTTATATATGACATTACAGTTAAGTGGTGGTTGTGGGTCATGAATGAGTCATCCATGAACGTTGATTTGTTGCTTAATAAATCAGGCAAAGGAAAAAGAGGATCCATTCAAATATTTCAATCTGTTACATAGGGCCAACAGTTCTAGATTATATTAGCTTCTCTTATAAGGCAGTTACCTTATCTTACCTTTTTTGTCATCTTATCTTGAGGTGTAAAGGAATTCATTGTGCTTATAGTGCTAACCAACGGCGAAGGCTGCTGGGTCGACATTGACATTGAGAGTTTCTGGTATTCCTTTTTATTTCTCATCAAATGAATGACATCTTCTTCTGCCTTTCCACCCAACTCTTTGGTCTTAAGAACACTGGTTTTATGAATGAGTCATTACCCTTCTCCGACCCTGACTGCCCAACCTGAGAGTGGACAGTTAATGCGTTCCACTTATTTAAATCAGTTCTATGGTCGGTCCGTGACCCCTGGATGCCGAAAGTGTCTTTGGGTGATCTCATAGTTCCTACACGGTGGAGATGATGGGGTTGATCTATGGATATTCCTTCCTTTTCTTTTGCTGCATTCGCTCAAAGGGTTGAAGGGAGATAGTGCATCAAGCTTTTCGCAAGGGACAACTTGATCTTCTTTACACGGGTACAAGGACCGCAATCACAACTTTCTTCCTTGGCTATCAAATCTTTAGTGTTGCGATTGCTGCACAAGGCCTGCGGTTGCAACACAGGTATCTCAGATACACAACTATAATTTTTTTTCACTTCTCTAGATTCTCTGTGCAAGAAGATGTATCTCCCTCATTTCTTCCCGTCGTCAAGGTAAGTCATTTTAACTTGATTGAAGCTACACCTAATATAATAACACATGATCTAACTCTCAAATCTTAGATTTTCGGTTGGATTTCCTATCCAGCCAAAACTTCATTTCCGACTTGAGATTTGAACTATTGAGGCAATTGGAGATATTTGACAGTACCGAACGGTGAAGACGCTCTTTATAACTTATGAGCGGTGTGAATATGCTATGGAGATGATATGAAGGGGATGGATAAAAGAGGCTTAAGCATGTTAAGTTCATGCATGTAGAGTAGTCGAGTATTTTTCTCGTTACTGTTCCAATGTTCAGCCGAATACTTTAGCTGAAGATGGAAATCTCCTTGAGTTTCAATTGGTGCGAAGGGTTAGATGCTAAGTGCTTTTCCAATGGCGTAATTGAATTGATCAACGCCCTCTTATATATTCTGATGAATTACAACAACAACGTTAACATACCCGGTGTGATCCCACCTGTGGGGTCTGGGGAGGTTGGGGTGTACGCAGACCTTACTCCTACCTTGTGTGAGGTAGGGTGACTGTTTCCAATAAATATTTTGAATTGACAAAGGTATTATATTTTACAGAGAGATTCTCAAGCAGAACTTGGGCTAGACTTGGTATTAATTATGCAAATTTTGCCTAAATGTTTCTCCAGGTGAAAAGGAAAATGAAGAGGAGCTCCCTTTGTTTGAACCTTAGCATAATATTTTAAATGTGTCTCTCGAGGAGCATTGCGATCTGCTACTCAAATGTTCACTTAGGAAGTGATGACTATGTCAAGTCCCAGAAGGTGAATTAGCCTTCTGACTGCATTAGTTATACAATAAGTTTATACATTTGTGTTGACAGCTACAGCTCAAAGCCTAAAGCCTCCTTTGAGCAATGGAGCTAATTACAAGTTCAAAAAGATCTGTACATTCATTTTTGAATCAGCATATTACATTGATGAATGGGCTTATTAGGAAACAAAATGAAATAAAAAAAGAAAAAATTATCTTCTTCTGTAAGTACTTGTATATACTTAAGGAATCCCATAAACCAGAACTCAAAATCGTCTTCTGTGGTGGCTTTTCCCTATTTTCACTTTCTTTTGCTTTCATTATCTTACTTATTGGGATCGATACCTGCAATTGTGAACCGGCCTATTAGATTATGCTTTACGTGGCTAGAAAATTAAGAGTTGAAGGAAAAATGGAACAGAGTGGTACCTTGTAGTAGATTCTAAGCAACTTTCTTGTTGGAGATATGAGCTTTATTGATCTCACTGCAGAAAGCAATCTTATCGGTAGAGATGAAGAGAAGGCCTGCTATTAGAACAGCTGTAGAGATAAAATAGGATTGAGAAACCTTTAATAACTTTTCATCATTTCTAACACTAAACTTCTGCTTGAATATCTTCTCCAACTTGAAGAATTTTCGCTCCGAGGCTCAATTTTCCCTTCACAGTTTCCGTTAGCTTCGGGCTAATGCTCACTGCACCATGGAAGTTGAGACATTAATGACTTTAGAATTGATTCATTCTATCATATATACATGTAAATTGTGATTCTTGCATGAATTGTGGGACTTCATGACTAACTTCTCTGTATTCTTTAGGCTTACGATTGTGTTTGGCCACAACTTCAATTCGTAATACTGAAGGCATTATTTACAAGTTGAGGTTTATCAGTATTATGCAATAACACGTGAAAATTTTGTTTGAGGAGTATTTGGTATTCAACCACAAAACTTCAACTAAGGCAAAATATTCTTTTTCAATTTTCCAACTTCAAATACTATGTGAGTGCTTACTTACCATGCTCGCGGATGCCTTGTGCAAGACAGTCCATCCTCTCTCCAAGTTTGTTCATCTTACGAATATTCAATCTTAATGATATCTTCTTCAAGGATATTGAGTTGATTCTTCATCAAAAGACGGTGGATCGGAAATACTAACTTTGCTTTATTTTAGATAAGTGTTTTGAAGTTGCAGATGAAACATAGTCTTGGCTAGCAGATAGAGACAGTAGTCTTTTTGGCTTCCCTTCAAATGAGCACACTGTTGAACTCATGGGAACACTTGCCACATTTCCACCGAGTTAGGGAATGTTGTTTTTCTATTCGCCTATCTTATGGCGGACAAAATTATTCAATACTTGTGTTGGTTTGAGGTAAGTAGCAGTGGGAGAGCCACATATATCGAATGGTGGCTGGTTAAATACCCTTCGTCAAAAAATGATGTTACTGTATATGTTGGTAAAAAATTACTTGATGAATTCTGGAGTAGTTAGAGTATGCACAAGTTGACCTGAACACCACCGTTAACATCATATATATATATATATATATATCATATATCATATCATATCATATATATAAAAGAGAACCCTATGCCCGTCTACGTGGCGCCACCACAAACCAGAATTTCCTTTTAATTTATTTATTTACAAAACTAGTCTTCCCCTTTCATGAAAAGTTGTGACTTTAATGAAAAGTAGTGACTTTTATGAAAAGTTGGTAACTTGTATGAAAAGTAGTGACTTTTATGAAAAAGATATGACTTTTATGAAACGTTGTAACATTTCTGAAGAGTTGTAACTTTTCCAATGAGTTGTGGAGGGATTTCCTGTCACTATTATTTGTAGGGTTTTTTTTTTCCGCTATAGGGTAGTCAAATTCAAATTCATTAATTAAACTTCTTATGAAATTTGTTTCAAAGTTTTCTTCCTCCAATTTCATGGAGTTTAATCTTTACTATAAGTCATAGTGATTCATGTAACAATGGCAATTCCTTTTTTCTATCTTGGTGACTTTCTTTTACCTCTGTTAAAAAATTTCAGCAAGGATGATTGAAAATTGATCTTCTCTTTTGTCCCTTTCTATAGGTTTCTTCATATAAACAATGAAAATTGATTTTTATTGCAATGCGACATTACTACTCTTGGACCTCTCCGCCCACAACTCATAACGCTTCTGAAATGGTTGAATTCATTACATTTGGTTCTTTAGTAAACAAATCTTTTATTTCTGTCACTATTATTTGTAGATTTTTTTTTCAATAAGGCAGTCAACTACATATACATTTATTAAGTTTCTTATGAAGTGTGTTCCATTTCTCAAAGCTTTCTTCCTCCTATTTTATGAAGCTTAATCTTTTACCGTAAGTTATAGTGATTCATGTATCCCTTGCAAATTCTTTTTGCTATTTTTGTAACTTTTTTTTTTAACTCTGTTAAAAATTCCAGTGAGAATGATTGAAAATTTATCTTCTCTTTTGTCCCTTTTTATAGGTTTCTTCATACACTTTTTGGGTAAATTGCTTGTGGATTGTGTTATATTTGATAGCATACAACAATAAATATGTGATTACTAATATGGAACCAATGATGATGTTTGTTAAAAGAACCAAACAAATTGATCTCTTGCTTGCCACAGTTAGTATATTATTTTGATTGTTTTTTCTTAGGTACAAACATTTTGTATGGATTGAGGTATACATATTATCGTCTCTATTGAAGAAAATTACTGATTTTTTTCCAGCAGATAATGAAGAAAAACACAGATACAAAGGCTCAAAAAAAAAAACTCATAAAAAAAACTTGGTTTATTATCAGTTCCTTCCAAGACTCTCCAAGTAAAAGTTTTTCCCCTATTTCTTCACTTCTCAATCCTACCAATAGTAATGACTATTCTGAGACAATGAGGAAAAACGTTTATGATACTCATAATTTTATGGTCATTTTTAACATATACATAATACAACATACTATAATAAAAAAGAGATTGATGGAGGTTCATATGAAAGGAGTCAAAGGTCTCCATTTGAATTTAGTTAATTATGTTCTTGTAAGGACGTGATGTTCCACTATACTTGAGAGTGTTGTTGTTCGAGGCTTTTTGGTCTCTTCTTTAATGTCCGATGTTGTTCTTTATAACTTCTTAGAATTTATAAAATTTCATTACTTTTGACCAACTATTTCCATGGAGATTTTCTTAGACTTCTTTCTTATACTTAAAATCTCTCTATGACTCATAATTTTTGTATAACAAAAACAAAAATTAAATAAAATATTGCACTTTAAGATTTCAGAAGAATGTTTTACCTTAAGATAAAATGTTCTTGACAATGTAGTGTATGTATCGAAAATACGAATATTGCCGAATGACCATATGCAAGCTTAGTAAAATAGTTCAATCCCGTGCGAAGCACGGGTAATTTGCCTAGTATATATATAAAAGAGAATCATATGCCCGCCTACGTGGCGCCACCACAAACAAGGATTTCCTTTTAATTTATTTATTTCTAAAATTAACCTTTTCCTTTCATGAAAAGTTGTGACTTTTATTAAAAGTTATGACTTTTATGAAAAATTATGATTTTTATTGAAAAGTTGTGACTTTTATGAATAGTTGCGACTTTTATGAAAGGTTTTAATATTTATGAAAGGTTGTGACCTTTCCGAAGAATTGTGACATTTCCAAAGAGTTGTGACATTTCCGGTAAGGCACAATAAACATTTGTTCACACTACCCTTTGTTGTCTATAAATAGAGGGATTTCCTCTCATTTTAAATTTTAAAACTACGAAAATTTTGAACCTTCTCTTCTTCTTCTTTTGCACAATTAAATATTTGATTTTGAACTTCTTCTTCTTTCTCTGCACAATTAAATATTTGTGTACTTTGCTCATGTTGAGTGGCTCACTGACACTATTGTTTTTGTATCATTACACTGGTGAATAAACTCGTTTCATCCTGAGAGGATTTATTTCTTTAAACCTCGGGTACTAGAGGAAATGATTTTCTTAAGGAGACATTGTGCATTCAGCGGGCTCGATTTTTCCTTTCTGTTTCATTCTATTGTTACATATACTGATATGTTTTTTTACAGTCATTAATTTATGCTTATGATATTAATTATTGTTTTTGAGTAAATGTTTTAAACTTTGTTGTTTATGTTTCTGTAAAGTTATTGTTGTAAGTATTTGTTAGTACAGACTCTATGTAAATTCAACTACTGCAGATTCATAAATAACTTTTTACAGAATACATTTATTTATAACATTCTCCAAAGAAATCTTTTCTTCTCCAAGAAATCAAGCCTAAAAAATTATATGTTTTTTGTTGTTGTCATAATAATGTTAATATTAATAGGAGTAAAAAAAATTAGAAAGTCAAATGATAGAATTAAAACTAGCAATTAATTACAATTATATGATACACAATGATGACTATTCTCTCACACCAAAGTACTTTTTTGAATTTTTTTCCCATTATCTCTTACTTCTCTTTCATCCTTTTCAAGAATCCTTAATGTTTTGTTTGTGCACAACTTCAATTCCAAAAAACTATCATAAATCTATTACATATGAAATTTGGATTTGAAAGATTGCATTTTAATTTTAAAACACATAATGACTACATATTACTTATTGGTATATCATATGATTATGGAACCTTTGCTCTTGATAAACACATTAGTTTTATATATATACATATATATATATTTATTAAAAAAATATTTAATATTTTGAAAGTAATTGATAGTGTTATACTAACGAAATTTGCAAAGAAGAAAATTGAGAAAAATATTTATTTGACTCTCTAATAAAAGACACTATGTAACCATTCATATAGATGATAAAAATAAACTAACCATTATAAAATTTCAAAAACAAATTAATGAATCTATAAAATGAAATTATGTAAACTAGGAGAAAATAATGTTATGTTTTGTACTTTTGACTTTTCTTTTAATAAAACAAATGGTAAACTATAATTGAATAACCACTGTACTCTTTAAATAAATTAATATAAAAATACTGTAACATCAAAATACAAAAAAAAATTCTATTCTAATAAATTTTTAAGAAGAATGTTTTAACCGCGCGAAGCGCGGGCCCATTTACTAGTAATAGTAAAAGATTGGATCTTTCTTAATTTGCTGTAAAGGTTTTAAAATTTCTTCTTTTGGCTGTTTGGTCAATTACAGTAAGCTAATCTCATGCTGACTTGTTTTATCATCAAGATTTGTGTGCACATGTGGTGTTTTCAACTTTTACAAGTTGAGAAGAAAGTAAGAGAAAAAGCTAACCATTTTGATGTCATTTTGTCAAATTTTTGAACCATCAACTCCAGGAAAAGGACTTTGGCCTTTCGAAAACAATAACTATCCTTTAATTGGTCGTCACAAATTAAATCACAAAATTTGTGTACAAACTATGTTAGTCACACATAATTCAAAAAATGTATAAACTAATACACATAAAAAATTATAAAATTTTTGACTTCATATCTAATGATACAAATAAACTCTATAAAAGTGTCGTACTTTAAAAAAGGGAATAATAAGTATCATTCAATAAGTTGCCATCAATAGACTCATAAAATTTGAGTCAGTCACACATATTTTAGAAATTTAAGAACTAATACACACAAAACACCAAGATGATCCTAATTCTTGTTTAGTAACACATACATGAAATCTAAAAGGTGTGGCATACAGTTATAAAAAATAATGGATATCATTTAATAGGCCGTCAATAATAGTCAATAGATCGACCCTTAAAACTTGAGATTAATCTAAGTCGGTCACACATGCATATTTCAGAAAAGTAATGAACTAATACAAAAAAATAAATAGATGATGCTAAATTCTTATTTCGTGACATATAAACTCTCATCAAAAGGTGGCGTGCACCTTACAAAATCAATGAGTATCATACAATATATAGATCGACACCAATGGACCCATAAAATTTGAGTTCAAACAAAGTTGAACACATATTCATTAAAAAATCATAAACTAATACAAACGAAAATTGAATAATTTTGAAATTATGTTTCTTCATACAAATAAACTCCAAAAAAGAGGCTTCCCCTTTTCAAAAACAATGATATCATTCAATAGGTAGTTACCAATGAACTTATAAAATTTGAACTCAATCATAGTATGTTACACATTCTAAAAAATTAATGGACTGATACATAAGAAAATATGAGAGAAACCTAAATTATTGTTTCGTGACATATAATTCAAAAAAAAGTCATAGGTTCCTTTCAATAATAATAAGTATTATTTAATAGATATTGTTATCAGTGGACCCACAAAATTTGAACTCAAACATAAACGGTCACACTTAATTCAAAAATTTATGAACTTATACACCCGACAAATTAAATAGAGATAAACCTAAATTATTGTTCCATGACACATAACTTTCAAAGAAAGCTGTCATTCGCTTTTTAAAAATAATAATGTGTTTCATTTAATAAAATATGAGTATCATTTAATAGGTATTTACCAATAAATCCACAAAATTTGAGATCAAACAAATTTGATCACATATATTCCAAATATTCATAAACTAATACACATAATACATGAGTTGCTAATATATGTCTTCCTCTTATACCAAATTCATACCCATGAAAAAAAAGGGAAAATTTGGGATATCAATCATAGTGAGATTTTATGTAATTACAAAATATAATGATAATTAGCGCACATAATAAGTGTATTTGTACATATTAATAGTAAAATATATTATATTAAGCGTTCTTTAAGTGTATTATGATAAATATAATATCTTTGTAGTAAATACATTATATCTTATAATTGTATGTATAACAATAATGAAATTCATTGTATTCATGTGCTTAAAAAATATATATCAACACGTATATACATCTTGCCTAACTATATTCACATGTATCTGCTATAGAACTCCAAACTCTCATTAAATTATGTAATTCTTTTAAACTATTGGTATTTCAAATAAATATAATACCTAATTTTCCGTGTCACATATTTTTTCCTAAAAAGAGACATGTCCACTGTATTTATGTAGAAAAAATGCATATGGAATATATCAAGGAAATAATTTCCAAAACTCTAATATAAAGGCTAGAAATTTAAAAAATGTATGTTTATATTATAGTACAAGGGATAAGTTAAAGTACCCCTAGATTTATAATCGAAATCTCAGAGACACACCTTAATTAAACTAAGGCCGTGTTGCCTCCTAAACTCATTTTTTTGATAATTTTATTTATATCTTTTGACTTACGTGACACACTTTGTGACTCCATGTAGTTGAGACGCGTGAGAGATGTCTGAATGTCACGTAAACTAAAAAAATGTACAAAATTACAAAAACAAAAAGGCTTCAGGGGTGATAGACCTTAATTAAGTTATATTACGTCTCTGAGATTTCGGTCATAGTCTAGGGTACTTCTCTATTATCCATGTGTACAACAAACATGTCAATTTCTCACACTATAGACTTCGATTATTTTTTTTTGAAAACTAAATAATGATTGACTTGTTGAGTCAGCAGAGAAGTCTCCGATCCTTATCTTTCCATCATTGGCCAACAATATTTTGTGTGTTGAAAGACCAAAACAAGACCACATATTAAAATATTATTATATTATACATGAATAATATTTGATCTAATATTCTCTTATAAATAAAAAAAATATACTTGTGACCTGTCTCGTAGATTAGAAACAACAGACCAATAAAAGGGGAAAAATAAAGAAAAAGAAACAGCCAAACCAAAGAGGTATTTCTTTTTCTAATTTTTCTTGTTCTATGCTAAACAATTATTCTTATTCTTTTGCTACCTCAAGTTAAATAACATGATTTACATAATATTTTCTAGTGTAAAGGGAAAAGTGAATGAGAATATTATTTTTTTGGAAGAAAAACATTTTATTAATTTTGCTAAAAATAGAGCTTTTTTCTGCCGCACATCAATGGGAATTTTGCTTTATAAAACATAAACTTTTTCCACTTATTTTCCAATGAACCAGTTTACTGTAAAAACACATATGGTAGGAAACAAATTCTCACTAAAATCTTGACAAAATTTCTAAATTTTATGCGTTAAAAAAATTAATACTATTTTTTCTTTTCACATTGATTCATTCAAAATATTTGTGAGAATAACCATTGAATATTTTGCAGTAAAAAGTTTCAATGGGAAAATAGTGACTTTTTAGTAGTGTTTCTGTTTCGTTTGTCCGTTTTTGATTTGATACAATAAGTAAAAAGAGTTTTGAATCTTATAATTTTAAACTGAAATATATAATATGTACCAAAGTGTTCTTTAATCTTTTGATCGTAAACATATCATGTGAAAAGTTAAAATTAGCAAGTTACCAGAAAATGAAAGAGACATCCGAATCTTTTATTTTTACTTGGATCAAATTATTAATTTTTTCTAGAAGTTTTGACAACACATAGTAAAGTTCTTTTCGTATAGTAACATGAGAGTTGATGTTATATAATTTCCCTTTTAATTGCTGTCTTTTCTTTTCATATCAATTTCTGCAATGAATAAATTGCTTTGAATTAATAATAATATGAATTTGACATTCTTTTGTAGGAATTAGAGTTGAAGAAAGAGGGATGGCACACTCCATTGAGATTACCTCAGTAGATAATCAAATTCCACTGCTTCTTCAAACTGAAAATAATAAGGTCTCTCTCAACTATACAAAATTATTTTTCGATTTGATTAAAATACATAAACAATTAAATGATATCATCTATACAAAAAAAATAATTAAAATTGTACCTTAATTTTTCACTATCACGAATTTCAAGAGATTATAGAATTTTTTAAATTATTTTCTTCAACGTAATTTTAGGTCTACCTCATTGTCCTAACATGTTCACTAACCATAGTTTTACACCTACAAATCGGTGCATTTCAAGAGTTTTTTATCTTGTTTTTTTTCCTTTTGTCCAAATTTTGGGGAAATATATATCATCAGCCAAACGGAATATATAGAGAGAGGGACAAAAGACTTTGAAAGTTAAGAATTTTAAGCATATGAAGAAAAACTTTGAAAGGTAACTTTTATGCAAAATTTTAACCATCACTCTTTTCCATTACAGATAGAAGAAAGGAGGAAAGTAGATCATATAATCGAGATAAAGGAAACAAATGGTCATGATCCATTAGGGTCACAAACAAAGAAATCTGTAATTAATCAAATCTTTGATGAAATGTTTGAGGATTTGAACAATTTGTCAATTACATCGTGTACGATATTCAAAGTAAATGTGAGTCTACGTGAATCAAATCCAGATGCTTATACACCAAAGATGATCTCTATCGGTCCTTACCATAAGAAAAATCCTCAACTTCGTCCAATGGAAAAGTACAAACTATTATACCTACAACGATTTCTTCAACGAAAAGAGGGACTTGATGTGGAAAGTTGCATCAATGAATTGGAGACACTAAAGAAGGAAACAATCAAGTGTTATAATGATATAGAAGATCTCTGTGATGATAGTCAATTTTTGCAAATGTTGTTGCTTGATGGTTGTTTTGTGGTTGAGTTTATTCGAGAGAGTAGTACTCAAGGAGAAGACAACATCATCAATAATATTGATGGTTGCGCATATAGTCAAATACTCCAAGACTTGATGTTACTAGAAAATCAACTTCCGTTCTTTATCCTCAACAAGCTTCATCACATGACAAAGCAAGTTGATGAATTACCATTGGCAATACAATTGAATGATAATTCGTTTATCTTTTATAGTAACTTGCCAAAAATGTTTCGTGCATCCTACAGAGAGACAATATGTAATGCAGAAAATATCAAACATTTACTTCATGCTGTACACATATTTTCATGTCATGGCCTGAATCCCTTGAAAAACTCAAAAAATGACATAACGAAGCATAAGGTCATGCCAAATGCAACAGAGCTTTCTGAAGCTGGAGTTAGCTTCGTTGAAGTTGGATATTTATTGGGCGAAGTCAACCTTGAGGATGACATAAGTTTATTTGATATAAAGTTCAACAATGGATTTATGGCAATCCCTTCTTTTCAAGTCGATGATGATACAGAAACCATCTTGCGAAATCTCATTGCTTATGAGCAACAATCGTGTGATGTAGAACCAAAATATTTCAGTGATTATGCAACTTTTATAGATTATCTTATCGACTCAGATAAAGATGTGAATTTGCTTCGCCAAAAAGGAATCATAGAGAGTTGGATGGGAGAGAACAAGGACGTGGCTAGCCTCTTCAACAAAATTGGAAGTGGGGTCGGTGTTGATCCCGACAACTTCTATTACCATGAAGAATGCATAAAAGCAATTGAATATAGTGAAAAACCATGGAACAGAATGAAGGCAAATTTGATGCACAATTATTTTAGTAGTCCTTGGGCAGGCGCTTCAACAGTGGGAGCCATCATACTCCTCCTACTCACAACTATACAAACTATTCTAGCTTTCACATGTGCTTTGAAATAAGTACGTATAGTTTTTAATTCAATTGTAGTGTTCCTCACAACTTCATGTATGGAATTTGCATGTGTGTTGATGAGCTTATTAGTTTTTCATTAAATCTTTTTGTATTGGATTTTATAGTTGAATATTAATTAGTTTATTTCAAGTATCTATATATAAAAAACAAATGAACCGATAAATTTAATATATATTATCGGTCGCAACGCAGGCATCTCAAGATATACAACTATTACATAAGACTCTTTATAACTTATGAGTGTGATATCATTTATTCATTCTATGCTACCAATGGTGAAATTGAATTGATCGATTTTTGAATTACAACAACAATAACATACTCAGTGTGATTCTATTTATAGGGCCTGAGAAGGCTGGGTGTACGCAGACAATATCCTACTTTGTATGAGGTAGGGTGACTGTTAATTTCCAATAAATATTCTGAATTGAAAAAGTTATTATCTTTTACAGAGAGATTCCTTGGTTGTTCAATGGCAAGCTGATTGGCTTCTGGGGTGATTTTTGGGCTTCCAGTCCACGCTTCAGTTGGGCTTGGGCATGAAGGAAATGATAGAGTGTGTAAAAGTCTCATATTGGTTGGGGAATTGAATGTCGGTCTGTTTATATGGACTTGGGCAATCCTCCCCTTAAAAGCTAGCTTTTAATGTTGAGTTAGGCGTAGATGATCTTTATAGTTAATTCTATGTAAAGGGAAAAAATATATTCCCCTACCATCCAAGACCATTTGGCTTCCAAAAACTTGGATATACTTCTTTGATGGCTTTTTCCTATTTTTTAGAAAATTAGAGTTGAAAGAAAAATAGAGCAGAGGGGTACCTTATAGTGCTTTATTGATCTCTCACTGTAGAAAGCCATCAGTATTATGCCAAAAACATGTGAAAAGTTTGTTCAAGGAGTATTTGGTTTCCAATCACAAAATATTAACCAAGGCGAAATTGTCATGCCCGAGAGCCTACACTCTGAACGTGATCAACACTCAGAACCATTGTTGGTCCCAAGCGAACCCTTGATATGACATACTATAGGGATATTTTTTGTTCACCAAGGTAATAGAACTATATATATTTCTATTGGGAGAAGCAGTGCATGTTCAATCTCTCTTTTCTAATAATTTATTTATGTCAAACTTCAAATTCCATTAACAACAAAAGAAGACAAAAAAAAAAATTGTTATCAAGATTTGTGTTCACATGTGGTGTTTTCAACTTTTGAGTTGGCTGATTTGCTCTGTGATGTAAACTACTTTTTAAAAGTTCGAGTAAAACTAAAGAGAAAACTTTCCATATAATAGTAGAACATATTGTATTCACGCGAATAATAAATGTATTTGAGAATAATAATACCCTCTCTGTATCAACTTATTTTCCTTTTTAGTCAGTCCAAAAAAGAATGACACATTTCTATATTAAGTAACAATTTAATTAACTATAAATGTCTATTTTACCCTTAATGAAATGATTTATAACCACACAAATTTTTATCATTCATTTTGGACCACAAGTTTTAAAAGTCTTTCTTTCTTTCTTAAACTCCGTGAGTCAAACTGTCTCACATAAAATGGGACAAAGGGAGTAGTGAAATACATTATATTCACGTTCTCTCAAGTATATTAACTATTAACACATACAACATCTCAACAACGGAATATATTATATCCCTTGTATAATAATAATAATAATAATAATAATGAAATACATAGTGTAGAAAACAATGAATTAGCGAAACAAAATTTTATAGATAAACAACAAAAATTTTATGTTAACCCCATTAAATGATAGATTATAAGAAAATGTAATTAGCTAGGATCTTTAATTTTAGCAATATATCCACACAAAAATAAGTATATGCACATATATTTGCTATAGAATTCTAAACTATCAAAATAATTGACTTGTTGAGTCAGCAGACTTCTCCTTATCTTTCCATCAGTGGACAACAATATTTTGTGTGTTGAAAGACCAAAACAAGACCACATATTAAATTATATTACATTATATTATATATGAATATTTGATCACATTTTCTCTTATAAATTTACAGGTGACCTGTCGTATAGAAACAACAAACCAAAAAAAGAAACAAATAAATAAAAAAGAAACAGCCAAAGCAAAGAGGTATTTCTTTTTCTAAATATTCTTGTTCCATACTAAACTATTACTCTTTATTCTTTGCTACACCTCAATTTGAATGCCATGATTTACATAATATTTTATAGTGTAAAGGGAAAAGTGAATAAAAATATGAAAAAACACAATTGTTTTTGTTTCTGTTGTTTCAAATTTAAATCACCTTCTGTCTTTTTTTCCTTTATTTATTTTTGTTTATAACAACGTACATGCTTCAGAGAGTCCCACAACATCTCTACCAAAGTAAGATTTTCCCACTCAGTTTTTAACGAACTAGATTCTCACTAAAACACTAACATGTGTGAAATTACTATTAGTTGTTTTCTTCATTGATAGAATTAAAATATTTGTGAAAATAGTCACCGAACATTTTTCAATGGAAAAATACTTAATTTTTAGTAGTGTATGTTTCAAAGTGGTTGTGTGATTTTTGACTTGATGTAGAGGTTAAGAAAGTAAAGAGCCTTTTGAATCTTATAGTCTTAAATTAAAAATGCGTAAAATATATCATAGTGCCCGTTAACTTTTTGATTGTAAACATATCATGTGAAAAATTAGAACTAAAGAATCACCAAAAAATGAAAGAAACGTTCTTCTTAAAATGAACTAAAAAGAAAGAGTAAAACAAACAAATAAAAAAGGAGAATATTAGAAGTGTTTTCTAAGGGCATAATACATAATTATGTTCTTTAACTTGGCCTCATCTAAAAGCTATGCTCTTTCATTTTGGATTTGGACATGTAGACTCTTATAATGAGAGTTGATGTTGCATAATTTCCCTTTTATTGGCTTGTCTTTTCTTTTCAAATCTAATTCTGCAATGAATATATTGCTTTGGATTAATAATAATATGAATTGAAATTAAAAGGAAACAAAGTTTTTTTTTTTAGGAATTACATTTGAAGAAAGAGGAATGGAACACTCAACCAGTGAGATTACCCCAACTAATGACCAACTTTCACTACATTCTCAAACTGAAAAAGATGAGGTCTCTCTCAACTATATAAATTTGTTTTTGATTTCATTAGTTCACTTTTCTTTAATTTTGACAATTAAATATATAATTTAATTTGGTGTACCCTATGATTTTCTATGTGGATGAATTTCAAGAGATTGTAAAATTTCTTAGGCTACTTCTCCTTTCATATATTTTTTGGTCATTCGTTAATTGGTCCATTTGGCACATCGGCAGCGATTGGAATTCACGCATGAGGTGTGTTGGACCGGAGTGTCATGAGACACATCAGAGTTAAGTTGAGGTGTCTAGATGGAAATTGAATATGTTTAAGTGTTATACTGAGCTAAAGACAAATAATTTTATCATATAACACTATCATAGCAATTTTTTTCATATGTAACATAAGATCCGTTGGAGTGTAGTCGAATGTAAACAAAAGGGGGGAAAGACAAATATATATATATATATATACACCTCTTAACCTTGCGGTTTAGAATATATATATATTACTTGTTAAGAAAATTGTATATATACCCGTTGTATGTCAAAGTAAAAATGCATAACATACCATATTTTGAATCAACACTAAATGATAAATATGTGTATAGAATCTTGTATTTCACTCGTTTATGGGAATTCACCTCAGAAATTTCCTTTTGTTCACTCGAAAAACTTAAGTCTTTACTAGAAAAGAAAAAGTTAAATTTTCAGATTTATTTTTAAGTATTTATAATTATGTAAATAGAAATCACTGTCCCAAGAGCTATAGAATCTAAGAAAAAAAAATATAGGATTGGGCTGATAGCGCGGGAGGGGGGGGAAGTGTTGGAAAGAAGTCAATTAGCGCAGAGTGTCACTTATGATTTTCATGAAAATTTAAGGACCATATATAATTTATTTCCTACAGAAAATGGTTATTAGGACACATTTTAGCCAAATAAATATTGAAAATAATATTTTCGTCCACACTAAACAAACTGAAATTTTTACATTTTGTTTTGTCTGGTCATTGTTATGATTCTTTTCCAGTAATTACAGATAGATGAAGGGAGGAAAGCAGATCATCAAGATCAAAATGTAGTGATATCTATAAATCAAAGATATGATGAAATATTTAAGGATTTGGACAACAATACATGCATCAAATCTGCGATCATATTCAAAGTAAATGTGGGGCTACGGAAATCAAATGAAAATGCTTATACGCCAATGCTGATCTCCATTGGTCCTTACCACAAGAAAAATTCTCAACTTGACTCCATGAAAAAGTACAAATTGTTGCACCTACGACGGTATCTCCAGAGGAAAAATGGGCTTAATGTGGAAAGTTGCATCAGTGAATTGGAGAAAATAAAAAATATAGCACTAAAGTGCTATAACGACGACCTTGACACTGATATTGTTAAGGAATTTTCAGAAATGTTGTTGCTTGATGGTTGTTTTGTGGTTGAATTTATTCGAGAGGACTATGAAAAAGTGGAAAAAGAAGACGACATCATCAAATTGAAATGGATGAAGAATCAAGTAAGTAGAGACATTTTGTTACTAGAAAACCAATTCCCTTTCTTTGTGCTTCTCATACTTTATTACATGTCACCACGTCCTAATGAAGAGAACTTCTTGTATATGGTGAGATACACCTTACTTGATACATTTCCAAAGGTGAAATTTATACCCAAATCAGAAATTCAAGTTATAACAGAACCATTCGACCATTTACTTGATGTGGTACACATGTTTTGTCGCCCATCAGGTAAGAAAGTTGAGCAAAACATGAATGCTAGCACACAAAACCAGTGTTGCAAGATAAGTTTTTGTGGCAACAGTTTACAATTATCAAAAGAAATCCGCCCTCATCTTAGATTTTGGCAATGCTATCATATTCCAACTACAAGAGAGCTTTTTGACGCTGGAGTTAGCTTCTTAAAAATAGGATTTGTGGAAGAAAATGACGAGGATAAAACATCATTATTCGATATCACGTTTGAGAAGGGATTAATGAAAATCCCGTGTTTCGCGATTGAGGATACTATGGAAACCTTCCTGAGAAATATGATAGCTTTTGAGCAACATACTTCAAAAGAACTATATCCTTATTTCTCGAATTATGCACATTTAATGACTCAACTTATTGGATCACATAGAGATGTGAATTTTCTTCGCCAAAACAAAATAATCCTTAAGGACATAGGAGATGACAAACAAGTGGCCAACATCTTCAAGAAACTTTCAGATGGGGTGGATGTGGCAATCGAAAAGTTTTATTACATAGAAGAATGCAGCAAATTGACTCAACATTGTGAAAAGCCATGGAATCAAATGAAGGCAAGTTTGAGGCACAACTATTTTCAGAGTCCTTGGGCAGGAGCTTCAACTGTGGCAGCTATTACACTTCTTGTGCTCACAGTTATACAGACTGTTCTGGCTTTTACCGGTTATGTTAATAAGTAATCTTTGTTGTAGCTATGTAACACAATTGTTGACTCATCGAGTACTGATTCCTCATTATGCAATTATTTGTGTGTTGATGAGCTTAATATTGTGTCTCACCTCCATTATGGGGTAGGACTAAAGCTAATAATTTCAGCTCATATTTATTAAATTAGCTTATTTAATCCATATTTTTATTTGAGGTATTTTTTTTATTTTTTTTTGCATTAATAGTATATTTGAGGTAAACTTGCTTGTGATTTGAGTCAAATTTTAAATCGTTAGTTTGTTCTCAAAGTAAGTAATAAGATACATTTTGCGAATAAAAAAGGCCTATGCATATAAGGGAGTAGAGCATTTTTCTCATTATTATTACTCCTAGCTTGCTTCTAAAACCAGCAAAGACTTGCTTTGTTAGTGCTTTTGTATGAATGCTTGTTGCAGATATCTCAGTCTCTTTTGATGATTAAGAAATTACATACACCAGAACTCAAAATCTAATTACTTGTATATATTACTGTGATGGATTTTTTCCTATTTTTTAGAAAATTAGAGTTGAAAGAAAAATAGAGCAGAGGGGTACCTTATAGTAGATTCTAAGAAACTTTCCAGTTAAAGATAAGAGATTTATTGATACCATCAATTTGCAAATAACATGTGAAAGTTTTGTTTGAGGAGTATTTGGTTTCCAATCACAAAACTTCAACCCGAGAGCTTACACTGCGGTCAGTACTCGGTACCATTATTGGTCTCAAGAGAACCCTTGAACTAGCCTACTACAGGGAAATTGTTGTCAAGAAGAGATAGGAGTGTCGGCGGACATTTTCAAAAAGTTTTACTGTCTTTTATAATGTTTCTGTTGATTGAAATTTGATATTGTCAAAAATCAAAGTAGCAGTACTTTTTTCGACTTCTAAAAAATTTCTATCGCTCGAAAGCAATAATGTTTTTCCTAAAAAAAATTTCCAAACATCTCAACTTCTGCTTTCTATTCTTTTTTTTTTCTTTGCTTTTTCAGTCCATTAATTAATTTATGTCGGAGTTCAAATTCCAGCAAAAACAAAACAAACCAAAGTTGGGGGTGTTTACCTATCCGCTTATGTTATGGCAGACAAAATTATTATCCAATACTTGTGTTGATTTGAGATAGCAGTAAAAAATTTCTATCGCTCGAAAGCAATAATGTTTTTCCTAAAAAAAAATCCCAAACATCTCAACATCTGCTTTCTAGTCTTTGTTTTTTTTCTTTGCTTTTTCAGTCCATTAATTAATTTATGTCGGAGTTCAAATTCCCGCAAAAACAAACCAAACCAAAGTTGGGGGTGTTTACCTGTCCGCTTATGTTATGGCAGACAAAATTATTATCCAATACTTGTGTTGATTTGAGATAGCAGTAATGATAGAGCCACATAGATCGAATGGTAATTAGTTAAACACTCTTTGTTAAAAAATGATGATATGTAATGTGTATATAGAAAAATCATGATTAAATATATATATAGATCAAAAAGTAATTACTTGACTAATTCTGGCTTTGCTATTGTCTATTGCCATAGCAAGTACTTAGTGGAGTTGTTAAAGTACTGTACAAGTTGATCTGGATACCACCGTTAGCATAATAAGATATTGTATCTTTCTCAAGTTGCTGCAAAGGTTTTGAAATTTCTTTTTGTTGGCTGTTTGTGTGCACATGTGGTGTTTTCAACTTTTGAGTTGACAGATTTGCTTTGTGATCAAGGGCGGATTCAGGCATTCCTTCGTCGGAGAATTATATTGTATATAGAGGTTAAATTTTGATTTAATACATTTATTATATAAAATATTGACACCTCATGATTATATTTTTTGCTACATTGACACTCCTTAATAACAATAACTCAAAATACCTCTAGTATACTTTGTCCTCAACAACCTTAAACGTCGCTTATACAATACTTCTTCTTAACAAACTGACTAAATCCATGTATTGCAAAAAAAAAAAAAGACTCTTATTCATTACAGATAGAAGAAGGGAGGGAAGTGGATCATTTAATCGACATAAATAAAAGAATCGATGAAATGTTTGAGGATTTAGACTAAATCACGTATCATATCATATCGTATCTTACTAAAAGTGGGAAGCTTCAAAGATGAAAAGTTGGATTACCATTTTATCCCTAGACTAAATTAACTATCTAATTAATTAAATAATATTATTTTAATTATTTTTTGAATTGTAAGTTATTTATTAGAAAGGGAACGTGGAAGAACAAGGGCCAATTAGGATTTCTAGAATTTTAAATAAGTATATGAATCAAGGTTTTCCCTCTTTTAATCTTAAATTAAAGAATATGAAGAGTTGTAGCTAAATCAATATATATATATATATATATACCACTACCAACTACTAATTTGTCATCTTGAATTCTTCCACTAACATTTCTACGTACTCTTATGGTAAAGTTCCTTCTTTTTCCATCTTCTATTGTTTGTTTGTAAGATTTTTATCATTTATAGATTTTTTCAAATTACAAAGGATTGTTTCAATTCTAATTCTTTATTTATGATTGTTTCTCTTTCTGAAATTTCTTGTTACTATTTGTAAAGAAATTAAAATCACTTACACATTGTCTTGCAATGTATCCAGTGTTATTTGGCTTGGAGTAATTTTGGTATTCTCAACTAATTACTAAAAATTATACTTATTATGTTCACAACTACAATGTTTTGGAAATACAAATGGACACAAGCTATAGAGAGGATTTTGTTTTTTAATTTTATGTTGTTTTTTCTTAAACTAATCAATAGTTGAGGTGTCTATATTCATGAATTTAGATGAAGAGAAATAGATAAAAACACAAAAATTTAGGATGGAGTTCTAGGTACAAACAACTACATAATCTCTTTCAATACTATGAAATTATGCGGTGAATTAAAATAAACCTTTTTTACTTAATGCATACTAATTGAACATTTTTAAAAAATTTGTCTAATACTCTGAACTATTTTATTTTATTCATCTAAATGATTGTTTTGCTTTTAAAATTAATAACGATATTCTTTGCATTTAATTTTTGAAGCTTGTATGAATTTTTTTTTATGAACCAACTAACTTAATTTATGATCTAAGAGTAACAATAAAGCGTATAGCAAGTTTGACATCTTCACTTTATTTAGAAACACCTAAAAGAATTTGGAAGAAGATGAATTCATAAAGTTAGAAATATCAAGTATGACTTCTACATTGTCCTACAATAGTTTGATTACCTTATATTTACATGAACCAAATTCATTTGATTCGACATTTTTGTGGTTTTTTTAATATATTATACATGCAAGGTTTGGTTCATTGCTATAAAGTTATGCTTAGGATCGATCTAATATTATAATGTTATAATTCCACCCTTATTTTTAAAGGAAGCAAACAGTAAGATGAATTGATTGAGGTTAAGTTGGTATTACATTTTAAAATATAATTTTATTTAACTTTATAAGAGTTTTTCGTTATTGATGTATGGGACACAATAGTAACGCACGTGCCCACAGACTAGTTTAAAGTAAACGTGTGGCTACGTAAATCAAATCTAGATGCTTATACACCAAAGATGGTCTCTATTGGTCCTTACTATAAGAAAAATCCTCAACTTGATCCAATGGAAAAGTACAAATTATTGTACCTACGACGATTTCTTCAACATAATAAGAGCCTTGATCTGAAAAGTTGCATCAGTGAATTGCATAAACTGAAGGAGGAAGCACTGAAGTGTTACGAGGATATAGAAGAGTTTGGTAATGATAGTCAATTTTGCCAAATGTTGTTGAATCGATGAAATAAATACGAGTCTCATATGTGAAAACCATATGTTAAGATATAATCTTTATTATAGAATAAATATTTGCTCAGTTTTAATAGATCATATATTTGTTTATGGTGTCTGTTTACTTATATAGTAGATGATTTAGTGTGTAGAGTTTTAGCTTATACACAGAGGGATTAAATCATTGGTTCTTTTAAGTATCAAGTTTATTGTTCACAATCTAGGATGGAAATCGGACATGCCATCGGTACGATTGTAGCACAAGATTATATGTAATTTATCTTGATTATGAGAACGGTATAGTTTCAACTTCTTGTGCTAGTGCATTTTGTATGTATTGAACGGGACCAAGCAGAGATAGTTGTTTTAGACTGGCTGACAAAAACATATTCTCTAAATTATTAAATGTACTTATATTTTTAATCCTGCTATAACTATTATGATCTGTATATATTAATTATCGTTTTGATTTATTAAAATGTGAGATTCTGAGATTGGTCAATATGCCTGGTAGATTGGATGATAATAATATATATTGGTGAAATAATAAGTTAGTTGATGAAATCCATGTCTCGTTATAAAGATTGATTAATATGCCTTTTTGAGAAACTTATTAGTTTTCATCGTGTCAAACCTTACAAGTGGATTTATGAATCCGACACATGAAATAAGTTAAGTAGTGCTCTAAAGTAAATTAATCATTAAATTAAATTCGTCAGTAATTTAATTTATTGATTAGTATCTGTAATCTTAACATGGGGAATCACATAAGTGTTTAATGGGGAATTTTGAAATATAAATAGAGGAATGCAATTACGAATTTCTAGTGGAATGATTTGTAATTTATTATGGTAAGAATAATTCTAATTAATTATTTGGAATTATTCCTCAGTAATTAATTATGTGGTCCCTACAGTGCCCATATTTAACTAGAACTCAGAATCCTATTTCTAAGGAAAAAGGAGAGGAAAGCGTAAGTTTTGGGTTCAACAAAACCAACGTGTGGTTTTTCTTGTTTTAAAGGAAAACTGAGTTTTCTTCTTTTTGGATTGAGAAGAAATCTCTATAAGTATGGATTCTCCTAACCTAGAGAAAGAGATGGAAGGTTTTCTATTCGATACTTGCCCACGCAAGTATTGAGAGAGTTCGAATGTGAACTTGGGATCACTGTAGAAGACCATAGCTATTGTCTATCTTGTAGATTCGCTTGAAGGTCTGTCTATCTTGGGGATCCGCTTGAAGGTATCTGCTCACACTTTAACTAGAGGTGAATTAAATTTCAGTAAGTTTGTGTGTTCTAGCATATTATATGTGTTCTAACATAAACAATATTGATTATCTATTATTCATGTAAGCAGTAAGATTCTAGTATGCTTCTGCTGTGCATATAGTTTTCCAACAGTTTTCTGGATGAGTTTATTCGAGACCGTTGTCAAATATGTCCAGAAGGAGGAGACAAGATTATTAATATTAATGTTGATTACATATTCCTAGACTTGATGTTACTAGAAAATCAACTTCCTTTCTTTTTCTTCAACCAACTTTATGACATGACAAAGCCAGATGATGAATTATCATTAGCAATATTGCCGAATTGTTTGTTTACCTTCTTTGGTAGCTTGCCAAAAATGACCATTGGATCCTTTAGAAAGACAGAAAAAAGTTAAAAGATGGCATGATATGGCATAAGGTTATGCCAAATGCAACAGAGATTTCCGAAGCTGAAGTTAACTTTGCAAAGGTTAGAAATATTAATGGTAACAAAGACCGTATTAATGATATGACAAGTTTTATTTGACATAAAGTTCGAGAATGGATCGATGACAATCCCTTGTTTTCAAGTCGCAGATAATACATAAACCCTCATGCGAAATCTCATTGCTTATGAGCAACAATCGTCTGATGTACAACCTAAATATTTTAGTGGTTATGCAACTTTTATGGATTATCTTATCGACTCAGACAAAGATGTGAATTTGCTTCGCCAGAAAGGAATCATAGAGAACTGGATGGGAGAGGACAAAGATGTGGCTAGCCTCTTCAAGAAAATCGAAATTGGAGTCACTGTTTATTTTGACTTCTATTACTATGAAGACTGCTTAAAAGCAATTCAACATTGTGAAAAAACCATGGAACAGAATGAAGGCAAATTTGAAGCACAATTATTTTAATAGCCCTTGGGCAGGAGCTTCAACTGTGGCAGCCATCATACTCCTCCTACTCACAACTATACATACTATTCTAGCTATCATAAGTGTCGTTAAGTAAGTAGTAATTGTCTCAATTGTAGTGTTGATGAGCTTATGAGTTATCAGTTTTTTTTATCAAGTTTACTCTCTGATCATTATATGTTTGTTCAATTTTATACAAATTTAAGTGTCTACTTGTGCACACTCAAAGTTAAAGGGCTAATTGAGGCAACTGGTGATATCTGACCGTACCCAACTATTACATAAGACTCTTTATAACATACTTATGAGTGTGATATCATTTACTCATTCTATGCTAAGTGCTTTTCCAATGGCGAAATTGAATTGATCAATTTCTGAATTACAACGACAATAACATACCCAGTGTGATTCTATTTATAGGGTCTGAGAAGGTTGGGTGTACGAAGACCTTATCCTGCCTTGTATAAGGTAGGGTGACTGTTCCCAATAAATATTTTGAATTGAAAAAGTTATTATATTTTACAGAGAGATTCTCAGGCTTGGTTGTTCAATGGTAAGCTGATTGGCTGCTAGGATGATTTTTGGGCTCTCAATCCACGCTCCAGTTGGGCCTGGGCATGAAGGGAGTGTTAGAGTGGGTAAAAGTCTCATGTTGGTTGGGGAATCGAATGTCGGTCTGTTTATATGGATTTGGGCAATCAGCCCCTTAAAAGCTAGTTTTTGATGTTGAGTTAGACGACATATGTCATATCTTTACGATTACTTTCTATATAAGGGGAAAAAATAATTATTCCCCTATATAACTTACCATCCAAGGCCATTTGGCTTCCAAAAACTTGTATATACTTCTTTGTTGGCTTTTTCCTATTTTTTAGAAAACTAGTCGCTAGACTGTCAGCGACTTGTCCTACTTAATAATGGAACAACCGTCTATCCATTTAATTATTTTTTTTAGCAAAGCGTTTTATTAGTAGGACTTGGGTTTTGTAAGAGCATGATATCGACAACTATTGACCACCATAACAAATTTATGTCCAGTTGTTTACACTTTTCAATTTAGTGCGGCCAGAGAAACATGAATTACTCAGAATCGTCACAATAAGGTAGAGAATATAGGGCTCACCTTCAAATGAAAGTATCAGATTTGAGCTGCATCAAGTTGAAGAAGTCTTCATCGGACAAGATTATATGGCGCTTGTGACAGAATGGAGCGTCTTGGATGTAATCTATCCAAGCTTGATGTTCTCAACTTCTCGATCTTTCAACAATGGGCGTTGTTCCATCAAAATTCATCTGAATGCGAAAGTGATAGCAAGGAATACGACGGCTACCAGTTACTTTCCCTTTTGAGTTGGTCTGCATTTCTATTTTGCTCTGTTTTGTTTGGCAATATGGGTCACTTTTGGGTCTAACATTTGTTTATTCTCGTTTTATTTATCAATGCCTTTTGGGGTTTTTTAATAAATAAAAAAAAAGAGATATTTTGATATAAAAATATAAATTTAAATTACATTAAAAAGTTATCATTTATTGTGAGGGGCAAAAACAACGGCGTACCCACAAAATTAGTTAAGAGTGTTCAAACTTGGAGAAGTGGTTTTATATATATATATATATATACTATATATGAAATGCCCGTGCTATGCACGGGCCCAACATGTAAGATTTTGAAAAAACAATTACAACTTTTCTCTACCGTAGTTTGATTATAATGAACAAATATTGTTGTTATACAAATAAAAGATGAGGATACAATATTGCTCAACTGTTTTTATTTTATAAATACATAAAAGTTCCAGAAGTACAAATACTACGATAAATACATCATTAGAATTTCTCTCATGCTCAATTGAAGATGCTCCCTGAATACATAAAAGTTTTAGAAATACAAATACTACGATAAATACATCATTAGAATTTTTCTCATGATGCTCCCTAATAGACGAGCACTTGCAAGAGAGTGAACAGCTAATCTAAAACTGTTGTAAGCTTTATTATAAAACTCCATTATTACAAAGCATAGACATTATTGAAGTCATACTCAACAGTCATAAGATGACATTCATTTTCAGAAATGGCTCAGAGATTTCAGTGGTAGTTCAATGTGGTGTTTGCTTAGCCCAAACTACAAACGAATGCATACTCATAGGGGAGTTTACATATTTATCGCCAGAAAAAAATCAAAATTGTTGATTCAATTTTTCATTGGTACTACAATTAACACCTCAACTTTAAGGCCTATTCATATAAATGTAATAATATTTTAAAACATAACAAAAAAAATTCAAAATAACTAAAAGTCCAACAAGCTCTTCAAAATAGAAAAATAGAAGTTCCTCCATTCCCAAAGCAGGAGCTTCTGAATGACTCTTGTTTTTGTATTAGTTTTTCCAGCTCTTTCTTCCAATTATTCTCTCTGGCTTATAGTTAGAGCTATGAATTTGTATCAATGTACTGAATATCAATAGTTATTATCCTAGTAGTACAAATACATACTCAAACACATATTATATTATTCAAAGTAAACATAAAAAGCGTAACGGAGATAAAACACTCACCTCGAAGCCTCATTCATCTTCTTTCTTCTAATTGTAGGTATCATAGAAAAGCTAACACTTTCTTCTTGTCGCTACACTGTAATGCCTACAAAAAATGTCATGTTTGAAGTAATCAAACACAAACTAAGTCTCTTGTTCCATGAGCTTGTTGTTACATATCGTGAAATTAGACTTCCACCCTCCCTTTCATTCGGCAGGTAGAGAATACATTACTTTATCTTTAAATGAAGGATGTTTGGGTATATTCTAGTGTCCAGCAAATCAACAATCACACCCTCACCATAGTTCAATGTATTTCAGAGAAACCTAAATTTTGGTGCAATCCAAAGAAATTTGTACAATGAGTTATCTGTACTTACAATAGCCTTCGAGGTCTCATGAAAACTGAAAAATCATGTATACTCTTCTAGCCTAAGGATAGTCTATGACACTGTTTCCAACAAAAAGTGAGTATTGATGCCAATCATGCTTTTTTTTCATGTGGCTCTCGTGAAAAATATAGATTTTTGAATTACTCGATTGAGAAAAATGATGACGGGCTAATATAATTTGTTAAATGAGAACTTACCATTAATAGGATTGCAATTAGGAAAATCAACAATGTCATCCATTTGGTATAAATGACAACTTACCATGAACTGCTTTTATGTTGTTTAGTCAGTTGATACATCTATGTAAATCCTTTATTATTTACATTAATGCTTACCTAATATTTACCATACCCACACATTCATCACAATAAAAGGTTATCCCTAGTCCACGTTTATGAGAAGAAAAATGTATGTTGGAAAAAAAGTGGACTTAACATGCCTATGTACCCATTGAATATTTAAACTGGACCACTTCTCTGCATTCCTTATCTAAACTTCATTAATACATAATATCATTTAAAACCTCGGATTATATTTAGTTCACATTTACCTCTGCTAAATTTTTCATATATGATAAAGAATGAATAGATATCATCTTTTTATCAGATAGTAGAAAGCAGTGAGACAATGGTCATAAATATTCAATAAACGTGACATTATTGAGTTGCAGACTCAGATTCAAGCCCTCAAAATTTTCATTACAAAATTAGCATAAAAGCGCAAGATATAGAAAGCAAAGCAACAACCAAAAGAGGAAAAAATAAGCTACTTACCAAGCACCCCAAAGCTACCATGATCACTATAGAATATGTAAATATGATCATTTGGACCACTATTCCCATTTTTTCAATACCTAGTAAGAGCAGTTTTTACCAAGGAGATAGCTAAAAAGTTGTCCACGTTAACATCATCTCTAGCGTAATCCTGCCTCAAGAGATAGCACATGAGACAGGAATATAGTTTAGATATATACTAAACGATGATGAAGAACATCTACCTTAAGAACTCCTTTGTGAACATCCTCACCAGCAGGACTATTAATGATAACTCCTGGTCTTAGGTCGAAACACTCCATAATAGTTAATCTATCAAAAAGATGGAGAATGTTGTGTTAGCAAAACTTTTTACAAATTGATTTGTTTTTAACTGGCTGGTTTTCTTAATTGATGAGTTTCATAAGTGTGGAAAGCTACCACCAAGCTTATCTTTGGTAAAATCATAGTGCAAGAAAAATCACAAACATCATTGAATTCATCTGTAGTTAGAAAAAAGAAAAACCACACACAATAATGAACCAAATGCAGCTACCAAATACACATCTTCAAATTCCAAAGGGAGAACTTCTATTTGATAAGGCAAATGACAGTAACATGGCTTTGTAATGGTTTAGTACTTGAAGGAACATATCTTTAAAAAGAACAAAAAATTAGTTATATGAGCTAACATCAATAATTAAATATGTGAACTAATAAAATAGTAAAGTAAAAATATCAATAATGGTATTACATGAACATTGGGATGCCTTTGAAAGAAAAAAAAAACAATCCTTTGTATCTTTAGGACAAAGGAAATTATTCACACCCTTATAGATCATTTGCAGGTGACTATTTATGTATGCCCACGAAATTTATCAACACAATTTCCAAAATATAATGGAATTTGAATAAACACCTACCACAAAATGCTAAATCGTACGTCAGTTGTCCATAGGTGGTATATTGTAGGCCAAGTGCTTATAAAAATAGATTTGTCCGCTACAAAGAATAGTTATACATTCAAAGCAATATTCATCTAGTACAAAAATAGAAGAGTACCTTCAAGGTTTATGAGAATTATGATACTCAACCATATTGCTTCATTCTTTTAAAATCAAAACTAAGTCATACCTAATTGCTCATAATTAGAAGTGGACTGCTCAACTGAATCACTTTTGGTCCCATTCTAGTTCAGCTTCAAAGCTTGTGAAGATTAATTTAGATAAATATTTTTACCAAGCTTTAGAAAAATATATGACAACTATGTCACAACTATAGTGCTTTACAGTAGAATGAAATATTGTACAAATCAGCCTACACGGGATGGTTTCGCATTGTTACTGCCCCTCAATTGAAAGCATTCTATGCTTAAACACCAAAAATAAATTGGGTATTTCGAAAATTATCTTTACAATCCAAAAAGAAAAGCAATTTGAAACTGTAAAGAGAACCAAAAGGAGGGGAAAAAAAGAACATGAGCAAACGTAAAGTTGTAACATGCAAAATAATCCAAAACTTTTCAAATACAAACATTTCAACCTAAAATAAGATTAATATTTACACTGATTCAACACTGATATTTTTTTTCATAGAGAAATATATCACTTTATTTCCTTAGTTATTAAGATTCAGCCATGAAATACAGATTTTTGAGGAATATTAAACAAAAATTAAAAGGAATTTGATGAAGATTATATAAAAATTGGGAGAAGAACAAAGAAATTGATTAAGAACTTACCCGGCATTGGAAAATCCATAAGCGTAGATGAAGATTAAAGTAGAGAATTGATCTGCAGGGTAGGGTAGAATAGTCAATCAGAAGATGAAACCAAGGATTTATTTTATTTGTCTAAGTGAAAAACACAAAATTTTCGAGAAGATGAGCAAAAATTTAACAGAATTAGATGAAGATTAAACAAACACTGACAGAAGAATTTAAAAAATGATGAAGAATTTATCTGTAATTGAAACTCTAGAAGAATATAGATGAAGATGCAATTTGACATGCAGCTCACTGAAACTTTCATCTATACTCTTCTTCAGCGGCGAACCCAGGATTTTTGCTCAGGGGTTCAAAGTATAAAGGAGAAGTTCAAGTGGTAATGTAAGTGTGCGGTGAGCGTAGTAGTCCTTCGGCATGCTCTTTGTACAAGAACCATAGATATTTCATTGGTTCATAAAGTAAAGACTAAACTAATCAAAGATATTGAGGACAAAGATACATTCATAAGAATTTTAGTGGATCAACTGTATTATATAAGTTAACTCCTAAAACACATGAAAATTAAATGATGAAAAAGGGAGCAAGATGGGGAAGAAAGATATTTACCTTATCATGCTAAATTTAACTTACTTTATCATACCGTATTAATCATTTCTTTCTACTTTTATCATGCTCCATCGAGCATTCTTAAAATTTCTTGTGTTTTTTATACTTTAATTTTTACTTTTTAAAAATTTTAAATTAGCATCCATTCAATCACATATTACTATGAAAATCGTGAAGATTCTCTAAAAGTGTGTAAGAATAGAGTTACTAAAATTATAATGCATACTCAGAAGATAAATAAATAGTATCGTCAATTTTTTTAGTTCATATAGTTCAATTTACTAGGTTAGTCATAATTTGTAAAAAAAGACAAATAACGAATAAATCAAATACATTTAGTTTCCATCTCTCTAAAATAGAATTAAAAATATAAAAGAAATTTCATGAATTCTATAAATTAATATTTTTGAAAGGATATTGACGATATTTAAGTTTCTTCATTCAATTACATCTAATTTACCTTCTTTTTTTTAAAAATAAATTATATTTCTATCTCATAAATTTCTAGTTAAATATAATTCAACATTTTTTAAAAGAGTTATTTAAGTTAGTAGATGAAAAAAGAGTTACGTTGAAACAAAATAAATAATAGATACAAAAAGAATAAAAAATAAAAATAAAATGAATGTGTCTAATAAATTTAAAGAAAAACAAATTAAAAAGAAGAAATGGAACAAAAGGAAAAAATAATGAAAAAGAAGAAGAAAGTCTAAGCCCAAAAAAGCTCCATTTTCCAAAGCATTTAAAGGAGGGAAAAAATGTTGTCAACGGGAATCGAACTCGTGACCTAGGGACATTGGTTGAACCACTTATCCGCTGAGCCAACGCACTACTATGTTTTTAGGGGGTTCATTTTAATAAATATACGCATAAAATCAGAATTTAACATTATATATATAGTGTAATTTTTTGACGAGGGGGTTCGAGTGAACCCCTCGGGTCCATGTAGGTCGCCCCTGCTCTTCTTAGTGAAACCCAAGACTTATGTAAAGTAGACGAAGAAAAAACGAATAAAGAATTTGAAAAAAATTAAATGATGAACAGACCTGAAGACTGAAATTGTAATGACCCTAAAGGTCATTTTTGGAAATTTTCATAAAATGACCGTTTTACCCCTCCCGATAGTTGCCCCGAGTCCTAATTGTTGTATTTTCGAAGTTGGTTTGAAGGAAAATTGATGAAAAGTTGAGTTTTTAGAAAGTTGAGTTTTTAAGAGTTAAAGTTTGGTTAAAAGTGCTATTTCGAGTCATTTGAAGTTTCGAGACTCGAATCGGATTTCCGTCGATTCCAGCAGTTTTAGAATATCGAAACGGGTCTATGGGAATCTACGGAGTTGAATTTGGAGTTAAAACGAAGATTTGAGGTCCTAAGTTGCAAAAATTGTGAAATTTTGATCAAGAGTTGACTTTGGTCAACAAACGAGGTTCTGGTGCTCGAAATGGAATTTCGAGGGCACCGTTGGATTCAGGGGGTGATTCTAAGTCTAGAATGAGTCTTGGTTGAATTTTTAGAGGCCCTGAGTGCGTTTCGAGTTTTTGAGCCTAAAGTTAGTTTCTTGACGCCTTATCGGATACCGGGTCAAGGAGACCTCGAATTCAAATTCCGACAATTTCATTGAGTCCGAAATGTCATTTTCAAGCTAGTAGCATATTTGGTTTGTGTTCGGGAAGTGCCAAATGAGTTTTGGGTGAGCTTTTTAGCTTCTTGGATGCTTTGACACTATTTCAGCAAATTGTGGCAACTAAAGGATTCATTATTAGTTTTAAAAATTGAAAATTTTTTCCTAAGGTTCTCAAATTTTGAGCATGAATTATAGGACTTATCTGCAAATTTTGGTGCATTTTCGCTAACCCGAGATTGGACTTTTATCGCAAATAAGAAATAATTGTTTACCGAGTAGAAATGATTTTTGACTGGGCAAACGAGCCTGAAATTGAGCTCCGATTGAACGAGCAGGTCCGTATCATTATTTAAGACATTTACAAAAAAGAATCGGGTCATTTCACTATCGTATGAGGAAATTACGGCCTTTTTAGTGAAAGATTAACTGCTGTTTTTCTGGTGCATAACAGCCATGTACTGTTATAAAAATCTCAGACTGTGTTCATTTGGTATTTTGAGCATATCTGGAGTTCTAGAGATCGGAATGGAGTGATTCTTATGGGTTTCTTCTTGAATTAATATGAGGGTTAGTATTCAATCTTCAATTCGACATTTTCTTATAATTTCTTTATCTGGTTTTTTTTCCTATCCGTAAATCTCTTGGGAAAAATTGGGGTTTTATCGATTTGGACTCCCTTTTTTTATGAAAAAGGTATATTTACGATCCTTATGTTATAGGTAAACTGATTTTAACATAAAATTATTGATTCATCGATTATTTTCATCATATTTACCGCGTACAATTTGGACTTTCCTGGTAAAGTTAAAGTTTGATAAATTGAGAATTTCAAGGTCGATCTTAACTCCGTTTATGATGAAATTTCATATTTGAACTTATCTAAGCATGGGTAAGATGTTTTTCAAGAGATATTTCATTTTCGAGTCGGGGTTTCCGATCCGAATATTTTAGGCTTCTTCAAGAACGTGGATTTTCCTTCAAATTGAGTTTGTGAATTGATTTCAACTCCGTTTTCAAATTGGTTTTCACCATTAGCTTCCAAATACTTTAAGGATCATTTTACATCAAAAATTTCCAGATTTGGGTATCGTTTTCCGGTATGAGACTTTTGGACCGTTTTGCCCTTTTTCCCTAAATTTCTTGATTTTGGTGTCATTAGACTCGAATTGTGATTGTGAATAATTGTTTGAATAGATTATCGTGATCCGGATTATACTCGGAAAGGAAAGGCTCAAGTCAAGTAACTTTTGGAGTTCGTTTTAAGGCAAGTGGCTTCCAAACTTTGTAAAACTCTTAGACTACGCATGACTACTTTCCTAATTGTGCTGGGGAGTAATGGGGATTGAGGATGGGTTTTATTTGTTGATTGAAATTGTTGTAAATGAAAGATGGGGAATAAAACGAGCTAAATGTGTTATATGTTACTTGAATTTGTTGAATAAGTCATGTGATAACTGATATTAAGCGGATAGAAGAGCATGAGTAGGCTATGATTGATACAGACATTGATGTTGAGACAAATGATGTGTATAACTATGATGTGGTTGCGATATGGTTGTGATTGAGACAGGTGATGTGTAATACTATGATGTGGTCGTGATATGGTTGTGATTGAGACAGGTGATGTGTAATAATATGATGTGGTCGTGATATGGTTGTGATTGAGACAGATGATGTGTAATACTATGATGTGATCGTGATATGATTGTGATTGATGACATGTGCATATTCATTATTCATCCCATGTGTGAACTATCTGTTGCATGAGTTCTGAGACACTGATATGAGGATGGATGGATATGAGACACAGTTGAGACTAGCTCCGGCTAGAGATATATGAGATGGACTAGCTTCGGCTAGCGATTTGGATGCCGATGGGATCTGGTTCCGGCGGTGATACATGGTCCATGTGTGGCCCCCATGGGTTCTGATTTGAGTATTCAGCGTGGACTGATTACGTCAATAGATGTGTATCGTAGGACAGACATGCATCATGACTACATGACATCATTATTGCATTTTGCATCGCATTTGCCTTATCTTTGTCTGTGATGTGTGGATTGTATCGGTTTACCCTTCTTATGTGGAATTTGATCTACTTGCTCTTATTTGTTGATCTGAGGTTGATGAGGATATACTATTGGTTCTGGCTGTTGTATATGATCTGTTTAGTATAGGTTGGTTGGTTTGCTGCTAGATTGAAGTTTCGGTGGTTCGGTTGGGATTGAAAGGAGTTGTTTGTAGCTGCTAGTTTTGCTTAGTTTAGAGTTACTTGCGAGTACCTGTGGTTTTTGGTACTCACCCTTGCTTCTACACAATTGTGTAGGTTGACAGCTCTCTCTCAGATTCGGCTTAGTAGTTTCTTTAGCAGATTGAGCTTCGGGACATACTCGAGAGGTAGCGGTTCATTCAGACGTGCCCTTGAGTTATCTTTACTTTCAATTTTGTTCTATTCGAGAACTATACTCTGAGACTTGTATATTTTTATTCGAATTCTGTATTTAGAGGTTTGTACATGTGACAACCAAATTCTGGGTAGTGTTGAGTCTTAATTAAAGTCTTCCGCTTATTTATTATCTTTTATTCTTGTATTTCTACTTCTCTATCGTTGTGGTTGGGTTAGGCTGACGTGTCCGGTGGGAAATGGGCACGTGCCATCACATCCGGATTTGGGGTGTGACAGAAATGTAACCCACTGTGAAGATGAAAAGAATCAGAAAGTTCTTGATGAAGACTAAGAGACCATTCTTGAAAGCTAAAAAATTGTGAAACACGAACACATGTGTGTCTGTGTTGGGAAGTCTCTACTCTAATATCTTATCAGCCAAACGAACACGGATGATTCTAGAAATTGGATATTCTGTAAAATTACAAAAATAGCCTTGGTCGTCCTAATTCATCATACTTCTATATAGTAGAAAATATATATATATAATGAATAGATGCATCAAAATTTTCAAATCAAACTACACAATAATTAGTTAAACAATAATTTTATAATTTATTTATGTAGAAAAATAATTTAAAAAAGAAAAAGAAAAGTCTAGCAAATACTGGCTGAGAAATGGTTCCAAAAATCAACCATCAACCACTTCAATTGATTCCAAAAATCAAGAGAAATAATTTATTATTATTATCATTTTGAATAAAGAAATTATAATTGAAAATCAACTAACCATTTTCAATCATACTCTCTATACTTGTATATTAAAAAAAATGTTTTCAATTAATTTATGTCAATAATAATAATAATAATAATAATAATAATAATAATAATAATAATAATAAAAAAAAAAAGTAACATCAACATGCCATATTTTTTTTCTTGTCACCTTACTATTTTTTTTTGGTTTCTCAATCGATGTCCAGAGCCCACATTAGAGCTCCGACTAAATCCGGATCGCGCTGGGCATGGCCCATTCGGGGTGGCGCTTCCAACAGATTTTCTCCATACCCAGGGCTCGAACCCGAGACCTCTGGTTAAGGGTGAAACACTCTTACCAGTGCACCACAATCCATGTTGGTTTGTCACCTTACTTGATTAGCACTAATATTTGAAGCATCCGACAATAATAGTGCATTATTATTGTTAGACTGCAAATGTGAACTTTCAATTAGTTTATCAAAGTCATGATCTGAAATAGATTAGTTAAAGTTTATTATAAATTTGAATTATTAAAGCCAAGTCTTTCTATATAATTTCCGGAAGTCCATTAAAATATTTGCTAGTGGAGGATAATCATTGACGAAAAAAAGGAGGAGATTTAATTTTGTAGTCTTTTATAATATTGTTTTAAATTTTATGATTATTGTATAAAAGATTTTTAATTTTGTATTAAAATTTTTGAAAGAGTGATTCTTTTTCCATTCAATGTAATTTATAATTGATAATAAAGATATTTATAAGATTGAAACGTTGAAACAAAAAATGAGTATTCGGCTTCTCTCCATTTCCATTGTCTCCATTTTCCTCAAGTTCTAGTACAGATGGCATAAGTTAGATTTAATAGCTAAGATTTAATTAAGTAAAATATATTCCTAACCATGGTTTAGATAATACATATATTATTATATCAATTAAAAATAGTCTTATTATTTCTCCCCTTTTCTCCTAATTATTCCCTCCAAGTCCGATTGTTTCTCTCTTTTCTCCTAATATATCAATTAAAAATAGTCTTTCTATGGACTTCCGGAAATTATATAGAAAGACTTGGCTTTAATAATTCAAATTTATAATAAACTTTAACTAATCTATTTCAGATCTTGACTTTGAAAAACTAATTGAAAGTTCACATTTGCAGTCTAACATTAATAATCCTTTTGCTGACTCAATTTTCTCAATATAAGTGTTGTAAATCTGCAACAAGGTAAACTACCATTTGAGAGGAATTATAAGCTTGGAAGTAATTAAAGAAAAAGGTATAATATTTTTCTACTTTTCTTTTTCTATTTCATTTTACATGTATTTTTGTGATTCATTTGATTTGAAAGAAACATACATAATAAGAAGTAGAAAAATGGTATATAATTTTCTGTTTATTGCTTTGTTATTTTTAATAGATCAATTTAGTTTCTTTTTTCTACGGGATAACATGAGAGTTGATGCTATATAATTTTCTGTTTATTGCTTTGTCTTTTCATTTCAAATAAAATTTTGCAATGAATATATTGCTTTGGATTAATAGTAAATGAATTGAAATTAAAAGAATGTGTTTTATTTTTATATAGGAATTACAATTGAAGAAAGAGAGATGACACACTCCACTGAGATGACCCCAACAGATGACCAACGTCCACTTATTCCTCAAATTAATAATGATAAGGTCTCTCTTTCTCACAACTATATAAATTTGTTTTTGATTTCATTAGCCTACTATTTTTTGGAATTAAATATTTAATTTCTTTTTGTACCCTATACTTTGCTAGTGCATGAATTTCAAGAGATTGTAGAATTTTTTAGATTACTTTTTTCACATAATTTTAGGTCTACCTCATGGTCCTAACACGTTCACTAACCATGGTTTTGGTGTAAACCTTGTCTACTTCTTTTCTAATCAGTTTTCACACTCAAACTTGTGGAATTCACCTCAGAAATATCCTCTCAATATTACCATCTTTACTGAAAAAGAAAAAGTAAATATATATGTTTGATATGAAAAAATTATTTCTTACCTTTTTTTTAGTGTTTATATAAGTAAGCAGATTTTATTGTTCTAATAGAGCTGTAGAGTCTGGGTAAACACTATAAGGGTGGGGTTCATGGGGGAGGGAGTGGGAGTAAGGGGTGGATGGTGGGAGGGGGAAGGGGATAGGTGGGTAGGGAGTTGAGTAGGGGTGTGTAAAAATCAAACCGATCGATAAACTGATCAATCGAAAAAATATTATTGGTTTATTGCTATTAGTTAATGTATTTACCTTTTAGCCTTCAATTCACACTTCACAGTGACTTTTAGTTCACAACATCACATTATATAAAACATCAAAATCTAAAGTAAGAACTTTGTTCCTCGTAATTTCTCTTTGTGTTGCACATCTATAGCTCATTTCATGTTAGCTACTATTGTTTCTATTTTATGAGTGTTCTATAAAGTTACATCATTGTCTTGTTGCGTCAAATATCGGATAATAAGCCGTATATTGTTTTATAAGTATATTTTTATTGATTAAATCGAAAACCGAACCGTTAAGGACTTAAATCAAAAATCAATAAAATATCTTATTGGTTTAGCATGTTTAAAAATCGAAGCTGATAAACGAACCGATAATATATAAAACCGAACCGAACCAACCGATGCACAAACCTAGAAGTGAGATTGTTTAGGAAAAAAAGACAATTAATTAATGCAGAATGCCACTTATAAAACTTTTAGAGATATTATTTTATTTTATTTCTTAAAGACAATTATTATGATTCTTTTCCACTTATTAATTACAGATAGATGAAGAGAGGAAAGAGGATCATCCGGAAACAAATGTTTTACTGTTACAAACAAAGAGTTCGACAAATCAAATATTTAATGAAAGATTTAAGCATTTGGACGCTACATGCATCAACTTTGCAACCATATTCAAAGTAAATGAGGGACTACGGAAATCAAATCCAGATGCTTATACACCAATGTTGATCTCCATTGGTCCTTACCACAAGAATAATCCTCAACTTGGCTCCATGGAAAAGTACAAACTGTTGTACCTACAACGGTTTCTCAAGCGGAAAAACGAGCTTGATGTGGAAAGTTGCATTACTGAAATCGATAAACTGAAATATGAAGCACTAAAGTGTTATGACGATAACCTTGACAATGATATTGTTGACAAATTTTCAGAAATGTTGTTGCTTGATGGTTGTTTTGTGGTTGAATTTATTCGAGAGTATTGGGAAGATGAGGATAAAGAAAACAACATCATCAAATTGGAATGGATGGAGTATCAAGTATGTAGAGACATGGTGTTACTAGAAAACCAACTCCCTTTCTTTGTGCTTGTCAGACTTTATGACATGACATGACATCCTACTGAAGAGAACTTCTTGTATATGGTGAGACACACCTTACTTGATACTTCTCCAAAGGTGAAATTTATACCCAAATCAGAAATTCAATGTATAACAGAACGATTCGACCATTTACTTGATGTGGTACACATGCTTTGTCGCCCATCAGGTGAGAAAGTCGAACAAAACATGGATACTAGCACGCAAAACCAGTGTTGCAAGATAATTTTTTGTGGCAACAGTTGGCAATTATCAAAAGAAATCCCCCCTCGTCTTAAATTTTGGCAATGCTATCATATTCCAACTGCAAGAGAGCTTTTTGACGCTGGAGTTAGCTTCTTAAAAATAGGATCTGTGGAAGAAAATGGCGAGGATAAAACATCATTATTTGATATCACGTTCGAGAAGGGATTAATGAAAATTCCGTGTTTCGCGATTGAGGATACTATGGAAACCTTCATGAGAAATATGATAGCTTTTGAGCAACATACTTCAAAAGAACTATATCCGTATTTCTCGAATTATGCACATTTAATGACTCAACTTATTGGCTCACATAGAGATGTGAATTTTCTTCGCCAAAACAAAATCATCCTTAAGGGCATGGGAGATGACAAAGAAGTGGCCAGCATCTTCAAGAAACTTTCAGATGGGGTGGTAATCAGAGACTTTTATTACATGAAAGAATGCAGTAAATTGATTCAACATTGTGAAAAGCCATGGAATCAAATGAAGGCAAGTTTGAGGCACAACTATTTTCAGAGTCCTTGGGTAGGAGCTTCAACTGTGGCAGCTATTACACTTCTTGTGCTCACAGTTATACAGACTGTTCTGGCTTTTACCGGTTATGTTAATAAGTAATCTTTGTTGTAGCTATGTAACACAACTGTTGACTCATCGAGTGATTCCTCATTATGCAATTATTTGTGTTGATGAGCTTAATATTGTGTCTCACCTCCATTATGGGGTAGATAGAGCCCTACTAAGGGGAGTCTAGAATCGACTAGCTGAAGAGGGAAATTTCCTTGAGTTTCAATTGGTGCTAAGTTATTTTCCAATGGCGGGGGGTGGGTGGGGGGGGGGGGTGGAGTGTCTCCCTTTTGTTGGGAACTTAACATAATATTTTAAAGGAAAAATGCTCAAATATGCTATCGAACTTTGAAAAAAGACTCATTTATGTCATCTATTGATAGTTGGCTAGCCTTTATGTCTAGATCCATTTGTGCCATTATTTTTTAACGATTAAGATTTTTTCCACATGCGTCTTTTATTAGGGGTCCACATCACCAAAACAGCTAGTCAAAAAAAGTTTTGTTTGAGGAGTATTTGGTTTCCAATTAATGATGTACCTACCTTATTTTCCCCACTTTTATTACTCCTGTATTTGATATAGAAAGGTTGGACACTACGTTGTTTGAGGAGTATTTGTATAATGATGACTCTTAATTATGATTATTAAATAAATCTCTTATTACCAAAAAAATATCTTGTCAAAACTAGTAAGGCAATTTTATTTTTTTTCTAACCATTACATCTTCTTTGGTTTCTTCAGGCGGAATGACTTGGAAGACTTTTGTATTTGGCTCGGATTTTCAACTGAATCCTTTTATTCAAGATTTATCAAACACTTCAATTCAATGAAACACTATTTTAAATTATGTTCTCATTCAATTAGTGTGTGTAAGACAACTAACTACACGTGAAATTCCACATTATTTTTAATGACACATCAAAAATTAAATGTTAATAAGTAAATAGGCATAATACATAAATATGTCTTTTAACTTGACTTCAGTTGACATCTATGCCCTCCAACTTTTAATATGCATACACAAGTAGACACTTAAACTTATATGCACATATAGACACATTCTTCCTACGTGGCATCCTACATGTCAATTTTGGGTCCTATGTGACATCCTCCATGTTTTGATGTCTTCTTCAAATTTCAAACACTAAAACTGATCAACACTATTTTAATATCATTATATCAACTTATCAAATTCAACGCAACACTATTTCGATATCATTATATAAACATTTCAAATTTTTGAGTCATGTTTTATTATTCCATCTTTACGTTATATATTTTTCATTGAAAATTTACATTGTTTACATTTTTATTTCATAATGTTCGCGTATATCCTACCTCTCCAGACCTCATTTAATTTGTAGGATTACACTAACTTTGTTATAATTATTCAATTTATGTGTCAACTAAAAAAAAATAAGACTTCTTTATAAAGTTTGACTTTAGACCTCCAAACTTGTTGAGATGACCTTGCACGTAGGATGTGTATGTCTATTTGTGCAATTTTATACAAGTTTAAGTGTCTACTTATGCACACCCAAAGTTGAAAGATTTAGAAGCCAAATTAAAAGACATATTTATATATTATAGTATAAATAATAATTGACTTGTTGAGTCAGCAGACTTCTCCTTATCTTTCCATCAGTGGCCAACAATTTTTTGTGTTGAAAGACCAAAACAAGACCACATATAAAATGTTATGTTATTATATTATATATGAATATTTGATCACATTTCATAGAAACAACAGACCAAAAAAAGAAACAAACAAATTAAAAAAGAAACAGACAAACCAAAAAGAGGTATTTCTTTTTCTAGATTTTTCTTGTTCTATGCTAAACAATTACTCTTTATTAATTCTTTTTCTACATAATATTTTTTAGTGGAAAGGGAAAGGGGAATGAGAATATGAAAAAATAAATTGCTTCTGTTATTTATTTGTGAAGAAAAACATTTTATTGCTCTTCACCCAAACAACTTACATGCTTCAAAGATCCCTACCACATCTCTACAATTCTCACTATTAGAAGTAGGAGTGGGTTTTACCGCGCGAATTAATGATAAATTTATGTTTTAAAGCATATTTTTTATTCATTAATTTTCAAGCAACTAGTTGTTCACTGAAAAAATACATGGTATAAAACAGATACAAAGTTCAAGAAGATAAAGAAATTTTTAGTTGTAAAGCTTCCTAATTTTTATGGGTTGAAAACATTACTATTTTTCTTCTCATTTTTTCAATTAAAATGTATGTGGGAATAATCACTGAATATTTTTCTTTAGAAAATTTCAATAGGAAAATAGTGTCTTTTTAGTTGTGTATCTGTTTCAATTTATTTGACTGGTTTTGATTTGATACAAAATTTAAGAAAATAACAAAAAAAAAATGAATCTTATAATCTTAAACTATAAATATATAAAATGTATCAAAATGTATTTTAATCTTTTGATCATAAATATATGATGTTAAAAATTAGAATCTACCAAAATATGAAACATTCTTCTTAAAGTTTTTTTTAAAAAAAAAACAGGAAAAACAAATTAAAAATGAGAGTATATGTTTTCATTAAATTAATGTGTGTATTACTTCCTGATCTTTTTATTTTTAATAGATCAAATTAGTTTCTTTTTCAACAGATTAATTTTTGACAAGACATAGAGGGGTTCTTTTATAAAGTAACATGAGAGTTGATATATTGCTTTGTCCTTTTTCTTTTCAAATCAAATTCTGCAATGAATATATTGCTTTGGATTAATAATAAAATGAGTTGACACTAAAAAAAATAATGTCTTTTGTAGGAATTAGAGTTGAAGAAAGCAGGATGACACACTCCATTGAGATTACCTCAATAGATAACCAAATTCCACTACTTCTTCAAACTGAAAAACATGAGGTATTTTTTTCATTAACCCACTTTTATTAGGTGCAATTTAAGGCATAATAGATAAATGTGCCCTTTAACTTGACTTCAACTTGCATCTATGCCCCCAACTCTGAGTATGCACAAGTAGACACCTACACATGTATAAAATTGAACAAGTAAACATATACGTTCTATGTGACATCCTACGTGCATCCTATGTGTATTATGTCACGTAGGACATTTGTGTTTACTTGTTCAATTTTATACAAGTTTAAGTGCCTAAAGTTGGAGGGCATAGATGACAACTCAGACCAAGTTAAAAGGCATTCTATGTATTATGCCTTAAATATAAAGATCCTAAGACCTAAAGTGTAAGCATACTTATACGATTAAATATATATGAACAAAATCTTTACAATATTCATCTTGTGAATGTGTTGAACTTTAACAATTTTAAGATTCAGTTAAATATAATATTACTAGTCTTGTAATTAAGTACTTAATTATTCTATAAAAGGAAAAATATATAAATAAACATTCAAATTTGATCTCAACTGTATTGACACTTAAACATTAAATAATAGGCTGTTGGAGCCAAGTTTGCCTTTTTACTAAACTTCTTCTTAATCAATTACACCCCCTAACTTGAAATTCCTTGTATTGCAAAGAACTATGACTAAACCATTACAGATTGAAGAAGAGAGGAAAGTGGATCATTTAATCGACATAAAGGACACAAATGATCAAGATCCATTAGGATCACAGACAAAGAAATCTGTAAATGAAATGTTTGATTTAGACAATTTGTCTATTGAATCGAGTACCATATTCAACGTAAATGTGTGGCTACGTGAATCAAATCCAGTTGCTTATACACCAAAAATGGTCTCTATTGGTCCTTACCATAAGAAAAATCACCAACTTGGTCCAATGAAAAAGTACAAATTATTGTACCTACGACGGGTTCTTCAACGAAAAGAGGGGCTTGATGTGGAAAGTTGCATTAGTGAATTGGAGAAACAGAAGGAGGAAGTACTGAAGTGTTACAACGATATAGAAGACAACGATACTGATAATAGTCATGAATTTTGTCAAATGTTGTTGCTTGATGGTTGTTTTGTGGTTGAGTTTATTCGAGAATATTGTGAAATGTGTCGAGAAGGAGAAGAAAAGATTACCAATATTAATGATAATTACATATTTCGAGACTTGATGTTACTAGAAATCAACTTCCTTTCTTTGTCCTCAACCAACTTTATGACATGACAAAACAAGATGATGAATTACCATTGGCAATACTAGTGGGTAATTCATTTACCTTTTTTGTTGACTTGCCAAAAATGACCCCTGAATCCTTTAAAAAGACAAAATGTAATGCAAAAGATATCAAACATTTACTTCATTTAGTACACATATTTTCATGTCAAGGGAATCGCATGAAAAAATCAACCGATGACATAACATGGCATATGGTTATGTCAAATGCAACAGAGCTTTCTGAAGCTGGAGTTAGCTTTGCAAAAGTCAGTTTTATTAATAAAAACAAAGACAATATTGGTGATATGACAAATTTATTGGATATAAAGTTCGAGAAAGGATTGATGGAAATTCCTTGTTTTCGAGTGAAAGATGATACAGAAACCGTCCTCCGAAATCTCATTGCTTATGAGCAACAATCATTTGATGTACATCCTACCTATTTCAGTGATTATACAACTTTCATGAATCATCTTATCGACTCAGACAAAGATGTGAATTTGCTTCGACAAAAAGGAATCATAGTGAACTGGATAGGAGAGGACAAAGACGTGGCTAGCCTCTTCAACAAAATCGGAAATGGGGTCACAACATATTCCGACTTCTATTACAAAGAAGAATTCAGAAAAGCAGCTGAACATTGTCAAAAACCATGGAACAAAATGAAGGCAAATTTGAAGCATAATTATTTTAGTAGTCCTTGGGTAGGAGCTTCAACTGTGGGAGCCATCATACTCCTCATACTCACAACTATACAGACTATATTAGCTATCACAAGTGCCGTTAAGTAAGTAGTAATTATCATGATTGTCTCAATTGTAGTGTTTCCAATTTGCATTCGTGTTGATGAACTTATGAGTTTTTCATATCCCCTTTATGTATTGGGTTTTATAATTGGATGTTAATTTAGTTTATTTCAAAACATCTATATATTTCACCTCCTACAACAACATGTATCAGATAGCTCTATTCACTATGCAAGCAAGCACATTAAGATCTAAGAAAACAATCCCCTGCCCATTTTATTTGCATTCACAACGTCAGCCAAAAACACCCCATATATATAAATTGTGTAATTAGTAGACTGTGAAGAATGCAAGAAGTGGCATATTGTCAATTCTTGGATCAGATTCTCAAAGAGGAAAAAGATTGATTCATCTAATATTCTTGAATCCGTATAAGTTTCATTTGCAGGTTTATTCTAAGCTCTATATATTTGTATAAAATCTAATATTAAGGTCGGCATGGCGTTAAGGATGTGAAAGTGGTGGGGATGAGGACTACGGGGTTGGTACAGAGACGTTTTCAAAATTTTGATAGGATGAGTGCATTATTACAAAAAGGGGATCTATGATAAAAGTTTGACGCGGTTTGACCTTTAGATTTTTATTATTGAACTTGTTAAACTTCAAAAAATTATAGGTCCAAAATTAATTCTTATCTGTCAACTATGTTGGAGATTGGTTAATCCTTAATGGATGAAAAAATGTAATTAAACATCGTAATTTCATGATAATAATTCGATCTACTTTTAAAATCTATGGATGAGTTTTTTTCAAAATATTATTTTCAACTTATTTATTAAACATTAAAAATAAATAAGAAACTCACTTAATTTTCAAAAAAAAAAATAACAATCTTCCATCGTACTTAACACACCCTAAAAGTGTTCTTCTTCAACTAATTAAACTTGATATCAAATTTTAGAATAAATGGTGGTTTGAACACACAGTCAAAGTGGTATACATATACTATGATATGTTTTCTTAATTGTAATGTCTATACACTTTATTCTATGATACTTTTCTCAAAATGCATATTATTTCATGTTAGTAATATAGGCAGGTTTGCTAGAAAATCTATATATAGTATACTCCTCATGCACTATTAGAAAAATTGAAATTAGCTACTAATTTCGTTGTTAGTTCGTCACTATTTTAGCTAACAAAAATTCGTCACTAAAGAAGATTAGCAACGAATTTTGATGTTTAACTATAAAATTTGTCCTTCACTAAATTTAATTTTTTTTAATAGTGATACTCATAACTATATAGACTATTTTAGCTTAATTATCAGATTTTTTTTAATCAATTCAAGAAATTTGCTTGAACACACACTTGCTACTACCAAACAGAAGCTCTCCACTTGACTTCAATATTGCATAACACACTCCCATCAAAAATGATTTTTACAGATAATTAATTATCGGTAATAGAATTCATTTTCGTTAAATATATTTATTTAGAGACAATTAATTACTAGCAACAATTATAAACAAAGAGTTGCACAAATCCGGAAACAAATGTTGTACTGTGACAAACAAAGAGTTGCACAAATCAAATAATTAATGAAAGATTTTAGAATTTGGACGCTACATGCATCAACTTTGCGACCATATTCAAAGTAAATGTGGGGCTACGGAAATCAAATCCAGATGCTTATACACCAATGTTGATCTCCATTGGTCCTTATCACAAGAAAAATTCTCAACTTGGCTCCATGGAAAAGTACAAACTGTTGAACCTACAACGATATCTCAAGCGGAAAAAGGGGTTTGATGTGGAAAGTTGTATTACTGAAATTGATAAACTGAAATATGAAGCACTAAAGTGTTATGGCGATAACCTTGACAGTGATATTGTTGAAAGTTTTTCAGAAATGACAAACAAGTGGCCAACATCTTCAAGAAACTTTCAGATGGGGTGGCAATCACAGACTTTTATTACATAAAAGAATGCAGTAAATTGATTCAACATTGTGAGAAGCCATGGAGTCAAATGAAGGCAAGTTTGAAGCATAACTATTTTCAGAGTCCTTGGGCAAGAGCTTCAACTGTGGCAGCTATTACACTTCTTGTGCTCACAGCTATACAGATTGTTCTGGCTTTTACCGGTTATGTTAATAAGTCATCTTTGTTGTAGTTGTGTAACACAACTATTGACTCATCGAGTGATTCCTCATTAAGCAATTATTTGTGTGTTGATGAGCTTAATATTGTGTCTCACCTCCATTATGGGGTAGGACTAAAGCTAATAATTTCAGCTCATATTTATAAAATTATCTTATTTAATCCATATTTTTATTTGAGGTAATTTTTTATTTTTTTTGCATTAATAGCATATTTGAGGTAAACTTGCTTGTGATTTGAGGCAAATTTTAAATCTTTAGGGGTCGTTTGGTTGGAAATAAGTTATCCTGAGGTTAGCTATCCTGGCAGGGGCAGATTTACCTATATGGAAGGTGTATCACGTGACACGGCTTTGTCGAAATTTTTTACGAAATATACCTGTAAAACAAAAAAAATAAAAAATAAAAAATAAAAGATGCTAAAAGATAAAATATTTCAAAGGACACCATTGTCACTGATTGCGCTTGGCTCAGGTGGCAGACGTGCTGCACGCAAAGGGCAGCGTCACGAGTTCGATTCCGAGGTGTGTATTTTTACTCTAGTTTATTCGCGTCTTTTTTTTTTTTCACGTTTGAATTTTTTCCTTTTTAAAATTTATTAAAATTTTGTTTTAAATTCAAAACAATAGGTCCCCTTTATTAAAAACCTATCGACCCAATCTAATTCATTCAAAATCTAGCTACTTTTTTTTTATTTTTAGAATTAATATAAAACTCAAAATCTTTGAGTCCTTTATCAATTAGAATTATAGTTAAATACAAATAGTGTTGACTCCTTAAATTCTTGTATTTGTATATTTCTGACTTGTGAGTTTGTTCAATTTTCTTTCCGTTCTTGGTGAAGTCTCACAAGTCACATGTTGTATAAAACTTTATTTAATAATATGAAAATGTGAATGGTTTAATTTAAAATTTTAAAATATTATCTAACTAAAAGAGGCCTCAAATTTTTGGAGGCCTAAAGCAAAACCTTCTTTTATTTTCTTCTTGAGTCATTTTTGTCTCTTTAATGGTGACACCGCTTAGAAAAAATCCTGCATACGCCACTGTATCCTAGGATTTTTGTCTCTTTATGGTGACACCGCTTAGAAAAAATCATGCGTACGCCACTGTATCCTGGGATAACTTATCCCATCACTATGATATACATGGTGGGATAAGTTATCCCAAACATGGCAACCAAACAACATAAATTTTTTTTATCCCATCACTATTATATTTAATCCCTCACACCAAACAAGCCCTTGGTTTGTTCTCAAAGTATGTAATAAGATACATTTCGCGAATAAAAAAGGCCTATGCATATAAGGGAGTAGAGCATTTTTCTCATTATTGTTCCAATGTTCAGATAGAGCCCTACTAGGGGCAGTCTAGAATCGACTAGCTGAAGATGGAAATTTCCTTGAGTTTCAATTGGTGCTAAGTTATTTTCCAATGGCGGGGGGTGACTCATTTATGTCATTTGTTTATAGTTGGCTAAATCATGGCACTGCCTTTATGTCTAGATCCATTCGTGCCATTATTTTTTAACGATTAGGATTTTTTCCACATGCGTCTTTTATTAGAGGTCCATTTCACCAAAACAACTAGTCAAAAAAAGTTCAAATATGTCATCGAACATTGAGAAAAAGTTCATCCATGCGATCTATTAATAATTGAGCTCAACCATGCCACTGTCGTAACAGAAAGACCCATTCGTGCTATTTTTTAATGGTCGAATTTGATGGTTTTGCAAAATCTTTTTTTCCATGTGACCTCTTGTCAGAGGTCCACGTGCCAAAATAAAAACTGATCTAATTTAATTAAATTTGAAATTAAACCTGACTCATTAACACCATATTCGACCCACCCTAACCCGTTTCCTTTTTATTTCTTCCCAGACCCTTAGGTCGATCAAATGGCAAGAAACTGACAGATGAATAAATCATTATACATTGTAGAAGAAAAAATTGAAAGATTAGGGCTTGTAAATACTGAACTTTTGAAGCTTTTGCTGAGGAGTCAAACATAAAATGAGAGAAAATTTAGATCTAAGGATTTGGAGTTATACTACAATATAAATACAATTACAAGAGTAGAGGTGGACTACTACTACGACTATAACTCTTTAACAAAACGCAATAGCCTAGTCGCACTCAGCTAACACAGTAGCCTCGTCCTAGTGCAACTTTAAGTACTCTTTAACCAGAGGCGTATCTAGAGGAAGTGTCGTGGTTCACGTGAACCCATGCTCCCCTCTCTAGATCATATATAGTAGTGTTATATTTTTAAAAAAATATTTAAATATAGATGTATGAACCCATGTTCAAAGTATCATATAATAATGCGATGATGATTGGGTGCACTTCTCTAAGTGAGAGATAGAAATTTAAATCTTATATCTATCTTGTCTCTTTGAGTAACCCTTTTCCAAGTGGTTATCAGTTACACTTTTGTCATTTCAACTAATTTTTCTTTTGTTTTTTTCCTTTATTCTTTCAAAATTTTCAAGTGTGTTACATTGAGAATTCCTAAAAAATTTAGCATTGTAGATTTTTTATATAATTAAATCAAATGTGTATATTAAAATTTAAAACTAGTAGTATTATATATTTTGGACCTATAATTTTTAAACTTTAATGGTTCATATTACAAACTAAACGTCAAATCGATCAAATTTACATTTAAGATACATTTTTTCGTAATCGTGCACCCATCTAACCGAAATCCTGGATACACCTCTGTTTTTAACAACTAACGTTGATTGTACCACGTTGTTCAACATGTTCCTTATCTTCAACACTTCCTCTCAAGCTAGTGAGTGAAGGAACAATTTCTCCTAGCTTGCTTCTAAAACCAGCAAAGACTTGCTTTGTCAATGCTTTTGTATGGATGCTTGTTGCAAATATCTCAGTCTCTTTTGATGATTAAGGAATTCCATACACCAGAACTCAAAATCATCCTCAGTAATTACTTGTACATACTTCTTTGATGGCTTTTTCCTATTTTTTAGAAAATTAGAGTTGAAAGAAAAATAGAGCAGAGGGGTACGTTACAGCAAATTCTAAGAAACTTTCTAGTTAAAGATAAAGAGCTTTATTGATCTCTCACTGCAATAATATTTTTCCTAAAAAAATTCCAAACATCTCAACCTCTGCCTTATTTTGTTATCTTTGCCTTATCAGTCCATTAATTAATTTATGTCAGAGTTCAAATGCCAGTAAAAACAAAATAAACCAAAGTTTGGGGTGTTATCCTATCCGCTTATGTTATGGCAGACAAATTATCTAATATTTGTGTTGATTTGAGGAAACATCTGTTTTATTTAGAAAAGAAAACGACGAGTTTTTAAGAGTCAGTCATTTAATTTTTAAAGTAGAATTAAGAAAACTATTATTTTTCAAAAGATTAAAACATAAACCAATTGAAAATATCTAAAGGGTTCGGGGTTCATATTAATGTTCTAGAAAGGGTTTTAAAGCACCTAGAACATCCGCTAACATGCGGTTATCCAATAACTAACTATTTGGCTAATTAATTTAAGAAAAATATGCATACTTGGTTTGAAGAAATAACAACTTAAGACTTAAATTGTTTTTAAAGGGAAGAGAGATGATATAAGGATATTACTTAAGTACTAGATATTATAAAGTCAAATAAAATATACTTGTTTGATTTTAAAAGATACGATTGGTTCATTTTCTGAGGAATTGAATTAAAGAAAAACATTAGAATTAACTAGCAAATAAACTATTAAACAAATACGAAACAAATAAAACAGGAGAGAGTCTTAGGCCCAAGTCTGATTTATGTTCGTCCGGGCCGATACTTGGGCCTAATTTCGCTTTTGGGCCTTTGGTCCACTTTGCACCTGTCCTACAACTTTTACATATAGCAAACACAAAAATTATATTTGTATGCTATAACTATAGTTTGCATAATTGCGCTCTATAACAAACATAAATATGTATAAATTAAAACGCTATACATATACAAAAGAAAGCAGTTGTCTATAATATGTTTCTGTTTCAATATACATATACAAAAGATCAATTGTATAATATGTGTTTGTATAAAGCGAGAAAGAGAGAAAGACAAAAGAGAATTGGGCAGGAGAATATTTGTATTGTAAATTATAAGTGTATAGGACAAAGATATATGTATTTGCATGTGTATATACAATTTTCTCTCGTTTTATACAAACAGAAACGTAATTTATACAATTCTGTTTGTATAAGCGAGAAAGGTGAGGAAGAGACAGGCGAGCGAGATATGGGAGAGTAACGCGCGAGATCTGGGAGAGGGGAGAGGGGAACGAAAATATATGTATATATACAATTTTCTCTCGCTTTATGCAGATTTAAAGACACGAAAGGAGCGCCATCATTACATTCGCAAGCAAGCCACGAAGCAAGCGGTAATGCGACCAAATATTCTTAACATGAATGTAACTTAAAGATAGAAGGCGACACGAAGCTAAAACAAATTGTCGAACTTATGATTAGAATATAAGCAAGCCGTATTTTCCTAATTACAATTAAAACTAGGACAACCACACTTGAAATTAACCCAACAGATTTATGCTTTTAGTGAAGCTATGCATCAGATATTTGAAGAGAAAAAGGAATAAAATTGATAAGCAGGGAGAGGCTTAAAGAAGGCAGCCTTGAAGTGAACAGGGGATTGGGACGTCAAGCTATATTGAATTCACAACAAACAGAGGCAAACCAAGACTAGTGGAAAAGTTTGAAACCAAATGAGATAAAATTCGGAAGCTAAAGAAAAACAAGCATAATATCTAATTATAAACTTGAAATTGATTTGAAGAGAAAAATAAAAATAAAAATATGATCAACTTTAAGATTCACACACCCGTACAAATCATATTCAAAACTAAGTAAGCCGACACCAAAATTGCAGTCAAAACAAAGAAATCTAATCTTCATACAACTATCGTCATCAAACAATCAGCTAAGCAAAGAGAGACTTAAAGAAAACTGAAGTTATATACCGTTTACTGGAACAACGAGCTCTGCAGAAGCCTTCCACCACTAAGCTTCAAGAATTCAGACCAGTTCCTGTAATCGACAGACGAGAATAAGAAAGTAAAATCGATGTAGTCAATGAACTAGGAATGTAGCCAAATTCAATTCATTTAGTAATTTCGGCCAGTAATTAAATATGCTTCTTAATCTTTAACAAAATAAAATAATTGACTTAATTGTAAACTAATGATTTAAAAATGTAAACTATTATATACCTAAATTAATTAGTAAAAATATTTAAACAAAACAAAATCTTTTTTTGAGATGATTTTTCAGATATTTATAAAATGTACTAATTATATATAAAATTATATAAAAAAACATATTTATTATTTAAAAATTATAAAAACGACTAAATTTACTTTAAAATAACTTGAAAAATATTTTGAATGTTATAAAACTAATTATTTCAAATCGTTTGAAATTAAAAAAACTCGATGATTAATATATATTGTGGAGGTCTAAAATTGGGTGTCAACAACAGCAATGACAGAGCCACATGATCGAATGGTAATTAGTTAAACATTATTTGTCAAAAAACAATGTTATATATGTAATGTGTATATAGAAAAATCATGATTATACATTTATAGATAAAAAAAAGTTACTTGACTAATTCTAGCTTAGCTATCTATTGCCATAGTAAGTACTTAGTGGAGTTGTTAAAGTATCACAAAGCAAATCTGTCAACTCAAAAGTTGAAAACACCACATGTGCACACAAACATAATAAAAGAATGTATCTTTCTCAATTTGTTGCAAAGGTTTTGTATTTCTTTCTTTTGGCTGTTTGTGTGCACATGTGGTGTTTTCAACTTTTGAGTTGACAGATTTGCTTTGTGATCAGGGGCTAATTCCACACTTTTTTGTCGAAAAATTATATCGTATATACATCATTACAATTTGCACAGTAACTTTGCAATCGTAACGAAATGATACCATGGGTTTCAAAACCATCCACTCCTTCGTGTGTGTTAAGTCACTGTCACTTTTTTTTTGAATCTTCCATTAATTAATTTTTTGACTTTGTGTCCTCTTCACTGTATTTGGGGCCGACTCAACATGATTGAAGGTCTAAAGTCAAACCTTAAAGAGGGGTGCTAATATTTTTTTTATTCTTTTTTTTTTTCAAAAACAAATAATAATCATGTATATATTTATTTAAAATCTATTTTTCTTGTCTTTTTAAATGTGAAGTCATTAATTACTCTTTTCAAATCGATTTGTTTTAGTAATTCCTTTTCAATTGATAATATAACTAATGCATTCAATCTCACATTGTTGATCTTAGATAAGATTTTATCAATTTTAGTTTCGAAAAACTTCTTTCGGCCAAGACAATAGTTACATGAATTTGAAGGTTTTAAAAAGAAGTATAAACTTTTTTTTTTTTTTGACAAACCTCATTTTCCTAGGTGAAGTGACTTGTCTTTCTATACTATAATGGAGTAAGATTTTTTTTTCTTCTTATGTTAAGTGGTGTCAAGATTGAGGAAAAGGACTTGCCAACCACCCTGTTTCACTCCAGTTAACTTAACAAAATAATAGCTCATTGGTGTCCATACTCACATTATAATCATCATTAATGGTGATGATCAATATAGTGACAAGTCTTTAATCTTGTTCCTGGAGAAATTTCTTTAATTTTTTGAGACAAGTCGACAATAAACCAATTCATTCTCTACGCAATTTGCAATTTCAATGATAAACAAAGTGGTTAAATAATATATTTTGGATACCCTTGACATAAAAATATGATGTTGCCTATTGGTTTTAGGCATCTTGAAAAGTAAAGACACACAAATTAGCATTTTTTTTTTCATTTTTTAAGAAGAGCAAATTCAATTTAACACTTAACACTCGTTGTGAAGTTTCTGGCTCCATCACTGAACGTAAGCATTTAAAAAACATGCTTCTTTCTTTTGTAATTATGAATTCTGGACATAGACATGAACTGTATTATGTAGTAATAAATTATTTCTTCCCAGACCCTTAGATCGATCAATTGGCAAGAAACTGACAGATGAATCAATCATTATACATTGTCTAAGAAAATTCCAAACATCTCAATCTCTGCTTTCTATTCATTGTTTTTTTTTGCTTTTTCAGTCCATTAATTAATTTATGTCAGAGTTCAAATTCCAGCAAAAACAAAACAAACCAAAGTGGGGGGTGTTTCCCTATCCGCTTATGTTATGGCAGAAAAAATTATCTAATACTTGTGTTGATTTGAGGTAGCAGCAATGATAGAGCCACGTAGATCGAATGGTAGTTAGTTAAACAATATTTGCCAAAAAATGATGTTATGTAATGTGTATATAGAAAAATCATGATTATATATTTTATAGATCAAAAAAGTTACTTGACTTATTCTGGCTTAGCTATTGTCTATTGTCATAGTAAGTACTTAGTGGAGTTGTTAAAGTATTGTACAAGTTGACCTGGACACCATTGTTAACATAATTAGAGATGGTATCTTTCTCAATTTGCTGCAAAGGTTTTGAAATTTGAATATATCAACAATGGAATTTTTTATATGGGTTTCATTGATATCGATGTAAGGTACCATCGTCAAAGGTACGCCACAATCATATGGCAGTACAAAAAAACTAAGAACGATATGGCCGATTAGTGAGAGTGAAGTAACTGATTAATTAGAGTGAAGTAACTGGATATGGCCGATTAGTGATACGGAAACCCTCTTGTGAAATCTCATTGCTTATGAGCAACAGTCATCTGATGTACAATTATCTAAATATTTCAGTCATTATGCTATTTTCATGGATAATCTTATCGACTCAGAAAAAGATGTGAATTATATTTGCTTTGCCAGAAAGGAATCATAGTGAACTTGATGGGAGACGACAAAAACGTGGCTAGCCTCTTCAACAAAATCGGAAATGGGGTCACGCCGTATCCTGACTTCTATTACAATGAGGAATTCAAACAAGCAATTGAATATAGTGAAAAACCATGGAATAGAATGAAGGAAATTTTGAAGCACAATTATTTTAGTAGTCCTTGGGTAGGAGCTTCAACTGTGGCAGCCATCATACTTCTCATACTCATAACTATACAAACTATTCTAGCTTTCACATGTTCCGTAAAGGAAGTAGGAGTAACCGTCTCAATTGTAATGTTGAGACAATCTTGGCTAAACTATCTGCTACTTGGTTTGACTCCCTGTCCCAAGCTTTGTATTGTGTCTTCAATGATTTGAGTGAACTTCTTGCTATCATCAGACTTGAGATTTTTTGTCCTAGTAGATCTGGGAAAGGAATATTGTAACATCTCGTTAATTGAAGGAACAAGAAAGAATTTAAAATTTGGAAAAAGTCATTTTTGGAAAGACTGTAAAAATCTGGAAATTTGTTAAGTTATGTTAAGTTTGGGTTTTTGTCAACTTCAAACAACCATAACTCCTAGCTCAGGATGAGTTAGGTGTACTTCCAGATACCGTAGAAAATATCTTGGAATTATCTTTCCAACGCCGCTGAGTTTGTGTGATTTTGAGTTTGTATGAGTGAGATACGCCCATTGGAAGTTGGGTTGTTCAATTAAGGAAAGTCTAATTCGGGTTTTTGAAGGGCATTATGGTCTTTTCCATACCCCATGACTTGATTTAATTTTTTGGTAATTAATTGGGGTCTAAACTGATAGGATTCAGTTTACGCTTTTACCATATTGAGTTAGGGTTTCATAGAAGAGAAGAAGAAGAAGAGAAAGGAGGAGAAGGAGCAAAAATCATCAAGTTCTTCAAGAATCACTTGTGGATTTCATCAAGGGGTGATCCCTACGAGGTATGTGAGTTCACACATCGTTGGGTTCGTTCACCCTTGCACAAAACATGTTTAATTCAGCATGAATTCGTCCTAAAAGTTGAAAGTTTAAATGTTCTTGATATGTGTCTTGAATTTACTTTCGTTCTTGAATGTGGGATGAGATTGAGGAGTTCTTGAGAGTTTAAGGCTGATTTTAGAGTTGTGTTTGATTAGATTCTTGTGTACATATGCAGCTGGGTATCTGAATCTAAAGGGAATTTGAGAAGAAGAACCGAGTTTAGGTGAATTGGGGTCAGAAAACGAAGAAGGAAAAAGTCGGCAGAATCTGGGTACCAGGTCCGCGTCGCGGACTTGTTCCTCAGAATGGGAAAAAGTTCTCCTCGCGTCGCAGAGCAGTCACGGACCGTTCTGCCTCAAAATTATTTCGCAACCAAATATTTAAATACATCTCCGTGTCGCGGACTTGCTTCCAGACAGTAATTTCTTGATTTTTTTCTCGTGTTTAACTATCTAAAAGCACTCATAAACATCATGAGATCTTTTCCATTACAAATATCAATCCTTGAATCCATAATTCAATTCAAGGATCAGTTAAGAGTCAAGTCAAGAGAAGTAAAGAGAGTTTTCCAAAATTCTTTTACAAATGATTTAACTTTGTTTTAAGACTTGAGTTTTGAGTTGAGTAAAGAGTAAAGTTGAAGTTCATTTCTTCAAAGTATATGGAGACTATGCATTCCCAAAGAGTTAAAATGTTTTCACATATAAACAAGAAAAGGAAACCTTGAATTCCAAAGAGTCTTTGAGCTAGTTTTTAGAAAAGAGTAAATGCTTTCACAATTAAGCAAGAGAGGAAATTTTGATTTCCAACATAGCCTTTGAGCTAATTTTTTGAGCAATTATCTCAAATCACGTAAAGAAGTATGTTTTTAAACATAAGAGCTAGTATCATATTTTGGGAGTAGTATTGAGCACCGATGTGGGGGAGAGTTCAGACAACTCACAGCCCCCATAAACCATGTAGCCACCATGGGTAGAAAAGGGTCATACTTTTTAGATGATTCCTTAGTGCTTTTTAGCATAGACTAGTGGATCCACTTAGTAGTTCAGGTTTTATACCCTCGGCAAGGTATATGACGGCCCTGGTAGCGTGAGGCAAAACGTTGTATCATCACAATAGCTCTTACGTGATGGTTGTCGGTTAGAGAAACTCCCACAGAAGTAATTGTATTCTTATATACACTGTTTATTTGTATTTTTACATACATTTCAGAGTTATAGTGTATCTTTGCATACACACAGAGTATTATTGTATTTCCAAATACACAGAGTTGACATACATGTTTTAAATAACTTTTCTTTATATTGCACTTGTTTTATACTGCTTTATATTGAAATGAGTTCAGTTAAGTTGAGTTGAGTTGAGCCAGGTAAGTTCTTCAATTTCTTTCAAGCTTATGTCTTGTTTTAGAATTCCCCTCGCATTCTCATACATTCAATGTACTGATGTCATTTGGCCTACATCTTCTTATGATGCAGACATAAGTAACCAGGATCAGCATCCAGTGCATCGTTGATCCAGTTGAGCACTCAGAGTCTTGTGGTGACCCTCTTTGCTTTCCGGAGGATCCCTTTTTATTTCTTTCAGTATTATTATTAGTTCATTAGGATGTCGTGGGTCTTGTCCCGATATCCATATCAATTGTTTAGAGGCTTCATAGACAGTCAGATGTTTGTTCTTGAGTTTCTATTTCCTGTTTTAATGGTTGAGACTTGAGTTGCCATTTTTGGCCAGTGAATGTTATCTTGATACATTATAAGTGTTTATTGAGTAGTTCAGTTTACTTTTAAAAGTATTTTTCATGAGTTAAGTCTTCCGCTGAGTAAGTAGCAAGGCCAAGGGTTCTCTTGGGGCCAACAATGGTTCTCGAGTACCAGTCCCACCCAGGGTGTAGGTTCGGGGCATGACAAATATATTCTCCTTTTAGGATAGGGGAAACTTTTTCCTTATAGGTTTGGGACTGCTTGGGTTCTATATATAGGAATGGGATGCAATTGGAGATTCTAAAGCATTGTACATGATTTACAATATACTAGTCTTAAGAGCTTGAAAGTATTGTACACTTTCTTCTTTTCTTTCATAGAAGAAACCTCTCTCTGCTTTTGCTTGAATGATTAGGCCTAGCCAAACCTCATTAAATTCTTGTGTTTTTCTTCTTCTCTATTTTCTTTATTTGTGATTGTATGCTAGTTAATCCACAACCCACGATAATAACACATTGATTAATTCTTCCAACTTATATCCTCTTACCGGAGTTCATATCTTCATGTTAACTTGATGATTTCCAACAAACAAGTTGACTATATTTAGCCTTTTCATTTTTGAACTTCATCATTTATACCCTTTAAATCAACAAATATGATATGTTTGTTTTCTATGTCATTTTTTGTTTTAGAAAGGTTCATCCATGCCATTATTTGTTAACTAAAATAGTATAGATGAACCAAACATTTAACGGATGACATAGATGGACTTTTTCCCATTTCTCATAGTTCGATGATATATTTGAGTTTTTCTCTTTAAAAAATAATTTAATTAATGGTGTAATCATAATTGACCACGTGTAAAAAATAATTTTGTAAAGTCGAAATTGTTTTCAGTTAATAACAAATAATGGTATGAGTGAGTCTTTTCTGAAACGGAAATGGCATAGATAAGCCAAACTTTTAACGGATGCATCGCATAGATGAGCCTTTTTTCTTAGTTTGATGTTATATTTGAGCCTTTTCTCGAATTTTTAGTTGTCGACTTATCCCCAACATGATTTGCAATTGTAAGCATCTGAATGTATAAATCAAATCTTTGATAAAATATTTGAGGATTTGGCCAAATCATCTTTTAAATCGAGTATCATATTTAAAGTAAATGTGCGGCTACGTGAATCAAATCCAGATTCTTATACACCAAAGATGGTCTCTATTGGTCCTTACCATAAGAAAAATCCTAACTTGGTCCAATGGAAAAGTACAAACTGTTGTACCTACAACGGTTTCTAAAACGAGAAGAGGGACTTGATGTGTAAAGTTGCATCAGTTGTTTGGAGTTTCTGAAGTAAAAAGCACTAATGTGTTACGACGATATAAAAGACCTCGATACTAATGATAGTCATGAATTTTGTAAAAATGTTATTGCTTAGCTTGATAGTTGTTTTGTGGTTGAGTTTATTCGAGAGCGTTCTGAAATATATCCAGAAGGAGAAGAAAAAATTATCAATTTTGTTGATTACAAATATAATCAAATACTCCGAGACTTGTTGTTGCTAGAAAACCAAATTCCTTTTTATATCCTGGACCGGCTTCATTTTATCACAGCGAAACATGGTGAATTACCATTGGAGAAACTGGCGATCACTTTGTTTAGCCATGTTGTTAACTTTGGATATATATCAGTAACCGGTGATTCATTTCTGATGAATTCCATTCTATTTGATATTGAAAGACGTGATAAGAAACATTTACTTCAAGTAGTACACGTTGTTTCTATAACGATATTGAAACTAATGACAATTAAGTAAAGATTTTCGCACTCTTTATTAATGCGTGATTGATGGTAAAAGTCTTTTTTGTATATTGTTGTCTAATTATCAATCAAGAAATGAACAATATAACTAGACATTGAAATGAACTGAAAGGGAAAGCTTTAATATTCAGTTGACTACTTAATTCTAAGTCGTCTTGGAGAGCTACAATACTATACTATTTTCTCGGTCTCATATTAATCGTCATATTTTTACATGTTCTTGAAAAAATCGTAAATAAAAAATATATTTTATTATTAGTTTACTTTTAACTTTTTTATAAAACATAATCAATATTAATTTGTTTTACTTTCAAAGACAATTAATTACTTTTAAAGGGAGAATAGAAAAAAATTACTTCATTCATATTTACTTGTGAGTTATATTAAAATAAATGTCTATTTTCCTGTCGTTATGATGATCCTTTTTCTTTCCTATTACTATACAGTTAATTTACCCAAATGGAGACATAAAAATAAAGTTGTCTTGGAACTGAATTAAATAATATGTTTGTACTTTTGTCGTGATATTAAAGAACCTACTCAACTACCTTACTTTTGTAATATTAATTTTATACCTAACTTTATTTTTCGTACTCAAAAGTAAAATATTGTGGAATATATATAGTCATTGACTTAGTCAATTCTTGAGTCCGTTTGTTTCAATTTATTTATTTTTGTTTAACTCCATTTTACATTACCGTAAAATAGTGGAATGAACTTTTATTATTGTTTGGGAAAAAAGACAAATATACCTCCGAACTTTGAAAAATGGTATGTCTATACCCTTCGTTATAATTTTCGTCCATCTCAGCCACTGTCGTTCAATAATTGGTGCACATTTACCCCTCCCACTAACGGCACACTCTTTGTGTACACATGGCTAAATCCTAAGCCACTACCCGATTGACCATTTCTTTTAACCCAAATTCTAAGAACCCGCCCCATAATCCAATAAACCCACCCGATTTGTGGGTAAAATATACTCTCTAAAATCTAAAGAAAAGACCCAAATCCATAATCTAAATCCAAGAAACAAAAATCAATATTTCCTCAATCAACCCAACCCATCAAACAAATCAGAATCTGAAGACAAAGAAGAAGATGATGATGAAAAGAAGGAAAAGATATAGAAGAGCTTTGTAATAATAGTCAATTTTGTCAAATGATGTTGCTCGATGGTTATTTTGTGGTTGAGTTTATTCGAGAGGGTTGTGACATTTGTGTTATCAGTTTTGGTGGTTACATATGTCATCCAATATTCCGAGACTTGATGTTACTAGAAAACCAACTTCCTTTGTCCTCAACAAGCTTCATGACATGACAAAAAAAGACAATGAATCATCTATATCTTGATACTGGTGAATGGTTCAATTGTGTTTTTTGTTGACTCGCCAAACATGATCAGTGAATCCTTTAAAAACACAGAAAATAGTAATATCAAACATTTACTTCATGCCGTTCACATTGCTTCATGTCATGGCAAGAATCCCAAGAAAGATTTAAACAATGAAATAACGCGAAATAAGGTCATGCCAAATGCAACAGAGCTTTCCCAAGCTGGAGTTAGCTTCGTTAAAGCATAAAACAAGTTTATTTGATAGTATAAAGTTTGAGAATGGATTGATGACAATCCCTTGTTTTCGAGTATATGATGCCACAGAAACCATCCTGCAAAATATCATTGCTTATGAGCAACAATCATCTGATGTACAATATAAGTATTTCACTGATTTTGCAGCTTTCATGGATCATCTTATCGACTTAGAAAAAGATGTGAGTTTGTTTCGCCAGAAAGGAATCATAGAGAACTGGATGGGAGAGGACAAAGAAGTGGCTAGCCTCTTCAACAAAAACGGAAATGGAGTCACTACGTATTCTGACTTCTATTACAAAGAAGAATGCTTAAAAGCATCTGAACATTGTAAAAAAACATGGAACAGAATGAAGGCAAGTTTGAGGCACAATTATTTTAATAGTCCTTGGAAAGGAGCTTCAATTGTGGTAGCTATCACACTCCTCATACTCACAACTATACATACTATTCTAGCTTTTACAGGTTTCGTTAAGTAGTAATTGTCTCAATTGTAGTGTTGATGAGCTTATGAGTTTTTCATTAATCATGATCTCTCTTCATAAGGTTGCCATTAGTTGAATGCTAATTAGTTTATTTCAAGTATCTATTAATCTTGAGGTTTATTAATTGTTGGTGAAAATACAATTACAGTTATAAAATAAAATATATCTTCAAATTGACATGAATATCTCGCTTTCTTTAAGAAGATTCAAGCTCATTGGAACAATTTTTTTATTGATCTATCAGTAATCTTCTTGACTTGTCCCTACAACAACATTGTATAACTAACTCATGGTACGGAACTGACAATCACCATGGCTTAATTAAAGCATGGTTTTGATAAAAGAAACATAAGTATAAAAAGGTGAAAGAGAATACTTTCTGGGAAATATATATCATATGTCAGTGAGGATGGCGTTAGCTAAAGGCGTTAATGAGATGATTTATAGATAAATTTCAAATTTTTGTCTTTCATAAAATTCGTGTCCAATCAAACATCATCGCGTAAAGTGTGACAAACCCTGCTAGTATATAGTCAGAAAAACTCCGTTTGTTAATTTATCTATATTTACACTCTTTGGTAAGGAAGTTCTATTATTGTCAGGATGTTCTTTGTATGTTGTAGGAAAGACTAGCTTTAGTTAGAGCCACAAGTCACTCAAGTGTAGCACCAAAATAATAATAACAACAAAAGATGAAAGAATAAAAAATCGAGCTCACTGAATTCAGAGTGTGTTTTAAAGAAGTTATTTGATCTCTTAAGCAATTGAGGTTATGAAATATATCCTTCCAGGATTGATGACAATCCCTAGTTTTCACATCACTTGTGATACGGAAACCCTCTTGCGAAATTTCATTGCTTGTGAGCAACTATACTCTGATGTACAACCTAAAAATTTCAGTGATTAACTCTATACCTTCTCTATGGACACTTCCATTTCCACTTAGGGATGACAATGGGCCGCGATGGATTTAACTATATTTATTCAAAATTCATGTGAGGTAGGGCAGGTTGCGGGTTTGGAATAAAAACTCTTTTAAATTCACGATTTACACAAATTCTTTGTAAAGCCTATAACGACATTGAATCCAATGACAAATAACAAATAACTATAAATTTTTTAACAAACTTTCTTAATGTGCATTATTAATTACCGCCAAAAATTATTTTTACAAAATTTTACTAATTCTCTCGCGCACACCACCACCACCACAACCAAAAATTATTTTTTTTTAAGAAAATGAGTATTGTGTAGTACGGACTATGGTTAAATATTAAAAAGAATTATATGTAAAAATCGATATTATTTTTTATACAGTTATGATAATGATTAGTAATAGAAAGAAAATGAAGGCAATGGGTAAAAGGTTTTGATGCTATCCGATTGAAAGAGGAATGAATTTACCTGGCTCGAAGAGGTAAGGTTCAATGGAGAAGAATTAAAGAGATGAGGACGCTGATTTACTGATGGGGGTTGCATATGAGATTTGATAAAGAAGAGGGCTGCCGTGGGTGGGTCATGGGTGGTGGTTTTTTTTTTCAGAAAATTCTTTTTTAATTTTTAAAATAAACTAAAATAAATGTCTTTTAGAATTTCATTTTTTAAAATAAAACTTTGGACTTAAATGCCACATGTGATCATTTAATTCATCAATTTGTCATGTCACTGTCATCTCATATTTTTGGTTGATTGTCAAAAAAATATCAAATAGGTATCAATTTTAAGTGTCATAAGTGTTCAATAGATACAAGCTTTATTTGAGGTGTCTAAATAAAAAATGCAGACAATTTTGAGTGGTTGTCGATGACTTAAGCCAAATATATATATATAAAAGCTTTTATTGATACATTTGAGAGTGTAGTTCGGTGGGAACGGTCAACCGTTTAATATTATTTGATCATGTTGATTTGACATTTTTCTTAAAATTATTAAGAATAATATGAGAAAAAGTAATAAAGTTCTTTTAATTTATTAAAATAAATAAGTAAAATAAATTATTTAGTTTTAATATATTACTTTACTATATATAATAAGTGGGAATATCTACTACTTAGCACATGCCAAGTGTTGGATGATATGTGCTTCATAGTGTTGTACATTCTTCTTTTATGGTTGTACCTTTAAAATTTATATTACTACCATTAATTACCTACTACTTTATTAGCCAAAAAGTTTGACCTCATTTGGGCCCATTTATTATTTATATGTTTTCAATTTTCAATATATGTTGTTTATCTAATTCTTTTTTTCAACCTTTTATTTTAAACTTCTTGAAATTTAATTACCTATTTATTACTCTCTCTATGCATTTTTAATTGTTATGATTTCCTTTTTAGAGTCAAACTATAAGAATTTTAACTAATATTTTACAATGTGTTTTTTCATCATATTCATAGGAAAAAAAATAACAATTTATAGTACTTTTTGTATAGATTTTGCATATTTAATTTTTTTTAAATATCAAATTAATACAATCTAATTTAACTTTGAAAATTAGTCAAATGGACTTTCAAAAAGTGCAACATGACAAATACAAGTGGACGGAGAGAGTATATTTTAGCTACAAAATATATTAGAAGTACAACTTTTTAAAAAATTTAATTTTTTATTGCGTTGACTCTTGAAATCTTATCATTGTCATATGAATTTGAACAAATTATATATTATTAAAAGTTACATAAAAGATGCTATAAATCACAATAATTAGCAATTAAAAATATTTTAAAATCATATACGAAATTTGGTTGACTAATTGGAATAGAATAAGTAGCATGTACTATTTGAAAATAACGTCAAAATTTCTAGAATTCACAATAAATTAACAACTTAAAATATTTATGATTATTCACGTGAATTGAAACATGAGTAACCTATGTTATTCAAAACTAAAGAAAAAATACTATAAATCACAACAATTTAATAACTTCAAATATATTTTTAAGAAAACATATAAAAAATCGACTGATCTTCAAATTCCATTTATATCACATAAATTAAAACAAAAAAAATTAATATTTATTGGGCCCGTGCTGGCACGGGCACCAAATATCTATATATATGTGTCACAAATGGAAAAGTCCCAATCAAGGAAGCAACATATATCATTTACAAATGACTTAAAAAGCATTAAAAATTACAATAATTACCAATTTAAAATATTTAAAAGCTATATAATACAATACGTTGACTCTCAGAATTCTATCAGGCTCACATATATTGGGACAGAAAAAATAGCACATATCATTTTAAAATTACCAAAAAAGTATTATAAATAATAATAATTAACAACTTAAAATATCTGAAAGACATTTTAAAAGGGTTAATTTTGTAATTTTATCCATATCACATAAATTAGGACAAAGTGACCAGTAATGTACGTTATTTGAAAGTTACATAAAAATATTATAAATCACAATAATTTATAACTTAAAACATTTTTAAAAAAAATATGAAAATTTAGATGACTCTCCAAATTTCATTTTTGTCACATAAATTGAGACAACAAAAATAACATATATTGGGTCCATTTTAATTTATTTGTCTTATTTTTTAATTTTTTTTTATATTTAAAAATTGCGTAAAAATACTATAAATCATGATAATTTGAAAAAAATACAAAAAATTCCACTGATTCTTGAAGTGAATCTATCGTAAAAATACTATAAATCATGATAATTGACAATATAAAATATTTCAAAAATGTTGTATGTGGGTAGTCTTATTATGCCTTAAATAGCGTCAAAGAAAGTACAGGTTTGTGATAAAAAAACTTATTCCTTTATCCACGCAAACAATCGCTTCAAAAACTCGGTTATTAGCCCCAAAACATACCATTTATATTATAGCACGGACCACATTATCTAGTACACAAATAAAGTAAAATAAAATGAATAGACTAATTGAAGAAGACGTAAGCATTTAAAAAACGTGCTTAGCTTCTTTCTTTTGTAAAATTAATTTTTGCATCTAACTTTTTATTTGCAGTAAAAGTAAATAAAAATGAACAATATAACTAGACATTGAAATGAAGTGAAAGGGGAAGCTTTAATATTTAGTTGACCACTTATAGTTCTAAGTCGCCTAACTGAAGCTATACTAATATTTTCTCCCTCTCATATTAATCGTTATATTTTTTTCACAGTATTTAAGAAATGTGAAACTTAATTTAACTAAGCTGATTATTGAAGTTATGTGAACAAAGTTCCATATTTGTTTGTTACTAAAAGAAAAAGATAAGCTCCGTATAAGTGTTTAGTATTATTAATTGTGTATGACCAATTAGTGGTGTGTTGATTCTGATAAAATGACTAAAATGTTATTAATTGCCCTATTTATTTATTTTTATTTATGTATTATATAAAAAAAAAATCTGGTAATTATGTATTATACAATTAATTTACTCAAAAGGAGACAGAAATAAAATCATCTTGTACTTTTGTTGTGATATTAAAGAATCTACTCAACTACCCTATTTTGGAGTAATATTAATTTTGCACCTAACCTTTTTATTTGGTACTCAAAAGTAAAGTATCATAGAATAAATATCTAGTCATTGACTTGTGTCAACGGTTCTCTCAAATTTTTGTCTATTATTTACCAAAAAAACATTTTAAGTTTAAAGGTGCAAAAGGAAAGAAAATATCGAATACATTTATGAGTAAAACATGTTTTATATATTAAATTTGAAAATAAAGAAATATTTATTTTTCTTGCCCCGGCCCCCGGACCTGGATCGATGAAGATCGATGAAAATGACTACAAACCGATAGATAATTAATTTATATCTAAATGTCTTTCTTTTTGAAAATTTATTATTTTACTGCTATTGAAATTAATTAGTTCTAATAGTTTGAGTTATATGATATTTCATCAATTTGCTTAGTAAGTTACTGGAAATTGGGCATCTTTTTTATATGATTTAATTTTTCTTTTGTTGAATACTTAATTTTAGTAGACTCTGTTCTTGTCTTCTTGAGTCTCATCTTAATTAATAGAAATTCACCTCTGTATAGTATAAATTAATTGAGTTTGTTTAACTCTATTTTATAATACTATAAAATAAAATAGTAGAAATGATCTCTATTCTTGTTGTCTTTCTTATTTGGGAAAAGGGTCTGACAAATACTTTAATTTTGGCCGAAATTGTTGTTATGATACCAAACTTTATGGAGGACCTTTTACTCCCCGTAATATTTAATAGTGTATTTTAAAGGTATATATGTGCCCACGTGGACACATTACTATTTATAATAATGAAATATTTATGATGTCCATGTGGGCACATATACACCTTTAAAATACACTATTAAATAGTGCAGGGGAATAAAAGGTCCTTTCCAAAGTTTGGTATCATTACAACAATTTCGGTCAAAATTCAGATATATTTCAGGCCATTTTTCCTTCTTATTCCCTTGATTTTGTCACTTTTAAAACTATTAAAGCATCTACAGAGTTTTTATCAAAATCCTACGAAAATATATATGTGCATCGTGTTCTATCTTTTACTTCTTACTCTTACTTATAACAATAATAATAACAACGAACAAGATATTCAGTGCACTTTCACAAAGTGGAGTTTGAGAGGGTAAAATATACGAAGATCTTGTCTTTATTCAGAGATGAGGTAGAGATCAACTTATTTTTGATAAACTCACGGCTAATGACAAAAAAAAATCTAGAAAAATGACATAATAAAAATATAAGAGACAATAAATAGTAACAAAAATAATAGGTAGTGTAGTAGAACAATATTGTTATAAAATAGTACTATAATTGAACTATATGAAATTATAGATAGAAACAAAAATCGAGAAACAAAAAACTACAAAAATAATCCTACAATCAACTACTTGTAACTTTGTAAGGGCAACAAGACAATGCACTTCTACCTATTAGTATGGACGCACTTCTACCATTACTAACCTGTCTACCCTGATTTGTGTCCTCACCTTCCTATCATAATGTTTCAACAAAAAAAATAAAAAAATTTAACTAAACGATATCGATATCAAAAGAAATCCCAGATGATGAGAATTTCTAAAAACCTTATTTTGATTATGTAAAATAAAATAATCAAAATTTGATATGATATAAATTATATCAAATAATCGATCAAATCGTAACATTATTACCCTCTACCCTACATGTATCACGATACTATCTTCAATTATCTTTATTTCTTCTCTTTTTCTTTCTATATAATAGATACTCCATAGCAATGGAAAAATCCACAAAAAGCAAGACTTGATTAGACATACAAGAAGAAACAGCAAAAATTAGAGGTAATTTTCTGCATTTTCTCGTTTTATGCTAAACACTATTAATTAATTATATTATTTTATACCTCAGAAGGACATGACCCAAATGGATAGTCATTTTATTTAATAGATTCTTAGTCATTATTGCTTCTTTCTATTTTGATTTATACTTACTTTAGAATTTAATTAATTTGAATTTGCAATAAGTAATCTCATTTTGGAATGTGGGCCTATTTTTAATACTTAAACTCAAAGCCTTTAATCAACGAGGAAAGAGTAATTACTAGTTAACTACAACTTATATTGGTTACTCATCATTAATTAGTTGTGTTCTTTTTTAAATGATGTACCACTACAATTTTAAATGTTTATTTGGATATTTAATAATAGCTATGGTATCTAGCAATTGAAATTAAAAAGAATGTGTCTTTTTGTAGGAATTAGAGTTAAAAGAAAGAGAGATCGATGACACGCTCCATTGAGATTACCTCAATAGATGATAACCTAACTCCACTGCTTCGTCAAACTGAAAAAGATGAGGTATATCTCTCTCAATACTATATCAATTTATTAGTTTTTTTTTTTTTTTTCATTCGCCCACTTCTCTTTTGGCAATTAAATATAAAATTTTAACTCTTTCCTTTCATTTAATTTTAGGTCTATCTCATGATCCTAACTTATTCACTAACTATGGTTTTACACCTTTTGATTTTTTTTAAAAAAATTTAGTCAGGTCTGAAGGGGCAAAGAAAATAGGTCGTGTGAAGTAAGTTTCAAAAGTCATGTTGACATTCTTAAAATAAAAAAGGCAATTTTAAGTTGTTTTTTTAATTTGTCTAGTTAATGAAAAAGGTAAATATGCATAATTTGTTAAACGATGAAGGTATATATGCACAACATTTTTAAACGCATATATATCTAATTATCTAGACACAAAGTTGATTATATTAAAATAATAAATAAATGTTTGCATAGTGCTTCTAATAAACATTTTAAAATGGAAAAATTGTGCATTATAGTAAACTATTAATTCAAAAAAAAGAGGTTATAGCTACAATTTCATTTAATTCTAATTTGTAACAAACACATCACCATTCTCGCCCCTCTCCTTTGAATCTTGCTCGACACTCTCAATTCTCTCCCTCACCTCTCTCACTTTTACACAAACTTAAATGTATAAATTGTGTTTATGTTTGTATAAAGCGAGAGAGACTGCATATACAAATACAAATACATATATCTCCATCCTATACACTTATAATTATACTATTACAATTTTTTCCCTGCCCAGTTCTCTTTTCTTTCTCTCTCTCTCTCTCTCGCGCGCTTTATACAAACACAAATTATACAAATACAATGTACAATTTGTGTTTGTATAAAGCAAGATGTAGATTTAATACACAAATACAAATATTTTAACTTGATTCAATTGTATACAAATTCAAATTTTATGCAGATATACAAATACAATCATTGATACATATACATAGTAGTTACATATATACAATTATCTAATTGATATACTTATACAATTCACCTCTCTCCACTCTCTGCCCTCTCTCGCTCGCCTCTCTCATCTCTCTCCTAATCTCGCTCGCCACAGCCTAACACAAAGAACATATACATATACAAACCTAATTTTAATAGACATAGACGCCCGATTTATACGTAGCGTCGCAATTTATACAAATCAGATGCTCCATAACAAACTATGTTTGCTATGGAGCGCAAATAGTAAAATTGTAGCAATAGAGCGCTAATACAATTTTTTATGTTTGTTATTCCTAAAATTTACTTTTTAAAAATTTGTTACTCTCTTCCGTTACAGATAGAAGAAAGGAGGAAAGTGGATTGTATAATCGAGTTTAAAGAAACAAATGGTCAAGATACATCAGGGTCGCAAACAAAGAAATGTGTAAATCAAATCTTTGATAAAATATTTAAGGATTTGAACAATTCATCTATTAAATCGTGTACGATATTCAAAGTAAATGTGGGACTACGTGAATCAAATTCAGCTGCTTATACACCAAAGATGGTCTCTATTGGTCCTTATCATAAGAATGAACCTCAACTTGTTTCAATGGAAAAGTACAAATTATTGTACCTACAAAGATTTCTTCAACGAAATAAGAGTCTTGATGTGGAAAGTTGTATTAGTGAATTGGAGAAACTGAAGGAGGATGCAATAAAGTGTTACGACGATATAGAAGATGTCGATACTGATGAATTTTGCAAAATGTTGTTGCTTGATGGTTGTTTTGTGGTAGAGTTTATTCGAGATCGTTGTCAATTGTGGGAAGGAGAAGAGGAAATTTTCAACAGTAACATTGGTTGCATACAGAATCAAATACTTCGAGACTTGATGTTACTAGAAAATCAACTTCCTTTCTTTATCCTCAACAAGCTTCATCACATGACAAGAGAAGATGATGAATTATCATTGGCAGTACAGGCGATCCTTCCATCTACCTTTTTTGTTGAGTTGCAAGAAATGACCTTTGAATTATTTATAGAGGCAGAATATAATGTTGGAAATATCAAACATTTACTTCATGCAGTTCATATGTTTGCATGTCATGGGAATCCCGTGAAAGAGTCAAACAAAAATATAAAGTGGCATAAGAGCATGCCCAATGCAACAGAGCTTTCTGAAGCTGGAGTTAGCTTTGCAAAGGTCAGAAATCATTTTAATAGTAACAAGGACAATAATACTGATATGAAAAGTTTATTTGATATAAAGTTCGAAAATGGATTGATGACAATCCCTTGTTTTCAAGTTGAAGATGAGACGGAAACCCTTCTACGAAATCTCATTGCTTTTGAGCAACAATCATATGATATGCAACCTAAATATTTTAGTGATTTTGCAGTTTTCATGGATTATCTTATCGACTCAGACAAAGATGTGAATTTGCTTCGCCGTAAAGGAATCATAGAGAATTGTATGGGAGAGGACAAAGACGTATCTACCCTCTTCAACAAAATTGCAAATGGGGTCACTATTTATCCCACCTTCTATTACAATGAAGAATGCATCAAAGCATATCAACATTGTGATAAAACATTGAACAGGGTGATGGCAAATTTGATGCGCAATTATTTTAGTAGTCCTTGGGTAGGAGCTTCAACAGTGGCAGCCATCATACTCCTCATACTCACAACTATACAGACTATTCTAGCATTCACAGGTTCCGTTAAGTAAGTAGGAGTAACCGTCTCAATTGATGGGCCTGTTTTCCCATTTTGCTAGCTTGTTGTAACCGATTATATACTTTCAATTGTACGCAATCTTGGCTAAACCATCTGCTACTTGGTTTGCCTTGCTGTCCAAAGCTTTGTATTGTGTCTTCAATGATTTGAGTGAACTTCTTGTTATCATCAGACTTGTGATTTTTTGTCCTAGTAGATCTGGGAAAGGAATATATTGTCTTTTTAGGATAGGGAAAACTTTTTCCTTATAGATTTGAGACTGCTTGGGATCTATATATAGGGATGCAGTTGGAGATTCTAAAGTATTGTGCGCGATTTACAATATAGTCTTAAGAGCTTGAAAGTATTGTACACTTTCTTCTTTTCTTTCATATAAGTAAACTCTTTCTGCTTTTGCTTGAATGATTAGGTATTGGTGTGACCATTTTAATATTATACAAATTGTTACATATTCACATTGCCATGCCACACTAAGTCTTTGCTGAAATGTATGACATTTGTGCCTAATTTCTCATGGTCAATTAATGACCAGAGGCATAAGGCATATTGCTTTCTGAACATTGGCATTTGCACGTTAGTGCATTTGTTGCCCTCAACTTTATTTCATTCTTTACTTCTCTATTATTCTTGTAATCTATGTAACATTATCTTCACTATTTACTATACCATTATCTTCCTATTCATTGTTAGAAAGACTTCTTCTAGTATAAATAGTGGTGGTCTTCATTTGGTTTGTAGGACACAATACATAAGAAAAATATAGAGTAAAAGAGTTAGTCAAAAAGAGAGTTCTTATTAGTTGAAGGGAGGTGTTCTTTTTTGTGGAGCTTTGGACTCAACTCTTGTCCAGAGTTGTTGAGTTATACTTTGTGAAGGTTGTTGTATCCTGGAGGGGACAGTCAAGAGGACTACTGCTGGACCGGTGAAAAACATTTGCTGCAGTGGGTTTGAATCTCCTTAAAGAGAGCGAGATATCTGCACCTCAGCCTTGAAGAGATTTTATTTCTTCATTTTATTTTCAATTGTAATCTTGTATTTTTTGTTATATTGTAATTTTTCACTAACATTAGGCCTAGCCAAACCTCGTTAAATTCTTGTGTTTTTTTTTCTTCTCTATTTTCTTTATTTGTGATTGTATGCTAGTTAATCCACAATATTTCTGCAATAGTAACACATTGATCAATTATTCCAAATTATATCCTCTTACCGGAGTTCATATCTTCCTGTTAACTTGATGTTCCAACAAACAAGTTGACTATATATTTTGCCTTTTCATTTTTGAACTTCATCATTTATACCCTTTAAATCAACAAATATGGATATGTTTGTTTTCTATGTCATTTTTGTTTAAGAAAAGGTTCATCCATGCGTTTATTTGTTAACTAAAATAGTATAAATGAACCAAACTTCTAACGGATGGCATAGATGAACTTTTTCCCATTTCTCATAGATCGATGATATATTTGAGTTTTTCTCTTTAAAAAATAATTTAATTAATGTGTGGCCGAATCATAATTGACCACGTGTAAAAAATGATTTTGCAAAATCGAAATTGTTTTCAGTTAACAAATAATGGTATGAGTGAGCCTTTTCTGAAAAAGAAATGGCATAGATAAGCCAAACTTTAAACGGATGCATCGCATAGATGAGCCTTTTTTTCAAAGTTCGATAACATATATATTTGAGACTTTTCTCTAATTTTTAGTTGTCACCTGACTTATCCCCAACATGATTTACAATTGTAAGCTTCTGAATGATGCCTTGATTCTTTCGAACCCAACAATTTGATTCTAAAATTTGAGTAAGAGTCAAACTAGTTTTGACATGAATTTCAATCATAATTAGTTCACATTGAAGTTATAGCCGAATTGTACCAATTTGAATTAAAGTTATATTATGATTGTATGTTGAATTACATAAAAAAATGTATTTTAAGTTTGTATGTCGTTCTAGTTATATTAAATTTGGATGGATATTGCATAAAAGTTGTTGTTATAGTTGTATTTAAATTTCAAAAACCAATAATTAGAAAAATTATATAGTTATATACATAGTTTATATTGATTTTATACCGTTTTCATATATACACGTATTGGCAGCGAAATTCTAAGCTTTGAGCAAGATATACATATTTATGTGGTATATTTTTATTTTTAGTCCATTCGAAAAGAACGTCATGCTTATTTAGAAACGATGTAACTTTAAACTTCTAATTTTATCATTAATAAGATAATTTATAGTCACACAAATATTTATAACTTGACTATATATTAATTGCGTCATTTTTTCTTCAAACTAAACAAAAATAATAATTTGCACGATAAATTTTCGTCACAAAAGTGTAAGAAATGCTCCTGTCTGTCCAAATATACAATTTACTTCTTCTTTTTTCAAAACAGCATTTAGTTATATTAATTAAAATGGTGTCACTAACCGTTTGCTTAAAATAGTACTTCCTTCCTGTTATATTAACTACTATACGTTCCCGCGCGTTGCACGGATATTACTAAAAAAATACTTAATTGTTCAAATACATTATATCATTTTGATTTTATAAAAATATAACTTTAAAACTTAAATTTTGTAAAAATACTTGATTTTATAAGAATAAAGTATATTGTCATAACGTGTTCATATTTTAAGGCAAAATTTTTTAGGATAAAATATATCACAAAAATGAATAATTGATGATACTTATTGATTGTCAAGTGTAATTTTTTTGGTATGTATATTCGTAACACCTTTTAATTATAGATAGAGTTTCAATATTTGTTGTTGTTGTTTTTGTTGAAATTTAAATTTTACATCTTTATATTTTAAAACTAATTAACATCTAAATTCAAAATTTAATTAATTCTATAAAATACTTTAAAAATAATTTTAAAAGCAGATTAAGATTAAGATTAAGATTAAGATTATTATTATTATTATTATAATTATTATTATAACAATAGGGGTATATGTGAGCCGTTTGTATAACGGTAAGGGTATATATGAGCCACTTTCATAACGAGGGACATATTAGCTCCAAATGACAAAGTTGAGGGGTATATCATGCCCTTTTCCCTTAAAAATATGATAACTTCCCACAAAAAAAAGGAATCACACACCCTATTTATTAGAACTGTTTTAAAATTGAATTTTAAGAAACGATAAAAAGTTAAAATAATATTAAAAATTAGATTAGTAGTTTAAAAATTGCAAGCGGAGGAGTTTAAACTTTATTGAATATAACATATTTGATTATTTGGAATATGATAACCAATACAAACGTTCAAATAACCAAGCATTTATATCTTCACATCCGATATTCTTTTTACTCAATTTGGTACAATCCTGTTTCAGAAGAAGAAAAAATATAATAAGAATGAAATCATGATCATTGAATACATAAAAAAAACATTAACTATGAATGATATTTTAGCGTGCAATTTTAGCGTGTCATATCAAAAGAGAATGCAATGCAACTCCGACTGAAGAACAATAAATCAATATTGGAGTAAATAAGCATTTAACCTTGGGTATCCAAACTCGGTACATTAAAGTATTCAAAATGATGATCTATCTTAAAATAAAAAATACCAAATAAATAAAGCCTTAAAAATATAAATATATATACCATAAATATATATACCATCAAGTACATTAAACCAATAATGATCTATAGCGACACTTAATTAATGACTATTAAATATATATTTTTTTTTAGAGACAATTGGTATATGTTTCTAAAGCCTATAAAAATATAAAATATTAAATTTTATGACAATTAACTAATATTGATAGAGCTTTACCACTTTTTGTTAATGTGCATATTTAATATAGTTAAACGCTATTTTTGTTATAATGATAACATATGGAAAAACTAACTTTCTTTCATGCTCATAAAAACCATCAAGCCTTGAAAAGAACATAACATTGCTGGCTACCAACCTTATAATTCAGTGAAATAAATTAATTTGAATAGTTAATCATCACAATTGAATCATAAGTAGAGATGAGCCAGTAAGTATCCATTCGTAAGAACACATTTTTTTAGAATTCACTACAAAATCTTTTGTGCTAAAGTAAATAAGGTCGATCGTAGAACTTTCACCTTTAAATTATGTTGCCAAATAATACATAGGTTGGCGCCTTATTAATTTGCCACTTGGCAACTATTGAAATTTGTTCTTATCTTAAAAAATAACTTTAAATTTTAATTTAAAAAAAGGTAACTAATACCAAGTGACGATTCATTTTTTGTTTGCACGTTAATTTCAAATTTAAATAAATCTTTAATTGATTTTAGAAACTGCAAATTTTTAATTTTGAAAAAAAATATTTTAATAGAATTTTTTTTGTCAATTAGATACAAACTTTTAAGAAATTATAATTATTTTTTGAATTTTAAAATTGTTGAATATTTGTGGTGCTGGCACGTGACATTTTTTACTTCTCCTATTATATATAGATAGATTTTAAAATTGTTGAATATTTGTGGTGCTGACACGTGACATTTTTTACTTCTCCTATTATATATAGATAGATATATATAGAGAGAGATATAAATATATAGATATAGATTTTATAAATTGGATATTTTTTGAAATATTTAAAATTTCCTAGATTAAATTGTTTTAAAAAGAAAACCACTATTTACAAATTTATAAATTCAATTTAAAAAAAAAACAAAATATAGATTTTTTTGTGTGCTGACATTTGTCAGTGTTTATGTAAATTGACGATATTTGTCCGTGGTTATATAAGTGCATTTTTTTTTAAAAAAAAAGGTAGTATAAGTTAGTTTTTTTAAAAAAAATAGTAAATCTATCCTAGATTCAATTTTTAAAACAATCTATTTAACGTGATTTGAAGTGGAGATTTATAACCAATTGATCTTTATTTGACATGTGTATTTTTATTTCAAATTTTGAATTTATATTATTTAATTAGTTATCTAATATTTAATTATTTATAATTTAAAATTCTGAAAATTTGTTGTGCTGACATGTGTCATTTTTTCTTCTCCTATTATATATAGATAGATTATTAATTAACATGATTTGCTTTTTCAAAATTAAATTAAATTAAATTTTAATTATTATTTTAAAATATATTTTTCATCAAATTTAATGGTATAAAATGATGTAAATTTATTTAACTTTGACAATTCAAACGCATCTCCCGTTCATAGAATGAATAAATATTATGCCAAAATCATTTTATAATAGTTAATAGTTAGACGAATTTACCCTCAAATTCTCATTCTCTCCTTCAATTTCAATAATCAAAGACAAATTTAGGATATGTAGTACGTGAATATGTACTAGAAAAACCTGTTTAATTGTGTTGAAATTTTAAAAATATTATTAATTGACTTTTATTATTAATTTGATTTATAAATAAAAGTAAACAAAAAATAGTTTAATGATTTTGTGTACCAAAAAAAAGAAAAATTATTTCTTAACCAATTTAATTAGAAAATTAAAAAGAGTGTGAATGTAAAAAAGATCTCAAATACAAGTAGTCTTTCCTTGTAAAGCTATGATCATAAATGATGGTACAGTTTGAATACAAATTTTTTCTTTAAATATTCATAATTAAAATTTACAAAATACAATATTTGAGTGTGATAGTTACAAAGGGTAATTTTACAAAGAGTATATCACTTTAATAAATGTCATTATTATTATAAATAGCATGTTGTCATAGAAAAGTAAAATATGGCATGAAAAATTGATTCTCAAGAAAATTAAATTATTATAATAAAATATTGTTATAACAAATGATTATTATAATGAAATTTATTATACTGTATGATTCTATTTCTTTTACGTGGATTATCAATTAGTACAACTATACCTTGTTGACTTTTTATTTTTGAACACTTCTGGACTCCGGTTGTCATTACATAGAACAAATTTAAATAATTAAAAATAATCGGTTTTTGTATTATAAATTTGCAATCCTCTTACTATATACTATATTATATAGAGGATAAGCAAGAGCAATTAGGGAAAAAAATCAAAAGGGTATGTTTTCTACAATATGTTTCATTCTATGATTTGCTCAAGAATTCAATTACATCTTTGTAGTATTTGCCAGCAGCTTCGGTAATACAAAGAATGCAAAGTGTTATCTGAAATGATTGGGTGTAAAATGTCTGGAGGTGCGGTTTTTAAGTCCTCCGTCGAATTCCAGGTCTTGAACAAAAGGTGGAAACTACAAAGTCTCAAATTCAATAATAAAATTGATCTCTTAGATGGTCACTCAATTAATAATTATTATCCTATAAAAAATTATTGAAAAAATATGAAATCATGAAAAATTATTACTTTTTAAGATGATAAAATTATAATTAGTTGAGTGATCATATATGAAATTAAACCCTTGAATGAATAATATGTCTAGTAGCTTGAATTAATATATTCCATCTGATAATTAATTTTTTTTATACAGAATTAGAATCTAAATCATTTAGTGAGAATAAGAACAAATAACTCAAAGCCTGGAAGAGAAGGACGACGAGCGGAGGTAATTTGTTTTTCTTAATGTCTTCTTACTTGTTAATCTTCTATTATATCGTGTCTTTATATAAAAAATAGAAATAATTGGATAAATAGTATTACCTTTGTAATATAATTGGCTATAACTTCAATACGGTATTATCGAATACCATACCAAACCAAAGTTTAATTACCGATAGTATAAATTATAAAAATATACTACTTAAGACTTTTATTAACAATATATACACATACTTTTATTTAATTACAAATGTAATTTATAAATTACCTACATAGAAGATTAATTAATTTTTTATTTTAATTTAATTATTTAATTGCAATTTTCTTCTCTCCTCTTTTTGGGATTATGTGTCTTACTTATCTCCCCAATTAGAGTTTCTTAATATAAATGTTTCTGTCTTTTCAAATATTGTTTTATTTTCTTCCTTTTTTATTCAATCAATGTAAAGTAAAAACTTTTTATGTTTTCAATAATTCACTTTTTTCTAAATTTTCATTTAGAGAAATTTCAGTCATTGTCCTTCTCTCTTCTGTTCATATTCATTGGTTAATCACTTGCACCATTTTTTTTATTTCCGCTTAAGTTCATCATTCAAGATTATATTTTCATAGTTCGGTTAAAATTTGAGGAGGAAGCCCAAAAAAAGTACTAGGCTTAACAAATCAATTATAGTTGTTGGTTGAAGATCCAATGACAATTGTTGATGAATCAATGTAGGTATATTGTATTTATTTAATAGTTTGGTACTATAAAATGTTTGGATTCTGATTATTTCTATATATATTTTTTATAGTGATTGTGGTTTGAATACTTGTGCTTTCACAGAGTTTGTTTGTTGAGGAGATATGAATATTTCAATGTCAATTTTTTATGCTGCAGATTTTCATTGGAGATATGAAGCATTACTTTGGATCTACGAAAAGAGGAAGATTGACACTGATACTGTTAGTGAAAGTGAATCAATTGAAAGTGGCGGTCTGTTGATTCGGAAAGGGAGGGATTGAAAAGAGCATGTTATGTTAAGAAAGAATTTTATAAAATATGGTTATTGAATTGTTGTTCTTTGTAAAATGTTATTATTACACTTTTGGATATCAGCTTAATTACTATTTTCAATCAGTTTTGGTGTTTATTTTGTGTTGAATTAACTCACAAATACTTTAATTGGTATTTTCCATTAGATTTTGGTGCTTTTTTTGTATTTCGATATGTTTTGGTTCTTAGTTGTTTGTGTATATATTGTCAAGTTTAATAGTTCATTGTGTGAGGTTAGTATATTCTATCAACAATTCAACCATTAATATAATAGGCAGAGCGGTAATGTATTTTCAATCAGTTTTGGTACCTATATTGTGTTTAATTAACTAAAAGATACTTTAATTGGCATGTTCGGTCATTCTCTTGATTGGTTTTAGTGTTGATCAGTTTAGATTCTTAATTATTTGTGTATATGGTTTCAAGATATTGTGTTCATTGTTGTGTCAAACCACCTCTTTTAAGTTAATTAGTTGTATAGATATCATTGTATGAGGTTGGTATATTATACCAACAATTCAGCCATTAATATACTACCGCTTACATTTTACACTAATATTACGAAGAATATTTCAGTTTGGCGCTTATATTGTGGTTAATTAACTGACAGATACATACAATTTTGTTTATGTATATATTGTCAAAATGTGTCATTGTGCTGTCAAAATATTTTGTTTAAGCTAATTAGTTGTTTTACATATTCATCATGTGAGGTTGATATATAATAACAACAATTTAGGCATTATATATCACCAATTAATTTAAACATTAGCATCTATGTCACCAAGAAAATAACAATGTAGTAAACCAATATACTATTACCAATGTTACAACAGTAATTACACCAATATTATGAACTGAGCCTTTGAACTAGCCAATCTATTTTAAATATTACATTAATATTACGTAAATCATACAAATAATAGTTTGCGCAACAACTTATTCACAAAAAAAGAAATTATACAAACAAGTAAACACCAACGATCAATACACCAATAATATGAATTAGCCAATCAACATTAACCAATATTGTTTAAACTGCAATTAACATTCATTAAAAACATATATATTTCAACAAAAATCCAAAAGATTCAAATGTATACTTGTTTAAACAAAAAAACACCAATGTTAATTTTGAGCCGCAAATTTGGGGCAATTTTTTTTGTTATACCCCGATGTACCACATTTATTGTGAGTGACTTTACACCTTTTGAATTTTTCTTCGTTGAATCTTTTCTTACGATCGTTATTAGATGGTTTGCCTGGTTGTTTTCTTGCAATTGGTGGTAACATTGTCTCTTCTATAACATGTGATGGAATATTCAAAGTGCTTTTGCAAGGCAATTGTTCAAATGAGATTGCATAAGTATCTTGATAATTCTTATTACTATAATAGGTTGAACAGTAATCTTCACGATGTTGTTTCTAGTAGCAACTGCATGACTACAAGAAATCTCATCATGCTGAAATCTTCCACAACTACACATTCGAGTATTTAGACATACAATAAATCTTTTTACACCATTTATAACTCTACGAAGATATTCTGTTGATGCGCATACCTTAATTTGAAACCATACTAAATTAGTAATTATAAAAATTTAACATTCTATATTAATTACACCAGAAAGTAGATATATATAAACACCATAAAAGTTGACGTTTATATATTTCCATTACACAAGAAAATACACTATCTAATATACAAATACATGAACTCAAAAACTAACACGTTAGTTGGTGTTTATACAACAAATCACATACACCATATAAAATACCAATAGATGAACCACATAAATAACAAGTTAGTTTGTGTTTACATACATCACTTACACCAAAAAAATACACTATCAATTACACCAAAATTACATTCACTGTCTATTACATCAGAAAAATAAACTATCAACCACACCAAATCACACACTATCTAATATACCAATATATGGACCAAAAAATGAATACATTAGTTGGTGTTTACATACGCCAATTACACTAGAAAATACACTATCTAATATATCAATAGATGAACCAAAAAAATAACACGTTATTTGGTTATTATATACGTCATAAAATATATAAATACACCAGATCATAAACCAAAAAATAATAACGAAATTTGGTGCTGATTAACAGTCTATATACACTATCAATTGCATCAAATCAGCTACAACAAATACAATATCAATTACACCTAATCATCTACTAAAAAAGTACTCATGAAATTTTGGCATTAATACACCAATTTCGTCAATACACCAACAACAAATATAATATCAATTTTACCAATTAATACACAAAAATAAAATCACGAATTTCATTTTATAATCAATTAATACCATCACAATACACCAAAACAAATACAAACAGATTATAACAACGTAACTTACGATATCAATACACAATCATATACAATTATAATTTGGGAATTGGGACCCGACTATAATTATTAACAAAGTAATTAAACCTTCTAATCAACCCAAATCTAATCACACAAATTGGTTTTGTTCAGTGACATAAAATACACCATCATATACAATATTAATAGGTTTAGATTGCAGACTAAAATCCATTCATGATTTATTACACATACTTGACGCATCCCATCGTTCGTTGTGTTGAATTAGAATCGAAACACTATTGGTATTCATAATTGTACAATCTTTCAGAATAGGGAGGTAGAGAGTTTTGTTTTGATTAAAAAACCTTTTTTTTTTATTTGAGAGAATTGTGTAACCAATTTGAGTAAGTCATGGAATGTAAAAGATTGGGAGAAAATCAGGGAGGTTGAGAATATCGTGGCTCATTAATACCACGATTTCTGTTTTTTTATTTATTAATTTTTTAATTAATATTATTTCCTATTTTTGAAAAAAAAACTATTGCTATGTTGGTGAAAATTAAAACTATTGTTATGTAGTGGTAATTAATGTACTATATTTGTATAGTTCAGTTTTTTGCCCTTACCGATAACCGAACCAAAATTTTTAAAAAAAATATTTGATATCTATTTTTAACTACCAATTACCAAATTACCAAACTCGAAATTTGAAAATTCCAAATTGAATACTGAATGCCCACCCCTAAAGGCAAGTATAGTGAAACGGAACATATTGCCATTTCTTGGATCAGATTCTTAAAGAGGAAAATCAAGTGCACAAAATGGTTTCTTCTCTCCAATCTAAGAAAATATATCGTAGATCGTCCTTTTCAAAATAATGCACCTATTAAAATTTTGAATACGCCTATGTACCAATCTCATAGTCCTCATCCCCACTACCCTCACATCCTTAACCCCCATGCCAACCTTAATTGTGTTTGCTTAGATTATATACAAATATTATTTTCAAAATATTATATTCAACTTATTTATCAAACATTAAAAATAAACAAGAAACTCACATATTTTTCAGGAAAAAAAAGCAAATCCTCTATCATACTGAACACACCCTAAAAGTGTTGTTCTTCAATTATACTTGATATCAAATTTTAGAATAAATAGTGGCCTGAACACACACTCAAAGTGTTATTCTATGATATGTTTTTTTTAAATGTAATGTCTATGTACACTTTATTCTATGATACTAAAACTTTATTTATTCTAGAGAAAAAGGACAAATATAACCCCGAACTATCATAAATGGTATCTAAATATCCTCCGTTATACTTTTAGGACACTGATGCCCTTACCGTCTAATTTTTGGTATGTATATATCCTTTTAATTAACGGAGGGACACGTGTCTCAATCATAAAAGCCTATCCAAAATCTATTTGTTTTTTACCCATAATTAAAAAAATCCACCCAAATAACTAAGACCCAACCCAAATTATAACCCGAAATCTTCATATGCCCATTTCAAAAATAAAAATAATTTCCATTCCTAAAAGAAGTCAAATCTTGATACCATATGCCACAACATACATCTCAATTGAAAAGCAACACACTGAAGCATATTAAAGAATCAAATCAGAAACAAAATTAACATTAATGAACTTTCAAATTCCAAAGGAAAAAAAATCAATTTTGGGGTAAGAACTCTCTACTTCAATCAATAAATTACAAGCCCTAATATGTTTAAAGAAGTAATGGAATATTTTGAAGACTAAATTGATGAAAATATCAAAATTTTATCAGAAAGGTCAAATCTAAAACCTATCACTACATTAGAAGACAAATTCCAAGATCGAAATGCTTCATAAAAAAATAAATTGAGCACTTTAAGGTCTAGATTGATGAGCAGATTCAAATTTTGTCGGAAATCTCAGTCAACTTGAACGCTTTAATCTTTGCCTAGGTCTATTTCCATGGCAGTTGAAGCAAGACACTTCACTCAACAACAACAACAAATCATTTTAAATCAAGGAAATGGGTTTTCCTACAATACCCAGATGGGGTTCTTCTCTTTTACCATTGCCGATGCTGGGAATTCTTTTTGCCTTTCTGTGGAATTTCTTTCAGACTAAAATTTCCTGATTTGGAAAATTGAATGGGTAACGGAAGTGAAGTTTATTGGGGGTGTTTTTGGATTATAATTTGAGTGTGGGTATCAAGTTATTTGGGTGGGTTTTGAATTTGTTGGGTGGGTATTTTAATTATGGGTAAAAATCAAATAAAATTTGGGTAGGTCTTTAAGATTGAGACACGTGTCCCTTCGTTAGTCAAAAGGATATATACATACCAAAAATTAGATGATAACGGCATTAGTGTCCTAAAAATATAACGGAGGGTATTTAGATACCATTTATGATAATTCGGGGGTATATTTGTCCTTTTTCCTTTTATTCTATGATACTTTTCTCAAAATACACACTATTTCATGTTAGTAATATAGACAGGTTTGCGATTACACAAATTAAAGAAAAATTAATCTATATATAGCATACTCATTTAGAATTTTATATTCACCATCTTTCATATTCCTTCATTTTTATAAAAGTTAAGCAGAGAAAAAGAATTTAAGAAGAAACTCAAGTACACTCTAACTAGTCCATTTTGAATCAGGTAATTTTTAAATGTCTTATACAGCATCCCATCCTACACACTATAACAAATAAATAATTTTGTGAGAATACTATAATTGATGCTATATTATATTTAGCAGTAATAATATAATATAGGTATTTAGTAACCAACATTCTAGATAAATGTCGTTAAGTAAGTATATAGTGATTGTCTCAATTGTACCTAAAGTTCCATCTCCTAAACCTACTAATATGCTACTCATATTGAAAGCAGATTAGTTCTTACCTATTGAGTTACAAGGTATTCGTTCTATCAATTTGAGTGAAGTAGGCTGCAAGATATTTGATATCTTTCTTTTAATATGATTTAAATTTCTCTTATTCGATGGATACTTAATTTTAGTAGACTCAGTTTTTGAGCCCCTCCGTTTCAATTTATCTATCTTCGTTTAACTCCATATTTTTACATTACTATAAATAGTGGAATAGAACTTTATTATTTTCGTCTTTCATATCTCCTTGATTCATCACTTTTAAAATTTGTAAAAGCGTTTAGAGAGTTTTAATCAAATTAAATTCTATGAAAGTATACTTAGTATCGTGTTCTAACTTCTACTTCTGACTCTTACATAACAGTAACAACACAACATATCCAATGTAGTTTCACAAATTGGAGTCTGAAAGGGTAGCATGTACACAGACCTTGCCTGAGATAAAGAGGCTATTTTGGATATACTTTCGATAGTTTAGCAAAATAGTATTACAGTAAAATAATATTATAATTAAACTATATGAAATCGAAAACAAGAAACTACCAGAACATATAGTCCTATGACTACTAGTAAGGGCAACAAGAAAATGCCCTTTAAATTCGTCACATGTTTTTCATTTAAGTACTTATACTAAAGATTATACCTATTGAATACTTGGATTATGTATAAAATGTTCCTATTAAACATGTTTTAGACGATAAAGTTTTTAATCGCTTGATTTTCACGTATTTGACATGAAATTTGTTGTTAGAAGAAATTCTATCGACATTTTCGTAGTTTTTATTGAAATTAAAAAGAATGTGTTTTTTTTTGTAAGAATTAGAATTGAAGAAAGAGGGATGGCACACTCCATTGAGATTACCTCAATAGATAACCAAACTCCATTGCTTCTTCAAACTGAAAAAGATGAGGTATCTCTCTCTCAATACTATATATATTAATTTAGTTTTTTATTTCATTAACCCACTTTTCTTTTGGCAATTAAATATAGAATGTTTTAGACTATTTTCTTTCATGTGATTTTAGGTCTACCTCATTATCCTAATATGTTCACTAACAATGGTTTTACACCTTATGAATTTTTTTTAATTTGAGTCGGGTCTGGAGGGGTTAAGAAAATAGGTCGGCTGAATTAAGTTTGTTTTAAAAGTCTTGTTGACATTTTTTAAATGAAAAAAAAGCAGTTTTAAGTTGTTTTTTTTTAAAAAAAATTCGTCTTGTTAACGAAAAAAGGTAAATATAGATAATTTGTTAAACGATGAGGTATATATGCACAACTTTTTTAAACGCAGATCAATGAAACAAATGATGAAGATCCATCAAGGTCGCAAACAAAGAAATGTGTAAATCAAATCTTTGATAAAATGTTTGAGGATTTGGACAAATCATCTTTTAAATCGAGTACCATATTCAAAGTAAACGTGCGACTACGTGAATCAAATCCAGATGCTTATACACCAAAGATGGTCTCTATTGGTCCTTACCATAGGAAAAATGCTCAACTTGGTCCAAGGGAAAAGTACAAACTATTGTACCTACGACGATTTCTTCAACGAAAAGAGGGGCTTGATGTGCAAAGGTGCATCAAATTGTTGGAGCGTGAGGAGGAGGATGCACTAATGTGTTACGAAGATATAAAAGACCTCGATAGTCATGAATTTTGCAAAATGTTATTGCTTGATGGTTGTTTTGTGGTTGATTTTCTTCGAGAGCATTGTCAAATGTGGCCAGGAGGAGAAGAAAATATTATAGATTTTGTTGATTACAAATATAATCAAATACTCCGAGACTTGTTGTTACTAGAAAACCAACTTCCTTTCTTTATCCTCAACAAGCTGCATGCATGACTTAACAAAGCAAGATGGTGAATTAACATTGGAGCAACTGGCGATCACTTTGTTTAGCCATGTTGTTAACTTGGGAAATATGAATTTAGTGATATTTGATATTGATAGAGGTGATATGAAACATTTACTTGAAGTAGTACACGTTGTTTCATGTCCGATGAATTTCAAGAAGTTGTCAAACGACAATTACACGAAGTGGAATAAGGTCATGCCAAATGCAACAGAGCTTTCCGAGGCTGGAGTTAGCTTTGCAAAGGTCAATCATACAACAAGTTTATTTGATATAAAGTGGCAGGATGGATTGATGAGAATACCTTCTCTTGATGTGGTAGATAGTATGGAAACCCTCCTGCGAAATCTTATTGCTTATGAGCAGCAATCTTCTGATGTACATCCTACATATTTTAGTGATTATGCAACCTTCATGAATCATCTTATCACCTCAGAGAAAGATGTGAAATTACTTCGCCGTAATGGAATAATAGAAAACTGGATAGGAGATGACAAAGAAGTGGTTAACATCTTCAACAAAATGAGAAATGGGGGTCGTTCTTATTCCAACTTCTATTACAATAATATATACATAAAAGTATTTATACATTGTGAAAAAACATGGAACAAAATTAGGGCAAATGTGATGCACAATTATTTTAGTAAGTCTTGGGCAAGAGCTTCAGTTGCGGCAGGCATCATGCTCTTCATACTCACAACTATTCAGACTATTCTAGCCATCATAAGTGCCTTTAAAAGTAACAAGTAATTGTCTCAATTCTAGTGTTGATTAGCTTATGAGTTATCAGTTTTTCATCAATTCTACTCTCTCATTCAAGAAATAGTTGTTTTTATATTGCATGACACACTACACCAAAAACAATCTTTAGCAATAATAACTTAATTCCTGTTAAATATATATATATATATATATATATATATATATATATATAGATGTAACTAAATATACTAGCGATATAATTACATTTTAACACTCTTTACGAGTGTCACCATTAATTACTCTTTATTAATGCGCAATTGACGCTAAAAGTCTTTTTTTTTACCATGACATGAGAGTCATATGTTAAATTGGCTGCAGTTCTGTTTGACATCTGAGCAGCATGTCCACAATGTGCAAATAAAATTAACTCTATGGACGCTTCCATTCCACTTGGGGATGACAATGGCCGGGACGGATTTAAATATATTTTCTCAAAATGTAGGGGGAGGCAGGTTGCGTGTTTGGGATTAAAACTCTTTAAATTCACGATTTACACAAATTGTCGTACCAATTTGGCACCTGTTTGGGCACTAGTCATGTGAGGAGTTAAGAATGAAACTGTTTTGACTGGCCAAAAAACAAAAAAAAAAAAAAAAAACTGATTCTACTTGCATTTGATATTTCTTTATTATATACAAAATTATCCAAAAAAAAATGTTATTAACATGTTTAAAAGGGTAATATAAAGTTGCATTGTAATGCTAGGCTAATATATTAGTGGTTAAACAAAAACATTAAGCAGTTAAAAAATTAATTTTTTTAGCTAAAAACTAATTGCTACGTCTAGTATTTGAAATATTTTTTTTCCAAATTATGTAGGATGGGACGAAGAAGATTTATGTGGGGCAGGGCGAGATGCATTAAAAATAACAAATCATGCTACGCAGGGTGGGGTGGGGCAAGGTGAATTGAAATCTTAGCGAGTTTGTCCCGTAATCTGTCACTCCCCAAGACTACACCCTGGGCGGGACTGGAACTCTAGAACCATTGCTGGCCCCAAAAGAACCCTTGGTCTGACTTACCTACTCAGCGGAAGATTTAATTCAACAAAGACAAGTCTATGTAATAAACTGGAATGTTATAATGGAACATTCAACTTGGCCATTAAGGCAAACTCAAGTCTTAACATAAGATAATGACAATGAAAAAACTAAAGAACAACATCTGACTATCTATGAATCCTCTAAAACAACTAAGATGGATGTCGGGACAAACTCCACGACATCCTAATGAACTAATAAAATAATTGAAAGCAATAAAAATGAGTCATCCGAAATGCAAGGAGGCTCACCAACTGACTTTGGAGTGCTCACTGGATCAACGATGCGCTGGATGCCGATCCTAGTTACCTGTGTCTGCATCATGATAAGATGTAGGCCAACTGACATCAGTACATTGAATGTACGAGTATGCGAGTTGGAATGCTAAACACAACACAAGCTAGAAAAGAATCTGAAGAACTTACCTGGCTCAACTCAACTCAACATAACTGGACTCATTCAATATAAAGCAGTTTAAAACAAGTGTAATATAAAGAAAAGTTGTTTAAAACATGATGTCAATTCAGTGTGTATGCAAAGATATATATAACTCTGAGATGTATGTAAAAATACAAATAAACTGTGTATTTAAGAATACAATTACTTCTGTGGGAGTTTCTCTAACCGACAACCATCACGTAAGAGCAAAACTCAACTTATTCTAACTTAACAAAATTTCCATATTTTCATTCTTTCCAAAAATGACTATTTCCAATTATTAGCTTCTTCGGTTCTTTCTAGTTATTTTAAATTGCGAGATGTTACATAATCACTACTACGTACATCAAAAAAGATCTTTCAAAATAATTAATTAACAGTAATAGCTTAATTGTCGCTAAATACATTTTTTTGATATAATCAACACTGTTTGTAAAGCCTATAGCGACATTAGATCAAATGATAATTAATAAATATCGATAAATTTTTTAACAGACTTTATTAATGTACATTATTAATTATCACTAAAAAAAATATTATTATTGTAGTGCACCCCGTTTGCTATCCCTAATTCGACTAACAAATTTTACTAATTCTCTCACACACCCAAAAAAAAAGAGAACAAAATGAATATTTCATCCGTTCAATAATAGTTGTCCATTATACTATTTTGGGATGTCCAATAATGCTTGTCCACTTTATGAAATTTATAGTTAATTTTACACTTAATTTCTAATTTATCTTTACAATTAATTATTGTTATTTCTCTATTACATTTTTCAAAACATTGTATTTATTACATTCAAAGTGATATAGTAAATTTATTCTTCTATTTATAGTTTCTTAAGAAGTGTGCAAAGTCAATAGTGGACTAGTATTATTGGATAGGGAAAGTATAAATATCGAATATGAATAAATTTTTATTGTACTACCCTATTAATTATTAGACCGATTAATATTGAAACTATGTATTTAAAGGAGATTGTGGTTTGGTGGAAATACTAAGAAGTAAGTGATTATTGCTCTCTTCATCATTTCATATTACTTGATTCATGTTGACTTATCACTCTTTATATAATCAAGGAGAAGGGTCTAAAATGTCTTTCAACTATTTGAATTGGTACAAAACTACCCCCATCCACCTTTGGGCCCCCAAATACTCTTGAGGTCAATCTTTATGCTAAAAAATATCCGTATGTCTAACGGATCATACTCTTAAAGTGGATGGAGACAATATTGTACCAAATCCCACAACTTCAGGATATCTTAGGCCATTTTTCTTTAAAACATTTTGAAATTACTTAATGTAATGACTGGACTCCGTCGTTATAGAAAAGCCAACGGGGAAAAATTTTAGGTCGGAAAACTTTTTCGTAGTAACTTGAAATTTCCCAACCTAGTCTAGATTTGGACGAAATCAGAGTCATTAAGGTGTAGGGAAATATGGTATCAATCGGGTGATTTAATTATGATTTTGATTACATGAGTAGATAGATAAGTCGTTAAGGAACCCGTACGACTTTATAGAATTGAATTCGGGCGTGTAGAACTCCCGGAATCGATCTTTGAGTGAACGGTATTTTCTGAGTGTTATTGGTTAAAGGTGTGTTGTGAAATAGGGGTCTTGGAATTATTAAATAGCTCACTGTTTCGTGCAAGCCGCTTTGGCGGTGGTTTTGGTCGCTCTGGCGGGGACGCTGTAGCGGGGTGAGGGACGCTGTGGCGGGCCAAACGCGATTTAAAGTTGTAAATAAAACCCAAAATGTCTTTATTCTGGACTTTTCTGTTTTTAGAGCTAAGGAACGAACCCCATGCGATTCTTGACAGTTTTCCACCATTTTTAAGGCTAAAGGTAAAGTGTTAACTCCCCCAATCCGTAAAATGTAATCTAATGAGTAATTATCGATGGGGGAGGGTTTTGATCTAGAATTTATGGTGGAACAACCCTAAATTGGGTACTTGGGATTAAGAGTGACAACGATACTGGAATCGGGACGGACCCGAACCGGAACGGACCGGAATCGGTAATTTCAGAAAATTTAATGTATAGCCGTCCCGGACCTGTAACGGACCGGGACCGGAAACCGGGTCCCAACGGCTATATTTAAAAAAAATTAATTATTAAAATTAAAAAATTAGGAACATTACTCAAATAATATTAAAACTTTTAAAATTTTAAGTTAAAAATTTATACTTTTAAACTTTTAAATACAAACTTTCAAACTTTAAAAGTATAAAAAAACTTTAAATTTCACACTTTAAAAGTTTGAAAATTTAAATTCAAACTTTAAAACTATAAACTATAAAAGTTTAAATTTCACACTTTAAAAGTTTGAAAATTGAAATTCAAACTTTAAAAGTATAAAAGTTTAAATTTCACCCTTTAAAAGTTTGAAAATTTAAATTCAAACTTTAAAACTATAAAAGTTTAAATTTCACACTTTAAAAGTTTGAAAATTTAAATTCAAACTTTAAAACTATTAAAGTTTAAATTTGAAAATTTAAATTTAAGACAATAATAAAAAAAAAATAAGGCGAATAGCCTATACTTTTATTAATATTAATTAAATAGTACAAGTTGAGTTACAAAATATTAGTAGAGTATTAAAAAATCTAATCTACACAGCCACCTTCTAGGAAGGGTTCTGTTTGAATTAGACCTCGAATTATTATACTCTTACTAATAGACATTTAAATTTAATAGTTCGTTGTTGACACCTAATTTTGACCATCCACGATAGGAATTAATTTTTGAGCTTCTTAAATTTCCAAACGATTTGAAATAAGTGACTTTATAAAATTCAAAATATTCTTCAAGTTATTTTAAATAATTTTGTCACTTTTTATAATTTTTAGATAATATATATGTTTTTACATAATTATGTATATATTAATTAGTATACTTCATGAAATATTTGGAATAGTCTCAAAAAGATTTTGTTTTAATTAAATGTTTGGTTAATTAATTTTGGATTATATAATAGTTTATATTTTAAATTATTTAGTTTATAATTAAGTTGGTTATTTTATTTCGTTAAAATTAAGAAGCTCTCTAATTAATTTTTTATTGATTCGCCTCATTTAGTTTTTAGCTGAATTACCAGCTAAATTCACTTCGGTTAAAATGTTAATTCGATTTGGCTACATTTGAAATTCGTATCTGATTGCAAGACCAAGAAGTTGGCCCTTTTATTTTTCAAATTCCTTCAGCCCACTTCCATAAATCAACAACAATATACCAACAATGCAAACAATTTCCAGCAGCCCATCAAAATGCCCAGCCCAACATGCCTCTTTTCCTCTCATGCCAACACACAATATTCCCTCAGCCCATTCCCTGAACCGACCCAGCCCATCCCTTTTCCCCTTTGACCCGGCCCATTCCAAAGCAATAGAACCCAGGAGCAGTCGTACAACAATCAAAACAATACAACGATTACAACAGTCCAAATGACCCCTGCACCGTTCTTCTTTTTCTCCGCAAACCCAGACGCAAGCCAGCAACATCAGCGATTCCAGCAGCCCAAATCGCGACCAGAAACAGCCCAGAAAACGTACAGCGGGCAGCAAGCACGCGGCTGTCTCACTTTCCTCTTCCGGAATGAGTCAAAATTTCAGAGAAAAGGTGTTTATCCGAATTGGTGCAAGAAATTTATAGCGTTTGAATTTCGAATTCCCACCCGAATTTCATCCCTTTTCCCCCCAAAAAAAATTTTGAACCCTAGTTTCCCTTATATATATTTCCATCTTCCTCACTGTGAAGGGGATTTTTTTTTTAGAGGAGGAGTTAGAAATTTTCTTTACTAAGGGCATCACAAAAAAAAAAAAAAACGACTAATACCTATTAAATACAGTTCAAGGAAAACAGGGGAGGGGTCCATTTTCGTGTGTGGTGGTGGAAGCTCTCTCTCACGGCCAACCCGTTCCCGTCCCAGTACGCTGCACCAGAAGAGGTGAAATTCCTCTCTGACTCTAACTCGTTTTAATCACTCTTGGCTTGCACATGAAAGCATTTTTGTTTCTGTAGACTCCCCTTTTCTTTTTGTGAAGCTTACTTTCTTTGTTCTGTTCATCACTGCTTTTATTTTATTTTTATTGTTTTAAAGAATGGGTCGCCTTTGTATGAATTGATGTGTTTTGATTGTCGAGACATGGAATGTATATGCTTTGTATGATCTAAGCCCAGAGCGCCTTTGGTTAAAGAGCTTTGTAGTTTTTCTCTTGATCCTAGTGTCTAATATCTCTGGCTATACTTGTTATGATGCTAGGAATGTCACCCGTGTTGTTAGTTTGGTCATCCTGCCTACATGTTGTATTCCGAGTGTAAGGGTTAGTAGTTTTATGTCTTCTTTGTGGGTTTATTAAAGGTCTTTAACTTGATTGAGATTTATTTTATTTTTTATCTTCGTGTATCCTCAAAGTTGTCGAATGGATTAGTGGGTCTGTTGGTTTCAACTTTGTGAATGCTATTTCGGTATGTCCTCGTTTCGGTGCTTTACTTCTTTAGAATATTTCAAAAATGTAGTCCGATTTTCTTTGATCTTGTTTAAGCTTAATGGAGCCTTTATTTCCTATTGTCTTGAGCTTTAATCTTAGTTGTCTACATTTTCTTTTCTTTCAAATCCCTGTACACTGTCCATAACACTTTAAAAAATGAGTTAATTTCATAGAATTGGTCTTGTGTATTTTTGCTTCACTAAAATGATTTGGGTGTTTTGAATTTTAACGTTTAGTGATTAAATGTTAAGGTTAGTCATGCTTCTTTGTGTCTTGCACGAGTTAGATGTTATTCCCTTGTCTTGAATGAGAGTTTAAGTGACATAAATTTTTATTTATTTATTTTTTTACTTTTTTTATTTTATTTTTTTTTGCCTACTGTTTTGATTCATGGTCAAAATGCTCAAGTTTAGTCTATTCTATACATGGGTTTATCATTGCCTTGTTTAGTTTCATATTGTCTTTTCTTAGTTATTTTATCTTGCTTTAGCTTAATGACATCGACCTCAATGATTTGTTTAATTTTTTTCTTGATTGGTAATTGTTATCATACTTGTCTAAGTAGTTGTGCCTAAATCACTCCATTTAGTTATTGTTAGCCTTAAATGCTTAGCAGTCACCACCATTTGGTGTCTTACCTTATTGTGTGAAGTTGGGGTTTTAATTTGAGTAAAAGTTCTTTTAAGTATTGTGTACATTTGTTTGTCGTCCTTGTATAACAATGGTATAATAAATTAAGCGTATGTATCTTTGCCTTATTTCAATTTTATATACCTTGGTTGTATTGTATAGATTTAAAATATCCTCCAGCACTAATTCTTATTTTTTTTTATTGTTTTCTATGCGTGAATCTGCCTCGGGTCCTCACGGACTTTTCTATTCCCCTTTGCATTCCGATTTGGGCCGTAAAGGCCCAAATTTGCTCTTCTTATTCGAGTCAGCCTCATATCGGATCAGCGAAACTGGTGTACAGGTTGAAAAGCAGCAAGATAAGGGCTGGAGATTAAATTTTGGTGCTCCGAAAGAGTCTAAAATAGGCTGATATGCCTGCGGTATACATCGATATACGGGCAGAAAATGTGAAAATATAGGTGGAAAACGTCGAAATACTGAGTTAAGAGAAAATTACAAGTTCGGGAGTTCGAAAATTGATGGTATACGTGGAGTATATACTTGGTGTATATCATCTGGAAATGGAAAAATGGGTCAAAAGGCAATTTAATTGGATTTGGGCCAAAGCCCAAATCTAATTATTTCCTCTCCCTCTCTTATTATTTATATTGTGTTATTTGACTAACTTTGATCATTTTATGGTTTAATTTAATTAAATTCTCGTAGATAGCCATTTCATTTTTATCTTATTCAAATTAAAATATCTATATTTTATACTTAGCGCTATTTTATTTAGTCTTGTCACTTAAATTATTTCCCCTTTAGAAAATTCCCCTTTAGTTCACTCCCCCTTAAGATAAATAAAGTGATGAAAATAATTATAGTAATAAATAAATAAGTTTAAATAAATGAGTTCATTTACTTAGTTAAATTAAATTAGTTAAAGTAAATGAGTCCTTTTACTTAGTTAAAGTTTTCAAAAAATTAGTTAAAGTGAATAAGTTCTTGTACTTAGTTAAGTTCAAAAAATAATTAGTTAAAATAAATGAATTCTTTTACTTAAGTTAAAATTTCAAAATTAGTCAACATCATTTTTGGTCAAATCGTCGGTTAACCGCAAGTTAGCAGGCATTCCGAGGGCCTAATACCTTCTCGGAATGTACATTTGAACTCGAGCCCTTTTTCAATTGATTTTATCTGTTTAAGTCTTTTGAAAAATCTTGTATTTTTTCTTGATTTTTTACTAAAAATTAAGTGGCGACTCTGTTCTTTTGAAAATTCGATTTGCTTAAATCATAAGTTTAATCGATTTTTTGAAAACTCAGTCATTTTCCTTTTATATATCTTTTTAAATAAAACAGAAATGCTACCAAGGAAATAGTTTTTTAAATCATTTAACATTTCTCTAGTAACATGCTCTGGAATTGGTTGATTAGATAGTTCCTCCATTGCATCAATGTCGTCGTCACTAAAATTTTGCATTATTTCATCAATGTCATTTTCAAATTTGGTCGGTAAAGGTGGACGACCATAACTCCTTCTCTCGCCATTAATCCAATCTCTAAATAGTACCGATATCTCCAAGCTATCTGCTGTTAGTGAATATCTATGTTCTCCAATTTGAAATCTTGCTGCACTAAAAGCGCCTTCCGAAACTACTGAAGATGCTTGAATAGCTAACACATCTTGAGCAACCGTTTGAAGGTTTAGAAATTCCTGACCATGATTGGTCCACCATTCTAGAAGATTAATAGTAGTAGGTTCTGTATTTTGATTAATATATGCATCAAAATCATTTCTATCATAATGAGAAAGTTTAAGATAAGAATCTATCATATCATCAAGATCATCTTCATTATATCTACTCCTAGAACTTTGAGGCTCTTCATTACAGACTACATTCATTCTATTAGAATTATACATGTTATACAATTTTCTAGCTTCAATTTTTATACTATCTTTAACATCTTGACAACTAGGTGTTTCATCATCTTCACTATCAATACCCAAATTGTAACACCTAGAAAAAAATTTCGAACTAAGACCCGAACCGTTCTTCGTTGTGAATAGGATTTTACCGAGGAATTAAAATTTCTTAAGTGTTAAGTTCACTAGATGTAGCAACTTGAGTTCGAAGGAGAACTAAATTGGAAATAGCAAAATCTGAAATTTTGCTAGTTATGCGTAAGTATGAGTTTTGGGTCGACTTCAAACGACCATAACTCATATCTCAGGATGAGTTAGGTGTGATACCATATATCGTAGGAAAGACCTTTGAATTATCTTTCCAACGCCACGAGTTTGTTAAATTTTGAGTTCGTATGAGGGAGATATGTCCATTCGAAGTTGGGTTGTCTAGATAAGAAAAGTCAAAACCAGATTTTAGAGGGGTATTTTGGTCTTTTCCTTACCCAATCAGATTTAATTTATTTTTAGTAATATTTTAGGGGTATAATCTGATTAGGTTCAGTTTTATAATCCTAGTTTACACCTAGGGTTTTAGTTGAGAGTTCAAGAAGAGAAAAGAAGAGAGAAGAGGAGAAAAGAGGAAAGGATGAAGGCGTTCGTTGACGTTCTTGAGAGTTATTGCGGATTGTCGCCATGGGTTTGATCCCTAAGAGGTATGTAAGCTTCCATAGTGTTGGGTTCTTTCACCCACACACCAATCATGATTTATTCAGCGTAATTTCAGTCTTGAAATTTAAAGATTAGAGTTCTTGATGAGTTCTTGATAAGTGTTCTTGAAGTTTCATTAGTTTTGAAGTAAGATTCTTCTTAGGTCAACTTTAAATGACCATATCTCTTAGAATATTAAGAGTTATATGAGCCATAACCTATCTAATTAAAGGTAATTGAATCTACTTTCCAACCCCACCAGTTTAATGTCAATCCAATATCTTAGTAAAAAGTTATGACTATTTTGGTGACCTATACAGTGGTGTTACGATTTAGCCGACGGGAAAATATTGAAAATCATCGTTTTTGTCTTTTTACCTCCAAGAAAACCATCAACGAATTTCTTGACTAATAAAAGACTCAAAACAATCAGATTTTCAACTTCACTAATGAAAATCATAATTATTGGACATAGAGATTTCAAGAAACTAATTCAGGAATCTCAAGAAAGGTTTTCTTGATTGTTTACCTTCAAGCTAGGGTTTCAAGGCTTCTAATCAAGTTCTTCTGCAAGATTCTTCAAGATTCTTCAAGAATCTTGTTGTTCTAGGTATGTAAGGCTATCATAGTGTTGGACTAGTTCGTCCTCACGCCTTACATCTACTTTTAGATCAGTAAAAGAGTAATCTAGGATACTTTCCCTAGATTTGAGTATTCTTTAGATAAGTTGATTTTGAGTTCTTGAATTCACGTTTCTTTTAAAAGTTCTATTCCTAATTATCGAATATCTATATTGTTATTAAGATCCTTCATATCATGAATCATAACTCTTGAATTCATAATTCAAATTCAAGAGAGAGTTAAGAGTAGAGTTCAAGGAAGCCTTTGAGTTCAATTGTGAATCCTTTGAGATCTATCATCGATTTGACTTAAGTTTTGAGTAAGTATGCGAATGAGAAGAGTCGTATACATGAGTTCCTTATTGATATTTTGACCCTTGAGTTGAGTCGTTCATGCCCATAACTTCCGCATGAACTTCATCAGTTGAGTACCTTTGAGAGGAGTAGTATCTTCAAGTTCTAAGTATTGAGTTCCTAATCCCCTATGAGATTATATTTATAATCATGGAACTATTACATGTTATCCATGAAGTCCTTGAGTTGAATTGTGCATGCCCATAATTCCGCATGAACCCTATAAGTCGAACAGTCTTGAGATGTGAAGTATATTTGAGTCCTTGAGTTGAGTAGTTCATGCTCATAATGTCACATGAACTCTGAGTTGAGCATTCTTGAAAATGAGTAGTATCACTGAAGTTCTTGAGTTCCAAGTATTTGAGTTCTATCTATGGTTATTGAAAACCTTGCATTGAGTCGTTCAAGTCCATAATTCGGCGTGAACCATATTTTAAGAAGTCTTTTTACCAATTTTTAAACTTGTTTTAAGACTTGAGTTTTGAGTTAAGTAAAGATGTAAAGTTGAAGTTCTTTTCTTCAAAGAAGTATATGGGGACTATGTATTCCCAAAGAGACTTAAAAATATTTTCACATTTAAATAAGAACGAAAACTGAGATTTCCAAAGAGCCTTCGGGCTAGTTTTCAGAAAAGAGTAATAGCTTTTTAAATGAAGCAAGAAGGGAAACTGAGATTTCCAAGATAGCCTTTGAGCTAAGTTTTTGAGCACTAATCTTAAATCAACAGAAAGAAGTATGTTTTTAAAACATAAGAGCTAGTATATTTTGGGAGTAGTATTGAGCACCGATATGGGGAAGAGTTCAGACAACTCACAGCCCTCATAAACCATGTAGCCATCATGGGTAAAAAAGGGTCATACTTTTTAGATGAACCCTTTTCACATAGATTAGTGGATCCATTAGGCAGTTCAGGTTCTATACCTTTGGCCGGGTATAGGATACGCTGGCAGCATGAGGGAGATCGTTGTATCATCACAGTAGCTCTTATGTGATGGTTGTCGGTTAGAGAAACTCCCACAGAAGTTATTGTATTCTTATATACACAGTTATTTGTATTTTTACATACATTTCAGAGTTATGTTGTATCCTTGCATACACACAGAGTTGACAACGTGTTTTTAAACAGTTTGTTTCTTTATATTGCACTTGTTTTAAATTGCTTTATATTGAAATGAGTTCAGTCATATTGAGTTGAGTATTCAAAGTTGAGTATCCAGAGTTGAGTATCTAGAGTCGAATATCATATCTTTTAGTCTAATACCATATCTCTGAGTTGAGTATCTTATCCTTGAATACTTCTGAGTTGAGTAAGTTTGAGTAGTTTTGAGTATCCTTGAGTATTCCTTGAGTTGAGAAAGTTTGAGAAGAGATAAGTATGTTTCCTTTTTATCAAGTTTCAAGCTTATGTTTATGTTTTAGAATTCCCCTTACATGCTCGTACATTCCACGTACTGAGCCATTTGGCCTGCATCTTCTCATGATGCAAACACTAGTATTGAGGATCATCAACAGGAGATTCGTGGACACATCTGGGAGTTCGAGTTAGCTATGGTGAGCCTCCTTGTTTCCGGAGGATTTCATTTACTTTTCAGTTTAGTCAGGATGTCGTGGGTCTTGTCCCGACTTCCATCTCTATCAGTTAGAGGCTTCATAGATAGTCAGTATAGTTGAGAAGTCTTTATTATTCATTTATTTTATTAAATGTTTTAAGGATTTAAGTTGCCTATTTTATGGCGAGTTGAATATATTATTTTATTCAGAGTTTTTCATTTGAGTTAAAGCTTTGTATTTCAGTTTCATGAATTTTATTCAGTTTTTTTAAACTTTGTATGCTTGAGTTAGTCTTCCGCTTGTAGTCAGCCAGGATGAGGGTTCGCTTGGGGACCAACAATGGTTCTTGAGTGCCGGCCATGTCCAGGGTGTAGACTCGGGTCGTGACACAAATTAAAATATATTTTATCAACCATTCGTGATACACCTTCATCTTTGTAATGTGGGTTTAACAAAAAAGCGTTTAAATAAATTTGAGAAATATGAATAAAATATTTTTAAAAAATTTTTCAATCATTTTTTTAACAGATTCTTCAAATCTTGGTTTATTTTTGAATTTATAAAATTACTAGAAATAACACAAATATTAGGTAAAACAGAGCAAATAGTTGGCTAATAAAGTGCAATTTTTTTTTTGTAGTTGAATAAAAAACTTTTAAGAATTCTACAAGTTCTTTTATGTCATTCCAATCATTATCATCAAGTCTATATGCCATATTTGAATTATGAGCATTCCAAATCATTTGTAAAGGTTTCCTATACTCATAAGCGACTTCAAGAATTTCATCTAGTACACATTGATTTTGGAATTTTTCTAGGTGGAAGATTAAATTCACAACAACGATTTTCAAAATCTCTACGTCTAGACTTAACTTGACATTTAAAAATAAAATGACATGCAGTTTCAACTTTTATGCAACCCTTATTATACATTGTTATACCATCTCTAACAATCAAATTATATATGTATGCAGCACACCTAATATGAAAACCATCATTATAAATAGGGCAAATAGACGATTTTAGTATTTCAACAACAAATCTATTATTAGAAGCATTATCTAAGGTGACACTACTTATTTTATCACAAATTTCATATTTTTGTAAAACATCTATAATTGTTTGATCTATATAATTACCGATTTTATGCATTTCACAACATTTATAACCTAAAATTCTTTTTTGCAAAGTCCAATTTTCATCAACCCAATGTGTAGTAATAGTGAAATAATCATTACCATTTATACTACGGTCCATATCAGAAGTAATAGCTATTTTACAATTATTATAATAAAATAAACAACGAAGATATTGAAAATGTTGAGCTTGATAATCAAAAGAAAACCTTTTTAATTGTATTTCTAGTAAAACCTTTAAAATGTGGATTATACACAATTTGAATATAATGAATAAAATCGGGATTTTCAGCAAAACTAAATGGAAAACCTATAACAATAATCATTTTAGCTAATTCTTCAAGATTTTTTTCTCTACTATATGACCGTTGTATACTAGAGCCAGAAACAGTAGAAGAATTTAATTGTGTTTGGACCATATTAGAGTCCCATACTCCTACATTTTTAGGAAGGGTGGTACCATTCTTTTTAGCTTCGGCTACAACTTTAGCATGTAAAAATTCATTTTTACAACATGAAATTAAATGATTACTCAAATATCCCGTCTCACCCTGTTTTCCTACAGTTTTATGATTCATTCTATATTTACATTTATTACAAATAGCTTGTGTTTTATCTTCATTCTGAGTCATAAATTGCCACACAACTGATTTTTTTAGCGCATTCTACCTTAGGCCTAGGATGCACGGGGGAACGAGAGCAAGACAACGAAATGGAGCGGGAGGGGAAGAGGGACTGGGAGTGCGAGTAGAAGCCGTAACTGGCTGAGTTTCATCATCATCATATTCATCAACATTATTATCAAAGCTATCAATATAATTATTAACACCATCATTTTCATCATCTTCTGGTAATTCCTCATCAAAATTACCAAACCTTCTTTGTAAATGTTCATGATAAGGATCTAATCCACTATTACTATCAATATTAAAAACAGTTTCATCAACATGCGTGTAATCATCCGTATTTATTCTTAATTGAGAAGTTTTTTTAGTTTTAGATTTAGAAGTACTACTGATTTTTTTATTTTTCTTGGATTTTGAGCTCCATAAATTAGTGATCGAATCAACTATGATTGTTTTACCCTTGTCAACATTGTTTTTACCGGAATTCATATTCAAATATAAAAAGTGAGTAAATTATATATAATACGAAAATGTAATGCAAAGTTTTAAACAAATAAATAACTAAATATGTAGAGAGGACTAGAGAGTAGAGACTAATTACTCACAAAATAAATAATTAAATGCAAACAAATAAATAACTAAATGAAAAGTGTGTTGGAACGAATGTATCAAACGTCTACTTAAAAAAATAGACGTGTATGACCGAAAGCCGAAAATTGAAAGTTGAATTTTGAAGCTCCAACTTACAAAGACCAAATTCGTAATTTTAACGAGAATAAGAGATTAGAGAGTAGAAACTTGAGTGAGACTATTGAGAGTTGTTGAGAGAGTAGAAGATAATATTTTTGTGAGTGAAAATAATGAAAGATTGAGGGCATTTATAGTTAAAAAAAAGGATGAAAATGTAGTTTTTAGAAGGTTGGGCTATTAAAAAAAGTTTGGGGGGTAGGGGGTGTAAAAGGGAGTTATGGGGGTGAAAGAGTCGTTGGTGTGGCCGAAAACCCGTTGCCTAACGACTATATTTAACATTTAAAAAAAAATAAAAATCGAACCGGACCGAAACTAACCGGTAAATCCCGGTTTCAGTCCTGTTACCCCTCTCGGACACCCTAGATGCCGGCCCTAACCGGTACAAGTCGGAATGAAACCGGACCGGTAATGGATCGGGACGGAACGATACCGAAACCGGCACCTCCCGGTTCCATTGCCAGGCTTACTTGGGATCATGGGTATGATCTAGGATTGATAGAATTGTTAGTATTTTGGGTAATTAATGATTGTTTATTGATTCTCGTGTTATTATGATTGTTTGTAGATCAAGAACAAGCAGAACGAATCCGGAAAGGGAAGGATCACGTTTCTTAGGGTTTCAAGCTTGTTTCGAGGTAGGTGATGGTTGTGATTCTATGATTGTGTGATGTATGTTGTCTTGGTTCATTATGATACATGTATGTATGCGGATGTTGCATTTTTTATCACACTTGTTGTAAATGAGGATATATAATTTATGAATGTCATGAATCATGACTTGATTGTATGATTATGAGAATGTACTTGTGATTGTGGTTGTGGCTTGTTGATGGACCGGGTGCTGTGTTCCGACACACTAACTTAGATCGGTTGCCACGTTCCGGCATAATTGTGAGATCGGTTGCCATGTTTCGCCATAAATATTGGATCAAGTACCACGTTCCGGTATGCTAACTGTTTGGGTTTAGATTTCACGAGAGGACCAATGACTTGTCATAATTGTGTATCTTGAGAAATGTGAAGTTGTTCGTTGTTCGTTGTTCGTAAATGTTGATAATATTGTATATGTTCGATATATGCATGTGATTATATTGTGGAATTAATTTATGTATGTTACGCTTAGTGGGATAGTCGCGTGATCCTACTAGTACATTGTGGTTGTGTACTGATACTGCACTTGCTCTTTCTTTGTTGAGTACAGGGCATCTTCAAGCGGCTATTGACAGACCTCGCTTAGAAGATCAGTGATCGCCGATCGAATTCAAGGGTGAGCCAGTTCTTCCAGGCTTCCATGAGTTCTCTTTCGTCTATGTCCACCATTTCGGACTTAGACCTTTCTAGTTAGCTATTAGCTCATTAGTTTGGGGTTGTATCCTTTCTTGTTTAGGCTTGTTGAACTTTAGATGTTTTGGTACATTGACTTTCAGGTTCTAGGTGTATTTTTCCGCATTGTTAGTTGTTAGATGTTTTGGAGCTTTATGGGAACTTCAGTTTTAGCTTTTATTCCTGTTTTCGTAGCCTTAAATGCTTTAGTTTTGGGTTTAGTTGTTTGGTTTGAGTTGTAGTAGTAGTTCTCCCACCGGAGGGTTAGTGTGGGTCAATCACAACTGTCTGGGTCGTGACACTTAATATATGAGCTCACATGTGTTGACACCCAATTTTGGCCTAACATTTTTTTAAAATTTGTAATTTTTAAGTTTTATTTATTTAATAGTTCAAAATACATTTTTTTTTATAATTTTTAATAAATTTATCGATAACTATTCTTATTTGTCAAATTTTAGGATTTTTTTTATCAGTTAATTTTAATTACATTATTTTTTGTCATAACCAGTTGACTACGTTCAAATATTTATTCATTTCGACTAAATCATTAGTTCTGATAAATTACATTTTTTACAAGTCATTAGTTATGTTCATTATACTTTTTAATAATCATTTTATTTGTTACATTTGTTAATATTAATTTTGATATTTTGCATTGTCTAAAAATTCATTCGAATATGGATAATATTTCATGCACATATATTTTTAAAGGTTAATGATTTTGGCGCACGATTTTAAAAGAATAGTATTGTACTATAGATAAAAAAAAAATTCTATATAAACAATGACTTATTCATTAAGTCAAGGGTGGTGAATTTAGTTTTTAGAGTAGGATTGTAAATTTTCAGATAGGTTTCACTATTTATTCTCCAGCTGCCACCATCCCGGATTCCGGCCAAGCTCCGGCAACCCAAATCCCTCATTCATTTTCTCTTTTTTTCTGTCGAGACACCACCGAAACAACCTTCCAAACGACAACCTGAGTCCACCACCAAAACCCCTTTGGTTTTTTCTCCTTTTTCCGGTGACATAAGCAGCTCCAAACAACCCCACTATCCAGTATCTCTCTTCGCTCTCATCATCTTCTCCGGCTAACTCACAACGCCGGAGAAGCTAGCAGTCATCACAAAACCCACCCACAGCCCTTCCTACACTCACTGCCTTCACACAGTCAAAACCCCACCAAAAACGATCCTCTATCGCCGGAGAACAACAACGCCGACATAACCCACCAAAAGCAAAACCGCCACGAGCTCGAAGCTCAAGCGAACAATAACAACAACTATCGACGGCCAGTCCTTTCCCCCTCTTCCCCTTCATAATTTTCTTTTGTTTTCAGGTGATTTTAGCTCAAAATCGACGAGCTCCAGTAGTTCAAAGCTCACAATGTTGCTGCTCCATGCCTGCTCACCGGCGAAACCCCCCAACAATAGGGCAAGCTCCGCGCACCAGCGAACTAGCTCCAGTCACGACTGTTATCGAAAACATTTAACTCCGGCAAATGGTTAATGTAAGAACTTCAGATCTGCTCGCTATCCGGCAACCAGGTTCATTATTTCTTTTCTTTTCAGTTTAATGTAGTGCTAAATGTTGATTAAGGTGTCGTTCTATATTTTATTTCTAAAGTTGTTATGTTTTTCTTATTTAAGTATAGTATTCTGCTAATTTCATTTCTTTATTGTGTTTTATATATTTTATTATTATTATTATTATTTATTTATTTATTTAAGTTGATCATTTTGCTGCTCTATTTTGTTTGTACATGATTTGTTTTGATTTATTGAGATTGACTACATGCATTTTATTTTAGAATTTTCAATGAATCATGTTGCTACGGTGATTGTCATTTGGTTATTTGGTATATTGATTATCATTTGTTTATTCATTTCTGTTGTGAGTGTTATTTCAGCATTTTACTAGTATTGATTTGTTGCTACTTCTTTTATTACTTATTATTTTATCTTGATTATGTGCACTTTTTCATTATTATGGCTACAGTGCTTAGTCTAGGTGTTATTTCAATTTCCATTACTTGTATATTTATTTTCTTAAGTTGCTTTACCATTGGAGAGACTGGCGATCATTTTGTTTAGCCATGTTGTTAACTTGGGATATATGTCAGAACATGATGTTTCATGTGATCTGACATCTATTGAAATGAAACATTACCAAGTTTATTTGATATAAAGTTTGAGAATGGATTGATGACAATACCTTTTCTTATTGTGGTAGATAGTACAGAAACCGTCCTGCGAAATCTCATTGCTTATGAGCAACAATCAACTGATGTAGAATATTTATATTTCACTGATTATGTAACTTTCATGGATCATCTTATCGACACAGATAAAGGTGTGAGTTTGCTTCGCCGTAAAGGAATCATAGAGAATTGGATAGGAGAGGACAAAGAAGTGGCTAATCTCTTCAACAAAATTGGAAATGGGATCACTGTTTATCCCAACTTCTCTTACAAACAAGTATTCACAAAAGCAGTTAAACATTGTGATGAAAAACCATGGAACAAAATGAAGGCAAGTTTGAAGCACAATTATTTTAGTAGTCCTTGGGTAGGAGCTTCAACTGTGGCAGCCATCATACTCACAACTATACAGACTATTCTAGCGATCTTAAGTGCCTTTAAAGGTAAGAAGTAATTGTCTCAATTGTAATGTTCATGAGCTTATGAGTTATCAGCTCTCATTTTTATCAATTATACTCTCTCACTTTATTGTCATTAATTCAAGAAATGGTTGCTTGCACACACACTTACGCTATTATTGTCCACTTGACTTTGACCATCTTTAGTGATAATTAATTATTGGTAATATCTTTATTTTTGCTAAATATATTATTTTAATTAGAGGCAATTACTAGTGACAATTATACTTTAGCCCTCTTTGTAAATGTCACTAAATCTATAACGATATTGGATCTAATGACAATTAAGTAAAAACTTTCACACTCTTTATTAATACGCGACTGATGGTAAAAGTCTTTTTTGTTACCGTGACATGAGAGTCATATGTTAAATTGGCTGCAGTTCTGTTTACAACCTGAGCAGCATGTCCACAATGTGTAAATAAAATTAACTTTGTGGACATTTCCATTCCACTTAGGGATGGCAATGGATCGAGACAGATTTAAATATACTTTTTCAAAATTCATGTGGGGCAAGGCAGGTTGCGCGTTTGGGATAAAAACTCTTATAAATTCACGATTTACACAAATTCTCATACCAATTTGGCACCTGTTTGGGCACTAGTCATATGAGAAGTTAAAAGATTGAAACTGTTATGAATTGCCAAAAAACAAAAAAAAAAAACAAAAAAAAAAAGAAAAGATATGTTACTACTTGCTATTGATATTTGTTTATTACATCAAATGTAACTAATACAAAATTATCAAAAGACAAAATGCTATTGGCATGTTTAAAAGAGTAATATAAAGTTGCATTATAATGCTAAGCTGATATATTAATTTTATTGGTTAAACAAAAACATTAAGCAGTTAAAAAAAAAACTCTTTTTAGCTAAAAACTAATTGCTACGTCTAGTATTTGAGTTTTTTTTTACAAATTATGTGGGACGGGACGATGCTGATTTATGCAGGGCGGGATGAGTTAAAAATAACAAATCATGCTACGCAGGGTGGGGCGGCGAGAGATGGATTGAAATCTTAGTGAGTTTATCCGGTAATCACTACTATATCAAAAAAGATCTTTAGTGACAATTAATTAATGACAATAGCTTAATTGTCGCTACATATGTTTTTTTAGAGAAAATTAGCACTCTTTGTAAAACCTATAGCAATATTAAATTCAATAACAATTACAATATATACTGATAAATTTTTTAATAGACTTTGTTAATGTACATTATTAATTATGCTAAAAATTATTTTTATTGTAGTGCGCCCCGTTTGCCATCCCTAATTCGACTAACAAAGTTTTACTAATTCTCTCTCAAACACCACCACAAAAAAAGAGAGAACATAATGAGTATTTGCACATAGTTCAGTACGAACTATGGTTAAATATAAAAATAAATAAATGTGTAAAATCGTAATATTTATTTATTGACTTAATATAAATAATGAATATGAATATATGTTTATCGTTTTTTCCTATTAATTATTAGACCGGTTAATACTGACACAGTACATTTATAGGAGATTGTGGTTTGTTGGGAATGCGGATATGTAAGTGATTATTGCTCTCTTCATTATTTTATATTATTTGATTCATGTTGACTTGACGCTCTTTCTAAAATTATTAATTGTAGTATAAAGAAAAGTAATAAAGCTATTTTAATTTGTTAAAATAGAAATGTAAAATAATTAAAAAATACTTATAATATAAAAATTAAATAAAACAAAACAAAGCAATACATCAAAAAGACGTAATCATTTAAAAAACGTGCTTCTTATATTTTGTAATTATGAATATAAATTTTGGATATAGTAATAAATTATTAATGGTCGACAACGTGTAAAATTAATTTTGGCACCTAACTTTCTATTTGCAGTGAAAGTAAATAGAAATGAACAAGTATGACTAGACATTGAAATGTACAGATTAACTACTATTTATCGGAGACAAGAAAATTATATCGTTAGTGTATTTTTAGAATTTTTTTTTTTAATATATTCATATATTACTAATATTTAAATAAAATAATTAAAAAAAGTATTATGTGATAACTTGGACTCTTAATTTATTATAGAAATTTGTTTAGAATTTTATTTGTCTTAACAAAAATATGAAGAATTCTTTCGCCGCTTTCTCCAATCTTCATATATATATATATATAGTATCAATTAAGAGAAATTATCAAATGATACCAATACAATATATGATACTGATTTAGTATTAGTTAAGTGAAATTATTAGTCTTAGTAATACCAATACAATATATGCAGGGGCAAAGCTACAACCACCCAAGGGTGGTCAGCTGAACACCCTTCACCGGAAAATTACATCATGTACAAAGGCCAGTGTTGACACCCAATTTTGACTCTTCCCGATAATAATTAATCATCGAGCTTCTTAAACTCTGAACGATTTGAAACAATTGACCTTATAAAATTCAAAATATTTTCAAGTTAGTTTTATGTGATTTTGTCATTTTTTGGGAACTTTTAGATAATATGTATATACATATATATATATATATATATATATATATATATATTATTATTATTATTAGTTAGCACATTTTATAAATATTTGAAAATTGTCTCAAAAGGATTTTAGTTTTATTTAAATATTTGGCTATTTGGTTTAAATTAATCAATAGCTTGTATTTCGAGTTAATTAGTTTACAATTAAGTTAATTTTAATATAATTATGTGTCTAATTAGTATATTTTATGAATGTTCGAAAGTCGTCTCAAAAGAATTTTAGTTTTATTTAAATATTTGGCTATTTAGTTTAAATTAATTAATAGCTTAAATTTCGAGTTAATTAGTTTATGATTAAGTTAATTTTTATATAATTATGTGTCTAATTAGTATATTTTATGAATGTTCGAAGATTGTCTCAAAAGGATTTTAGCTTTATTTAAATATTTAGTCATTTAGTCGTTTATATTGTTAAATTAATTAGTTTATAATTGAGTTAATTATTTTATTTCGTTAAAATTAAGAAGCTCGTTAATTAATTAATATCGATTTGTCTTATTTAATTACTAGTCGAACCTCTCCTAATCAACTAAGTTTAATTACATTTGGCTATAATTTAGATTCGTATGGCCAAAGTCTAAATCCAATTCTAGCTTCTTTTTTTTTTTTAAAGGACCGAATTTGGGCCTTTATTTTTCCGCAACCCAGTTCATTATTTCCCCTTTTCCAGCAACAATTCCCACCCCTTCAAAATCCATCCCAGCCAACCCAATATTTTAATTCAATTGCCAGCCCATTTCCACTTTCAATTCCAAAAGAACCCACCAGCAATACATCTCAATACATTACAATAACAATACAATAGCTTCCCAGCATACAATAATAAAATAATAACAACAACGTACACCAAACCGACCCATCCCATTTCCCTTCTAATTCCACGTTATCAAACAGCAGTCCAACGCGTCAAATTCACGGCAACTGTAACGATTCCAACGCCAAATGCGATGCCAAATACACGGCTCACTCACGGAAAAGCAGTGAGGAACAGAGCACTCTGCTCTTCGTGTCGTCTTCTTCCTTTTCCTCTCTCCAAATCGTACGATTCCGCAGACAGCAGGCACGTTTTTCCTCCCTTTCCTCTTCTGGAATGGGTGGAAATCCTCAGAAAAAGGGTGTTTGTCCCAAATGGTGAAAGGATGGGGAGTTAGAATTTTGAATTTTGAATTTGGGCCCTCGTTTCTGCCCCTTTTTTCGTCCCCTTCTCCCATTTTTCGAACCTGAATGCCCTTCTATATATTGCTTGTCGTTCACTATAAAAAAAAAAAAAAAAATTTTTAGGAAAGGAGTTGAGAAAGATTGGAAAAAATATCGGAACCAATTAGCCTTAGAGCCGAAAGCACTAAAATTTCCAGCTACTGATATACATAAGTAGTTAAGATAATATCTCGAAACCAAAAGGTCGAGAATCTAGACCCTTGTTTAGTTCTTGTTCTCGCTCGCTCTGTTTTGTTCGTCGGAGTTCTCGAAGTCGTATTCCGGTGGTGAAAGTCGCCGTTCGTTCCAGCTTGCATAGTCCCGTTCGCTGCCCATAGAAAGGTAATATCTTCTTCTTCACAATGTTCTTTCACCCCTTCTTCTATTTCGGAATGATATTTTTGATGTCGGAAAAGCCTTATATTATGGTTGGTTCACTGTTAGTCGTTGAGTTAGTGATATGTTAATGTGATGCTTTGTTCTTAATCGATTACCATGATTCAGTTTGGATGTCGAATTAATGTTATGCTTTGTATTAGTATCATTGCTCCTTTGTTTGAGCTCCCTTTTGCTATTTTACTGGTCAGCATGCCTTATCTGGCTCATTTCAAGACATTTATTGCGACTCTTTTAATGTTGAGTTAAATCTGCGAATTTGCAAGTAAATCATGTTGTTCTTCCTCCTTTGACTGCCTATTTTCTGTAATGAAATTAGCAACTGAACAATAAGCCCCTTACTTTGATTTTGAATCGTCATGTCCTTGTCTTTCGGGTCTAGTTCTGGCAGGTTTGTCTCTTTGATGTTGTTCTTCTTAGTTTTTTTTTTTTTTCGTTTTCTTTCATGTCTTTATTCATCTTTCTTTTCTACAAGGCATGCTAAAAATGGCGTTAATGTATGTACCTAAGTCCCTTTTGAGAATGGTATTTGGGCTGTCTCACTCTCCCTCTTCCTGATGTTTTTTGAGTTTGTTCTCCCACTGCTTGGAATAATATGTTCACCCCTCTTTGGTTCAATAATTGATATTCAAATAGTTACTACTTGCGAGCTTGAGCCAACATAGGGCCTGATTGTCTTGTCTTATCTTCCATATGTTAGTGTTGTTGAAGTTTAAATTGTGTTGTTAGTACTATTTAAAACGCAAAATTATTGGTATTGATTGTTATGGGCATGGCGTCTTTTATTAGTATGAAAATGAACTGCCAGTAGCCTGGTCATATGCAGTAGCAATTTTTTTTTTTATTTGTTTAAATGCAGCACCTCAATCTTCTTACCCCTAACATTCTAATAATAGTATGAATTCACGCCTAACAATTACACCTCCAACCCAATTCCAATTTTAACATATCATTACTCAGTGGTAAATAATGTTTGTCCAAAATTTGCCGTCAATTTTCACGTGAAAGCAATTATTATACATATGTCCTTCAAATTTCATTTTATAATATAATAATATGTATTCCTATTAACAATCAATATATACAATACAATATTAGAGCTTACCGAATTTTAATCCTAATTAATTTTATTTTTTTTGTTTTTATTTATTTTTATTTTATTTTATTTATTTTGTTTTGTTTTTGTACTCACTGTGATGATTAGGCGGTAGTGATCATTACTCTATTTTAGTTTCTTCAATTAAGTCATGTGGGTCGTTACTCATCAGTTTACTTGTTTTTGTTGCATGTGAAATCCGTCCATGTCCTCACGGACTCCCATCTCCTTCTTGCATTTCCTATGGGACCTTGGAGGCCCAATCCCCTTTTTGTTGAGTCGATCAACCTTCAAAATCGAAGAACATATCCTTGACGTGGGCATACAGGTGTTTGGAGCTGATACAGGATTGTATGCACTAGTATACGCCTAGTGTATACGAAGATGGGGAAAATGGGCCTACAAGCCCCAAAATTCAAATTTGTATTTTGTTATTTTGGGCCTAAGCCCTTGTCGTTTCATCCCTTATTGTTTGTTAGAATTTAGGACAGGTGGAAGATTGGGCCTAAGGCCCAAAGAAAACTTTATTATTATATTTTCCTCGTTAGTCTAGGACAGGTGCAAAGAACAGACAAGAATTGGGCCGAAGGCCCAAAAACGAAAATAGGCCCAAGTGCTGGCCCAGGCGAACATAAACCAGACTTGGGCCTCCAAGTCTCTTTCCCTCCTTATCTTTTTGTGTTTGTTTATTTGCTAATATCCGTTATTAATCTTAAGGTTAAAAATTTCAAATCCCCCAAAGACGCTTATTTCGTTTTTAACAACTTTACCAAATCAATCACCTTTAAAAGGACTTAAAGAATTTTTGCAAGGAAAATACCTCACTTAGATGATAGTATTTCAACATTTTTCTTTTTCCCCTTTAAAATAGTTTCGACTACAAAATAGTTCAATTTTGCAAGGTGAGTTAAGTTAAAATTATTTTAGCCAAATAATTAATTGTTGGATAACCACATTAGTGGACATTCTAGGTTCTTTTAAAACCTTCCTAGACTGTTAATAAGAACCTCGAACCCTTTTTAAAGTTTTCACTAGATTTCTGTTTTAGTCTTTTGAAAACAACAGTTTTCTTGATTTTTCTTAAAAATTAAGTGGCGACTCTTAAACCAGTCAAAATATATTTTCCAAATAAAACAGCCAGATTCGGAGTTTTAAGGGATAAATAATTGATGTTGAACATCCTTGATGTAAAATCTCCCTTTGGCGCAGTGGTTGAGCTTGCTCATTTCTTCGCGGGTTCGAACCCACAGAGTGCACAACTTTTTTTTGGTTTTATTTGGAGAGGCAGAACACAACCTTAAAACACCATTATTCTTGCATCATACATTTATTAATTTTAATTTACCTGAAATTCTTAAATGTTCCTCAAGTTTCTTAATTATTAATTTTATAATTTTAATAATACAGAGTAACATATATAAATAAATTATTTTAATTTTGAAATTTATATATTTAGATATCATGTATTTCTAATTCTATCTAGGATATAATGCACTTTCAAAGGGTGAAAACAAAAAAATCCAACATTTTATATTAAAAATTGTGTTTATATATGTTAACAACTTTAAACCCAAAGCTAAAATTGATACATGCGTTTTATCTTCTTCTTTTTTTAAGAAAAAAAAATCTCTGCTAGAGTATGATTTATATTTTGTAAAGCTAGACGCATTTGTTTAATCAATATTTCACTTTATATACAATAATCATATATATTTATCATATAAAATCAATGTATCAAAAAGAAAAAAACACGATTGTTTGTTTTTGATATCGACAAATATTGGGATTGTTCACCGTAGAATTTCTAGGTTAAACAAATAACATTCAACTCACTTATTAGAAAGAAAAAAATAATCCTGAATATCCTTGATAAAATTTCTGGCTCCGCCACTATATTGTGCGTACACACCAAACTTGGAATGCATAAACGCAAGTTAAAATCAATAACATTCATTGTTTTCTACATTTGAAAATTTAATTCGTTCATAAATTCTCCTTGTTGAATTATCGAGGAAAAAGGGTCACAACATTAATTCCATCTTATAATGAAGTGACAGGTAGCAAACTAACAGGTATGAATATTTAATTAGACCCAGACAAGGTTTCATGACAAGAAGTCTTATACATGCCGTATATAATATAAATACCGTCCATTCAGTATGGGGTCGTTTGGTTATTGGTTAGAGTTATGTAAGTATTAGTTATGCAGGTATTAGTAATGTAGGTATTAGTTATGCAAGTATTAATTATGTAGGTATTAGTTATGCATATATTAGTTATGTAGGTATTAGCTATGCAAATATTGATTATGTAGGTATTAGTTATGCAGGTATTGATTATGTAGGTATTAATTATACAAATATTAGTTATGTAGGATTTAGTTATGTAGAAATTATAATACATATATTATTACTTATTGATTGTTTCATTTATTATAAATTAATATACTTTTTATTTTAAATAGAAAATTATAAAGCTTGTACCCAAGATAAAATGCAACAGACCCTTGTGGGTGGGTGGGGGGCAGAAATCTATAGTGTGATGCGCTGCAGAAATCTATAATATGATGTGCACAAATAATAAAATGGAACAGTTCGGGTCGGAGTCGGGGGCAAACAGTTTTGGGTTTGTTTGTGTGTGTGGGGGTGGGTGGGTGGGGGGGGGATCACGAAACTAAAAAAAATTGAGTTAGGCCAGTCCTTTTTAGAAAAAAAAATTACTCATTAATCTTGTGAATTAATATTAATATACATTATTATTTAGAAATAATTAATTAAGTAAACAAATTAAGGGTAAATATGTAATTTTATTATTTTAATCCACGTATAACTAATACCCTCATAACTTATTCCACCTTCTACCCCGCATAAAATTATACATAGACTTCCTCATAAGTTATGTGAATATTAGCTAAGTAGAATTACAAAAATGCAACCAAACACCACATAAATCAATACATGAATAATTTTTATACAACATTTGGAGACACACCAACCAAACATTGTATAAGATTTATACATGAATAATTTTGATTCTATTTACAAACCAAACATGATATAAAATTAATACATGAATAACTAAATTATTCATGTATTAACTTTTCCCTTATCCAGTAACCAAACGGCCCCTAAGAATTTATATCGATGTAAATGAGTAAAACAAATATCTAGATATTTTATTTATATGCTAGCCATCTCATTTTTTCTTAGTGAAAATTCTGATTCGCTATTATTTTGCTCCCTCCTCCGTAGCCCATGATGTATAAGCAGAGGCGTAGCTACATGGTAGTAATTGAACACCCTTCGTTTGGAAAAAATATCATATTATAAGTAAAATGATATACGAAGTGATCAAATCATATATTTTGGACACCCAACAAGTTATTATAGCCTAGTGGTCCAAGGCACCTTGGATAAGCTAATGCTCTCACTAGAAACAACTTTCTTTTTTGTTTTTTTTTAAAAAAGCTTTTGTTATTTTTAGTACAATTTCTGAACACCCTTCTTGAAATTTTTGACTTCGCCACTGAGTATATGATACTGATTTAGTATCAGTTAAGCGAAATTAGTTGATGGATATATAGTGTAATTATTTAGTGGAGTATAAATGTAATGAGATATATATTTGTAATTGTTTTAATTTTATGGGGTATTTGCTTAGTCGGAAGGAGTACTGTATATTGTTGTCTAATTATCAATCAAGAAATGAACAATATAACTAGACATTGAAATGAACTGAAAGGGAAAGCTTTAATATTCAGTTGACTACTTAATTCTAAGTCGTCTTGGAGAGCTACAATACTATACTATTTTCTCGGTCTCATATTAATCGTCATATTTTTTAGATGTTCTTGAAAAAATCGTAAATTAAAAATATATTTTATTATTAGTTTACTTTTAACTTTTTTATAAAACATAATCAATATTAATTTGTTTTACTTTCAAAGACAATTAATTACTTTTAAAGGGAGAATAGAAAAAAATTACTTCATTCATATTTACTCGTGAGTTATATTTCTATTATATAGAAATGTGATGAGGAGGACGACCAAGGGCACTTTTGTCATTTTACCAAAATTATCAGCTTAGAACAGTTTATTTTATGCTGCAAAATTATTGAATTTCCCAAATACCCAACCAAATTGCTATTACAATGATGGCCACGTGTACTTCCTATCATGAAAAACATAAAAAATATCAAAACTAGCCGTACTAACTAAAAATGGTGGGACCCATTTTTTAAATCAATTTATATTACATTAACACCTTTACCTGTTGCACTAAAATAAATATAAAAAGAAACAAATATGATTTAAAATGTATGAAAAAATAAAAATATTTTAATTAGGGAGCATAAAAATAAAAAAATAAATAAAATGGATAGATAAAATTAAATGAAATTAAAGTAAACTAAGAGTCTCACTAAATTTTTAAATAAATAGTTTTAAAATTTTGTAAAATAAATATTGAAGAGAAATAATAAGTATTCTTAGTGTTCAATTTACGTACATTAATGATAAGAATATTTTGATAGAATATTTTAAATTTTAAGATTAATCAGAATAATATTTAATTAGTTATAGTAGATTGTTTACTTTATTTACTTAATATTGCTATTCTTTTGTTAGAAATAAGAAGTTAAGAATCGGAACACATTAAAAATCAATACATTAATTAGAGAAGTAAAGTAAATTTAAGTAGATTAATATTTAGAAAGAGATGACAAAGATAGCAAATGCGTAATAGTAATTTTAAAAATTACGTATAAATTTTGGAATAAGATAAAATATTTGGACAAGGAAATCAATATGATATGTAATGATCTATGTATCAAAATATCATGTTAATTTAACATTTAATTCTAAATATATTTTTTTAAAACAGAGAAAATGCATTTATGTTTTGAGATTGTTTGAAATTTTTTCATTAAACTAATAAAAATAACAAAAATACATATTCCTATAAGTTATTGTGCATGAAAAAAGAGAACCAAAAACACATTTGTATTAGTAAAAAAATTATGTTCATTAAGATAAATTATGCATATATATAACTTCATGTGATAGTGAAACATGCTTCTTAGTTCTAATTTTTATGTATGAGTGATAAATAAAAATCTTAATCTCTCTGTTTCAATGTGTTTGTTTTATATTGACTTGACATGAAATTTAAGAAATTAAGGAAGATTTTTGAACCTTGTGATTTTGAATTTAAAATATGTTAAATATAGTAAATGCCTTTTGATCTTGTGATCTTAAATACGTTATGTGGAGTTGAAACTAAGAAAAGAAAAGGGACATTATTTTTTAACTGATTATAAAAAAAAAATGACAGATTAATTGAAATGAATAGGATAGATTTCAAGATGATAATACATAATGATTCATGATTTTTATATAAGATATAATTCAATCTAATAGACAAATTAACTCTGAATCTTAATAAATTTGTGTCTTATAGTAATAAATAAATTAATTAAATATTAGACTTGAGAGTTTTACAACTAAAAAATGAATCTACCCATCGTTAATATCAATTATACTTTAAAATATTTTTGGGTTAATTTAATTTAATATTTTTTATTTAGTATTCGATATTCATATTGGAGTTCAATTAATTCTAATGTGCTCTTAAATAGGACCCATTCGGATATAGTGCTCCCTATTAAGAATTTTTTTCATATCAAAAACTCAAAATTAAGATATTTAATTAGGAAATGAGAAACACCATTCAATGCAGTGATGCGCTATATTCTTTGATGGCTATTTTTTGATTTTTTTTATACTAAGTTTTTTACCAGGATCAATATTAATTAATGTTGATCAGAATGCTATAGAAATATCTATTAATATTTGTCAAATAACGATTAATAATCGATTATATTGGGCCCGTATCACGGGCCTTAAGAATCTAGTATTAAAATAAATGTCTATTTTCTTGTCGTTATGATGATCCTTTTTCTTTCCTATTACTATACAATTAATTTACCCAAATGGAGACATAAAAATAAAGTTGTCTTGGAACTGAATTAAATAATATGTTTGTACTTTTGTCGAGATATTAAAGAACCTACTCAACTACCTTACTTTTGTAATATTAATTTTATACCTAACTTTATTTTTCGTACTCAAAAGTAAAATATTGTGGAACATATATAGTCATTGACTTAGTCAATTCTTGAGTTCGTTCGTTTCAATTTATTTATTTTTGTTTAACTCCATTTTACACTACTGTAAAATAGTGGAATGAACTTTTATTATTGTTTGGAAAAAATGATAAATATATCCCCAACTTTAAAAAATGGTATGTCTATATCCTTCGTTATACTTTTCGTCCATCTCAGTCCCTGTCGTCCAATAATCGGTGCATATTTTCTCCTCCCACTAACGGCACCCTCTTTGTGTACACGTGGCTAAATCCTAAGCCACTACCCGATTGACCATTTCGTTTAACCCAAATTCTAAGAACCCGTCCCATAACCCAATAAACCCACCCGATTTGTGGGTAAAATATACTCTCTAAAATCTAAAGAAAAGACCCAAATCCTCAATCTAAATCCAAGAAACAAAAATCAATATTTCCTCAATCAACCCAACCCATCAAACAAATCAGAATCTGAAGACAAAGAAGAAGAAGATGATGAAAAAGAAGGAAAAGATATAGAAGAGCTTTGTAATAATAGTCAATTTTGTCAAATATTGTTGCTCGATGGTTATTTTGTGATTGAGTTTATTTGAGAGTGTTGTGACATTTATGTTATCAGTTTTGGTGGTTACCTATGTCATCAAATATTCCGAGACTTGATGTTACTAGAAAACCAATTTTCTTTCTTTGTCCTCATTAAGCTTCATGACATGGCAAAACAAGATGATGAATCATCATTGTTGATACTGGTGAATGCTTCAATTGTCTTTTTTGTTGACTTGACAAACATGATCAGTGAATCCTTTAAAAACACAGAAAATAGTAATATCAAACATTTACTTCATGCCGTTCACATTGCTTCATGTCATGGCAAGAATCCCAAGAAAGATTTAAACAATGAAATAACGCGAAATAAGGTCATGCCAAATGCAACAGAACTTTTCCAAGCTGGAGTTAGCTTCGTTAAAGCTGGATTACCTGACAAACTTGGGGATAAAACAAGTTTATTTGATAGTATAAAGTTCGAGAATGGATTGATGACAATTCCTTGTTTTCGAGTATATATATTTATGATGGCACAGAAATCATTCTGCAAAATCTCATTTCTTATGAGCAACAATCATCCGATCGATGTGCAATATAAGTATTTCACTGATTTTATAACTTTCATGGATCATCTTATCGACTCAGAAAAAGATGTGAGTTCTGACTTCTATTACAAAGAACTGGATGGGAGAGGACAAAGAAGTGGCTAGCCTCTTCAACAAAAATGGAAATGGGGTCACTACGTATTCTGACTTCTATTAAAAAAAAGAATGCTTAAAAGCATCTGAACATTGTAAAAAAACATGGAACAGAATGAAAGCAAGTTTGAGGCACAATTATTTTGATTGTAAAAAACATGGAATAGAATGAAGGCAAGTTTGAGGCACAATTCTTTTAATAGTCCGTGGAAAGGAGCTTCAACTGTGGCAGCTATCACACTCTTCATACTCACAACTATACAGATTATTCTAGCTTTTACAGGTTCCGTTAAGTAGTAATTGTCTCAATTGTAGTGTTAATGAGCTTATGAGTTTTTCATTAATTATGATCTCTCTTCATAAGTTTGCCATTAGTTGAATGCTAATTAGTTTATTTCAAGTATCTACTAATCTTGAGGTTTATTAATTGTTGGTGAAAATACAATTAAAGTTATAAAATAAAATATATCTTCAAATTGACGTGAATATCTCGCTTTAATTTCTTTGAGAAGATTCAAGCTTATTGGAACAATTTTTTATTGATCTATCAGTAATCTTCTTGACTTGTCACTCCAACAACATTGTATAACTAACTCATGGTAGGGAACTGACAATCACCATGGCTTAATTAAAGCACGGTTTTGATAAAAGAAGCATAAGTATAAAAAGGTGAAAGAGAATACTTTCTGGGAAATATATCATATGTCACTGAGGATGGTGTTACCTAGAGTTAATATCTCAAATGGTCATTCAACTATGCACTTTTCTCTCAGAAAGTCACTCAACTTTCAATTTTAACTCAAGAGTCACTCAACTATCCATTCTACTCTCAGAAAGTACTTAAGTTTGAATTTTTACTCAAAAGTCACTCAACTATCCACTCTTCTCTCAGAAAATCACTCAACCTATTAAATTGTTATTTAAATTAAGATTTGCTGCTATAAATTTTTAATTTAAAACCCAAATTTTAAAAGATAAAAAAATATTCATCTAAACCATTTAATGACCCGTTCCACTTGATCCCATTTTATGACTCTTTCTCCTCCTCCTGTGCCTTTTTTCTGGTTCCCCATTGATATTTCTTCTTCCTCTTTTAGTTAGGTTTTAATTAGGCATCTCAATTTCAAGCTCATATTAGGTAGGAAACTAAAGGAGTTTGATGCATGAGTTTTTTTTTTCCGTATTATTTCTCAATTTCAATTTGCCTTTGAAACTCTATTGGTAAATTCCCATTGGGTCAATAGCTCAATGCTTGTAAAATTGGCATAAACATCAAGCTATTTTGTGGCCTTGGAATTGAATAAATTGAGTCAGCAAGACCATAAAAAAGCACCAAGAGCAATGACATGAGCTCTGTTGTGATGAGCAGAAAGATATGCAGGTTGGTAGGAAGGAAAATTTCGATCTCAATACAAATGTTGTTCTCCTTGATTCAGTAGCATACTCCATCTTCAAAAGTTGAATTTTGGACTATAATGGAAGATGCCTAAATCAAAATTGAGGAAAGGGAGAATCCATTGGAATTTGTACATAATATAGAGCTTGAAGTCGAGATGCCCAAATTAAAACTTAGCTAAAAGGGAAAGAATAGGCAGCAACAATGGAGAAGGAAAAAAAATGCAGAGGAGCAGAGGAGCAGAGGAGCAGAGGAGAAAGAGTCATAAAGAGAGGAAATAATTTAGGAGCAAGGGTAAAATAAAATGGGTCATATTATATTTTAATGGGTCGGGTCAAGTGGGTGGAGCACTAAATTGTTTAAATGGTATTTTTTATTTTTTAAAATTTTGGTTTGTTATATAAAAAATTAATATCAGCAACTTTTAATTAAAATAACAATTTAATAGGTTGAGTGAAACTTTCTGAGAGAAGAGTGGATAGTTGAGTGACTTTTGAGTTAAAATTCAAAGTTGAGTGACTTTTGAGTTAAAATTCAAAGTTGAGTGACTTTCTAAAAGAAAAGTGTATAGTTGAGTGACTTTCTGAAAGAAAAGTGTATAGTTGAGTGACTTTTGAGTTAAAATTGAAAGTTGAGTGACTTTCTGAGAGAAAAGTGCATAGTTGAGTGACCATCTAAGATATTCGCGTTACCTAAAGGCGTTAATGAGATGATTTATAGACAAATTTTAAATTTTTATTTTTCATAAATTTCGTGTCCAATCAAACATCATCACGTAAAGTGTGACAAACCCTGCTAGTATATAGTCAGAAAAACTCCGTTTGTTAACTTATCTATATTTACACTCTTTGGTAAGGAAGTTCTATTATTGTCAGGATGTTCTTTGTATGTCGTAGGAAAAACTAGCTTTAGTTTGAGCCACAAGTCACTCAAGTCTAGCACCAAAATAATAATAACAACAAAAGATGAAAGAATGAAAAATCGAGCTCACTGAATTCATAGTGTGTCCTTAAAGAAATTATTTCTCTTAAGCACCTGAGGTTATGAAATATATCCTTCCAGAGTTGATGACAATCCCTAGTTTTCACATCACTTGTGATACTGGATACGGAAACCCTCTTGCGAAATTTCATTGCTTGTGAGCAACTATACTCTGATGTACAACCTAAAGATTTCGGTGATTAACTCTATACCTTCTCTATGGACACTTGCATTCCACTTAAGGATGACAATGGGCTGAAATGGATTTAACTATATCTTTTAAACTTCATGTGAGGCAGGGCAGGTTGCAGGTTTGCTATAAAAACTCTTTTAAATTCACGATTTATACAAATTCTCGTACCAATTTGACACTTGTTTGGGCATTAGTCATAGGTGGAGTTAAGAATGAAATGAATGTATATAATACTGATTTAGTATCAGCTAAGCAAAATTAGTTGATGGATATATAATGTAATTATTTAGTGGAGTATAAATGTAAAGAAATATATATTTGTAATTAATTTTTACTTTTATGGGATATTCGCTTAGTCCGAAGGAGTACTGTATATTGTTGTCTAATTATCCATCAAGAAATGAACAATATAACTAGACATTGAAATGAACCGAAAGGGAAAGCTTTAATAATCAGTTGACTATTTAATTCCAAGTCGTCTTGGAGAGCTACAATACTATACCTTGGTCTCATATTAATCGTCATATTTTTTATATGTTCTTAAAAAAATTATAAATAAAAAAAGTATTATGTGATAACTTGGGCTCTGAATTTATTATGGAAATTTGTTTAGGATTTTTATTTTGCTTAACAAAAATACGAAGAATTCTTTCGCCGCTTTCTTCAATATATATATATATATAGTATCAATTAAGCGAAATTATCAAATGATACCAATACAGTATATGATACTGATTTAATAGCAGTTAAGCGAAATTATCAGTCTTAGTGCTACCAATACAATACATGAAACTGATTTAGTATCAGTTAAGCGAAATTAGTTGATGGATATATAGTGTAATTATTTAGTGAATTATAAATGTAAAGAGACATATATTTGTAATTGTTTTACTTTAATGGGATATTTGCTTAGTCCGAAAGAGTAGTGTATGTTGTTGTCTAATTATCAATCAAGAAATGAACAACATAACTAGACATTGAAATGAACTGAAAGGGAAAGCTTTAATATTCAGTTGACTACTTAATTCTAAGTCGTCTTGGAGAGCTACAATACTATACTATTTTCTCGGTCTCATATTAATCGTCATATTTTTTACATGTTCTTGAAAAAATTATAAATAAAAAATATATTTTATTATTAGTTTACTTTTAACTTTTTTATAAAACATAATCAATATTAGTTTGTTTTACTTTCAAAGACAATTAATTCCTTTTAAAGGGAGAATAGAAAAAAATTACTTCATTCATATTTACTTGTGAGGTATATTAAAATAAATGTCTATTTTCCTGTCGTTATGATGATCCTTTTTCTTTCCTATTACTATACAGTTAATTTACCCAAATGGAGACATAAAAATAAAGTTGTCTTGGAAGTGAATTAAATAATATGTTTGTACTTTTGTCTTGATATTAAAGAACCTACTCAACTACCTTACTTTTGTAATATTAATTTTATACCTCTTTATTTTTCATACTCAAAAGTAAAATATTGTGGAACATATATGTAACATCTCGCAATTCGAAGTAGCTAGGAAGAAGCTAAGAATTTGAAATAGTGATTTTTGGAAATAATTGAACTAAGTATATTTTTGGGAGTAGTATTGAGCACCGATATGGGGATGCGAGTTCATATTAACTCAAGTCTCCATAAACCATGTAGCCACCATGAGTAGAAAATGGTCATACTTTTTGGATGAATCCTTTTCACAATAGACTAGTGGATCCACTTAGTGAGTTAGCTTCTTATATCATGGCAAGGTATAGGATGGGCCTCGGCAGCGTGAGGTAAAATGATGTATCATCACTATAGTTCTTAAGTGATGGTTGTCGGTTAGAAAAACTCCACAACAGTAGTTGCATGGTTCCTCAAGGGGTTCTGATTAGTGTGAATAGGGGTATGTGACTTCATTCATGCACTGCACATGTAGACTTTGAGAGGAAGCATGGTTTGTCTTTTTATTGTATTATGATTATAAATTGACATCATGTTTTCAACAGTTTTTCTTTAAATTGCACTTGTTTAAAACTGCTTTATAATGAAATGAATTTAGTTAAGTATTCAGGAGTTGAGAAGAGCCAAGGTAAGTGTTTCTTTCATTATCTCTTTCAAGCCTATGTTGTTTTAGAATTCCAATTAGCATACTCATACATTCAATGTACTGATGCCAGTTGGCCTGCATCGAATTACGATGCAGACACATGTAGCTAAGATCAACATTCCGGAGCACCGTTGATCCAGTGAGCAGTTCAGAGTCAGTTGGTGAGCCTCCTTGCATTCCGGAAGATCCATTTTCATTTCAGTTCTAGTTTATCTCATTAGGATGTTCTGGGGTCTGTCCCAACATCAATCTCAGTTGTTTTAGAGGCTTCATAGACAGTCAGTCAGTTAGTAGTTCAATTGTCTTTATATTACCATTTTCATATGTTCAGATGTGAGTTGCCATTTTGGCTATGTTAAAAGTATGTTTTCAAAACATTATGAGTTCAGTTTGAGGCAGTTAAGTTGTTTAGCATTTGAATTTCTTTCTTATTGCATATAGTCTTCCGCTGAGTCAGTAAGCCAGGCCAAGGGTTTGCTTGAGGCCAGCAATGGTTTTCTAATGCCAGTCCTGCCCAGGTTGTAGGCTCGGGGTGTGACAAACTCGGTATCAGAGCACAGAGTTCAAGAGTTCTAGGAAGTCTATGAAGCCGTGTCTGTAGAGTCCTGGTTATCGGTGTGAAGTGCGCCACATCTATAATTAGGAGGCTGGAACATTTAGAAACAATCTCACTTCTTTCACACTCATTTCGTGCGTAGAGTTTGATTTCTAAAAGTTTCCCTCTATTTTGTGCTTGCGCGTGTTTTCAGATAATCATGCCTCCACGAAGAGCAGTCAGAGGTCGTCCTACTAGGAGAAATGTCGAGGAACAAGGGAAACCTAATGCACTAGAAGTGCAACCCCAAGGAGAGGTCACTAAGGTTGAATTCCATGAAGCTATCCGGATTTTAAGTCAAGTTGTGACCTATCAAGTTGGATAGAGAGAGAATCGACAGGAAGTGGCAAAAACTTCAATGATCCGTGAGCTTTTAAAGATGAACCCACCAAGCGTCACAGGTTAAAGTCTCACTGAGGATCCGGAGAACTTCATTGAGGAGCTGAAAAGGTTAATTGATGTGATGCATGTTGCTGATACGGAGAGGGTAGAACTGGCTGCATACCAAATGATGGGTGTCGCTAGAATTTAGTTCGACCAATGGAAAATGAATAGGGCTGATGATGCGCCAATAGTGAGTTGGGCCGTATTTGAGAGTGCTCTTATGGGGCATTTCTTTCCTCGTGATTTGTGAGAGGGAAAGATAAGAGAGTTTCTCACCCTTAAATCGGAGTCTATGAGTTCTCATGAGTACAGTCTGAAGTTCACACAACTTTTCCGCTATGCTCCAGAGATGGTTGTTGACATGAGGAGCATGATGAGTTTATTTGTTGATTGGTTGTCTCGTCAGTCAAGCAAGGAAGGCAAGGTAGCTATGCTAATTAGGGATATGGACCTAGCAATGCTTAAGATTCATGTACAACAAGTTGAGGAGGATAAGCTGAAGGATAGAGACCGGTTTAAGAGCAAGAGAGCTAAGACAGGGAATGAGTCCGGGTACCAGAGGAGTAATGACAACCGGTCTTCTTTCCGATACGAACATAAGGGACCTGCTCCATCATCTGCTAGTGCACATGCACCTAGGAACAAATGTGAGTACAATGGTTAGAATTCCAGAGCTAAGCATGCATATTCTCAAGGTAGAGTGGCGCAAGGGGGTTGTAAGCCTCCTGCCTGCGCCAAGTGTGGTAGAAACCACTCAGGTATTTGTCATTAGGGCTACACTGGTTGTTTCAAGTGTGGTCAGACTGAGCATTTCATGCGAGAGTGTCCAAAGAACAAGCAGGGAAATGGTAACAGGCGCAATAGAGCCTAGTCTCCTTCAGTTGCTCCACCATACAGAATTACACCTAGAGGGGCTACTTCCGGTACTGGCGGAGGAACAAACCGTTTATATGCTATCAACAGTTGCCAAGAGCAAGAAGATTCACCAGATATTGTCACTGGTATGATTCAAGTCTTTGACTTTACTGTTTATGCTTTGCTAGACCCAGGAGCGAGTTTATCTTTTGTAACTCCATATGTTGCTATGAATTTTGATGTTATTCCTAAACAACTTAGTGAACCATTCAGTGTTTCTACACCTGTTGGTGAGTCCATTCTAGCAGAAAGAGTTTATCGTGATTGCCCCATTTCCGTCAATCACAAGAGTACCATGGCTGATTTAATTGAGTTAGACATGGTAGATTTTTTATGTCATTCTTGGTATGGACTGTCTTCATGCTTGTTATGCCTCAGTTGATTGTAGAACTCGAGTTGTCAAGTTTCAGTTTCCTTATGAGCCAGTCTTAGAGTGGAAAAGCAGTTCAGCAGTGCCTAAGAGTCGTTTTATTTCGTACCTTAAGGCAAGGAAGTTAGTTTCTAAGGGTTGTATCTATCACTTAGTCCGAGTTAATGACTCAAGTTTTGAGGTACCTCATATTCAGTCGGTTCCAGTAGTAAAAGAGTTTCCAAAAGTCTTCCGTGATGACCTACCCGAAGTCCCTCCTGAGAGAGAAATAGACTACAACATAGACATCATTCCAGATACTCATCCTATATCTTTTCTGCCACACAGAATGGCGCTAGCTAAGTTGAAAGAGCTTAAGGAAAAGTTAAAAGTTCACGAGAAGAATTACCCAACCAATGACTTGGAGTTGGTTGCTGTAAATTTTGCTTTGAAATATGACGCCATTATCTTTATGGTGTTCATATGAAAGTGTTCACCAATCACAAGATACTCATCCTATATCTTTTCTGCCACACAGAATGGCGCTAGCTAAGTTGAAAGAGCTTAAGGAAAAGTTAAAAGTTCACGAGAAGAATTACCCAACCAATGACTTGGAGTTGGTTGCTGTAAATTTTGCTTTGAAATATGACGCCATTATCTTTATGGTGTTCATATGAAAGTGTTCACCAATCACAAGATATTTCAGTATGTATTTAGTCTGAAAGAGCTTAATCTCAGACAAAGAGATTGGTTAGGGTTACTCAAATATTATGATATGAGTATTCTTTATCACCCAAGTAAGACTAGTGTTGTTGCGGATGCCTTGAACAGGTTGTTTATGGGTAATACCGCCATTTTGAGGAAGGTAAGAAAAAGTTAGCAAAAAGATGTGCATAAACTTTCATGATTAGAAGTTCGATTAATGGATTCCACCAAAAGAGGAATAGTGGTGATGAATGGGTTTGAATCATCATTAGTGTCAGAAGTAAAAGAAAAGCAAGACCAAGACCCCATTCTTGCTTGAGTTGGAGGCAATCGTTCATAAGCAAAAAGTATTAGCTTTTGAACAAGTGGGAGATGGTGTATTTAGATATCAAAGTAAGTTGTGTGTGCCTGTCACGCCCCAGATTCAAGGGCGCAACTGGCTCCTAATGCCAGAACTCAGGCTCGAGCCGACCCTGCTGAACCATTTGCTAGTAGTGCATGGCACAAACAGTCAAGAAAATAAATAAGTATATCTCGGCTTAAAATTAAGCCCTCGGCCGGCAAGGCCCCTGTCAACTGATCTATAAAGGAAACAGCTACTCCCAGGAAATCATATAAATAAATAGTCAACTAGCACAGAAGTCCTGATTGGGCCGTCGAGGCCACCATGATGTCTATACCAAAACTAAAAGCAGGTAAATATCAGTACAATACATCAAACAGCTCACAAGCTTCAGCAAACCAACAACATAGGCCAGCATGGCCATAACGTAGCTATAAACCCCACACACTAGTCTACAAGCCTCTAAGAGTAGTAGAGATTGGTGGGACAGGGCCCCAGCCTACCCATGAGAATATACACAACAAAATGTAACAAACTTCCCAACTCTGGAAGCTCCGGAGGAAAGGGACTGACCAACCGGATAAAAGTCAATCCTGCTGCTGAGGAGGTCTACTCGGTCGTCTGTCAGGACCTGCATGCATGAATGCAGCGCCCCCAAGGCAATGGGGCGTCAGTACAAAATAATGTACAGAGTATGAAAGGCAATAGACTATGATGAGGTATCCTGATATACTGGAATAATCTAATAAATAAATCAAGGATAAGATAACTGTACTGACCTGCTCCTAAATCTAAACTTATCAAAAATAATAAAACAACAACCTAACCAAGCCCCCATAAGCCCGGTAGGTACAAACAGCACACAAGACCACCTACTCAGGCCCCCATAAGTCCGAAAGGTGCCAATCAGCCTGTATACCCCTATCGGTAGTCCCCTAGCCCCGCAGGCAGTCACATAGCCCTCTTAGGCATCAATATAGCTTATAGACAACTCATAGCCCTCTTAGGCAACAACATGGCCCTGTAGGAAGAACATAGCATTCTTAGGCGTCAATATATATCCCTGTAAGCAACTTATAACCCTTCTAGGCATCAATATAGCCCCGTAGGCAACTCATAGCCCTTTTTGGCGTCCATATAGCCCTGTAGGCAGAACATAACCCTTCTAGGCATTGATCACATTCCTGCAGCTAACCACAATAGCCCAAAGGCAACAATAACAATCCAACAGCTAAAAGCGAGCCATTTAATTATAAGCAACATATACAAATAGTCTCTAAGTCGTGTCCAACATACGAATGCTACTACTGAATAAGAATCCCGATAAGAGAGGATTATATGCACTCGAGAAGCCAACAATCAACAATAATGGCAACAAGTATAACCACGATAAAAACTCAATTACATTGCTCCTAAGCTTTAAGGAAACATGCCATAGGAAGAGAATAGCCTTAACATACCTTTTTCGCTACAACAAGGTAGGACCATAATCAACACACAAAAATAAAAGATACCATGACAATATGATAAAAGATATGTATTTCCATCGCAAATTGATGTTTGTCGCTTATAAAAGCTAAAGTCGATGAAAAAAGGGTCTTACCTCGATCTTAGGTTTGTAATTCACCTCAAAACCTTCAAATATATTCAAACCCCTGCTATCCCAACACTAAAGTGTGATATGCTACGCAATCGATAAAACAAATTATACCACGATGATGAGCCCAACGCATAGAACAACTTTCGTCAAGGACTTAAGTCGAGAAAATCTATACTTCACTTGATCCTAGAAATGAGTTTCTCTAATTTCTCTGGTTTTCAGCTTAAAAATGAAGAAAAATGTCGAAGGAGAAGATATTTGTAACATTCCACCGACTTAGGGCCCCACCTCACGTGCCTGCTTGCGCAGTCCCACGAAAATGCGAATATCTCTCTATTCTGAAGTCATATGAACGAACGGTTTAATGCGTTGGAAACTAGACTCGTAGACCTTCGATTTCATAGCTTGCGGGGACCATAAATCTTAATATATTGGGAGAAAACGTCCGAGACATTTGACTCAAATTTCAGACAAATCTTTAAAAAGGAATTTACGGTAACTTTCGCCAACTTTTATTTTGCCACTTACCTAACTTCAAAACTTGAAATACAACACTTGAACACTTAAAATATCACATAACACATCATTTTTAATTTATTACTCACCCTTTTTGTCTTTCCACGAAGATACATGTTAATTTAGACGTTTTGAAAAGTCGGGGTGTTACATACCAATGGTAGATGATTGAGTTACTTGAAATTTCACCCAAGAAGGCTGTTATGAGACTTGGTAAGAAGGGGAAACTCAGTCCCCAGTTTATTGGCCCTTACAGAATATCTAAGAGGATTAACAATGTAGCTTAAGAGTTAGAGCTACCACCAGAGTTGACAGCAGTCCATTCGGTGTTCCACATCTCCATGTTGAAGAAGTGTGTGGGAGATACTTCCCTTATTTATATCAACTGAGGATATTGGTATCAAGGATTGCTATCTTATGAGGAGGTTCCTATTCATATTCTAGATCGCCAAGTTCGTAAGTTGAGGACTAATGAAGTAGTATCAATTCAAAGTTCTGTGGAGAAATCAGTTTGCAGAGAATCTATTTGATAAGATAAAGAGGATAGGACGAAGAGATACCCACATCGCTTCGAAACTAGAGAAATTCCATTGTTAAGTTACTAATCCTTTTCTTGGCATTGATATTAAGTTGGCATGTTACACCGTCAGACTAGTAACAGTAATCTCATTCGAGGACGAATGTTTCCAAGGGGGATATATTGTAACATCTCGCAATTCGAAGTATCTAGGAAGAATCTAAGAATTTGAAATAGTGATTTTTGGAAATAATTGAAATCTAGAAATTTGTTCAAGTTAAGTTAAAAGTGAGTTTTTGTCCAACTTCAAATAGCCATAACATCTAGCTCGGGATAATTTAGCATCACTTCCAGAGATGGTAGGAAATTTCTTGGAATGATATTTCCAACGCTGCCGAGTTTTGCGCGATTCCGAGTTCGTATGAGTGAGTTATGCCCTTTGGAAGTTGGGTTGTTGGAATAAGGAAATGTCCAATCCGAATTTTGGAAGGTTATTTTGGTCTTTTCCTTATCCAATTAATTAAATTCATTTTAGTGAATTAATTAAGGGTCTAACTTGTTCGGTTTACACTTTTGGAAAAGAATTAGGGTTTTAGAGAAGAGAAAAGACGAGGAGAAAAGAGAAGGGGAAAGCAAGGAAATCGTCAAGTTCTTTAAGCTTAGATCGTGGTTTTCGTCGAGGGTGATCCCTACAAGGTATGTGAGATCACATAGCGTTGAGTTAGTTCACCCACGCGCCTGTAGCGACCTTAAAAATAGATAGGTGAAACTAGAGCCTAACGTATGAATTTTTAAAGTTTAAGCATAAATTGGAAGTAGTCACTTTTGGAAAAAAAAACAGTTCAGAATCTGGAAATTGGCTAAGTTCAAAATCTGGAAATTCTGCCAAGTGTGGAAATCAGTGAGTTTTTGGCCAACTTTGAGCAGTCATAACTCCTAGATCAGGATGATCCAGGAGTAGTTCCAGTTATGTTTGGAAAGCCCTTGGAACGATCTTTCCAACGCCACCAAGTTTGCTCGATTCCGAGTTCGTATGAGCAAGTTATGCCCTTTGAAAGTTGGGCAGTTGGCATGGAGTCCGTCCGGAAATTTAAGGGCATTTTGGTCTTTTACAAATTTTTTCTTTTGAGGTTATATTATTGTGTTAGGCTGATTGTGGATCATTTTATTCCATTTTAAAAGTGTAAGGAAGGGTTCTCTTTGGAACACCATTGAAGGCCAAGGTGAAGTTGGAGCTAGGGTTGAAGGTTTTGAGTGCTTTCTTCTTCAAATTTTCGTGGGTTTCAACTTAGAGGTATGGTGACCCTTGATCCTTGATCAATCTTTCTTTCAAGGAGTCCAATCAAAAGTGTTTCATAGAACAAAATCTCAAATTCTAATCTAAGCATGGGTTCATTGGCAAAACGTTTTCTAAGCCATTATATTGATGAATTAATGTTTGATTAATGTTTTTAAGATGATTTCATATGGAATTCCTTGAAGAACCCATGTTTTCCCTAAATTCCTAAATTTGCTAATGAAGTGGGTTTAATGCCTATGATTTAATGTTGATGAAATTGTGTTTAGATTGGATTGTATTGTTGATTTATATGGTTTTCTATACCTATTTATGATGAATTGTTGGTATATGGATGAATTGAGGATTGTGGCCTTATGGGCAAGTTATGATGAATTCTCTTGTGGTAAGTAAAATGGTTGGGACTTGAGTGTTGTTAATTATGGCTTTAGAGGATGGTAAGTTGGCTTAATCTCTTATTATGGATAAAATTGTTCTTGCTTAGTTTGATCCACTTATGGTGGAGGTGTTTAATTATGGAATGTATTATGAACATGGACTTGAAGGCATTATCTATTGAATTAAAGTGTTATCAAGTTATGAAATGTTATTGTACTATGTGAAGGTATTCTTATGGTTATAAGGTGATCTTGTACAAAGTGTTATTGTATTGTATATTATATATATAAATGAGGCTATATGTAAAGTCCTATATGAAGCTATATGTAAAGTTTTATGTGAAGATTTATGTGTGAAGGTATGATGTGAATGAGTTTTCGTGATCTTGTGATGATCCTATGTAAAGTGGATAGCATTGTGATTTAAAGTATGATTTTCTCATGATGTATATATATGAAATGATGTTGGATTATGAAGTATCCCTAGATGATAATGTTGTGACTTGGTTGGTAGACTAAAGTGTCCCTCCTTGTTACTTAAAGTCTTGAATGCATGAATGTGTGAAGGGGCTAGAACTAAGAAATGGTGCCCTTTCTATAAATGCTAAAAGAGGAATTCTAGGCCAAGACTTGAATCGGCAAAACTAAGAAATGGTGCCCTTTCATAAGTCTAGCTTTCCTAAGTAAATGTATAACCTTGAAGGATGGGCCTTAGGGCGAAGTTCCCTTCTTGAGTGAGATGATAGACTTAGAGATGGATGGAGCCGGAACGGCATGAAAATCCTTATCTAAGAAAATCAAATGAGCTATCCTTATGAACCTTGATTGGCCATGACTAAGAAATGGGGCCTTTCTTGGGAAGAGGTACTATGAGTTGGTTGAACTAGAAAAGGAACCCTCTCTAAGTACATATGTGATTGAATACTCTATGGGAAACAAGGTTAGCACCGAGTGGATGTGGTTAGGAAGGTGGCCTAGTTGAGTATGAGATTAGGCACAATGAACTTCCTTGGACATCTCCTAAACCATGTGCCTACATGGGTTGCTTATTAGTTCTACCTTTGGCAAGTAGAACAACCTCCACGGAGTAGGATAGACTCCGGATTCCATACCTAGCTAGTATGGTCTATGTCGGTTATGCCTAATCCCATCATGTGGGATGTGCACTCTAGTTATTGGATAGGTTCTACAACGTGTAGGTAGTAGTATGGGATGCTATCTACACATGGCACGAGTAGGCTTTGAAAATACTAAAGTGAGTTCCCTAAGTCTAACGACTATTATGTGAAAGTCCCCTTATATGCTTGAATGTCTCCTAAATGGTTTCTTAAAGAATGTTGGTCTATTGATGTTATGTTATAAAGGAAATGTCCTTATCTAAGGTAATCTTGAGGAACACTTAAGTGTGCTTGAAGAGGTTGTATGGGCGGTCACTTCTTGTCTCACTCAAGTGTGTCTTAAGGTTATATTAGGTAGAGGTCCTACGGTAATGAAATGACGTGTGTTCTTTTAAAGTTAAGCATGGGTTGTATATGAAAATATGTTGAGTATGTATATGGTTGGCTATGGTTTTATGTGTGAACATTGACTTGTAATATGTCTCTTATACTTGTGAAGTGAAGGTTTTATCAAAATAATATGAAAGCATTTATTTCTTGTAAATGTCCGTTTTGGCATGTTTTGCATGGTCTCCATACTTAGTACTTAATTGTGTTAATTCCATATTTCTCTATTTTCTACAAGTGTAGGTTCTGGAAAGTAAGCGGGTTCTATAGTAAGCTTGGAACTTGAAGTTCTTCCAAGATCTTGTGGTATGTCCTCATATGTCGAGGACAAGACTTTTCTATTCTAGTTTTATGATAAGGTTCTTGTAATAGACTTAATAGATTTCTTTTGATTGTAAAGGGCCGTGTCCCTAGTATGTTTTCCCGTTTATGTCTAAGATGGCTAAGAGACTTAGTATTCCGCTTGTGTACTTTTGAATGATGTTTTTAAAAGTGACCTTTGAGTCTTATGGGATTTTATTTAAAGAGTTTTTAATTCCGCACTATTTTACATATCTAATGTGATGAATACTAAGGGCTTGTATAAGACCTCTGAGAGGTCGAATACGCATGTTACAACTTGGGGGTGCTCTCGGGTCGTGACAAACTTGGTATCAAAGCATAAGGTTTTGGGAAATGGTTCTTAGGTTCAAAGTCTCAAAAGCCACGTCTAGTAGAGTCTTGTTCATCGGTGTGAGTCGCGACACATCTATGAGCGAGAGGCTATAGGACGGTAGAAGTTACACTTCTTTCATTATTCTTGAAGTCGTGCCTTAGAGTTTGGTTTATAAGTGTCCTTTTCCTAATCCTTCTCTTGTGTTTATAGGAAATGAATATGAGGGCGAATCGAAGGAGAAAGGAAGATGAGTTAGGTGATGAGGGAGTTCATCCTCAAGTTGTGCAAAATGGTCAAGGTGTGCAATGCAATCAAGTTCCTATAGGTGAGCAAGAGAATGAAGTTCCGGTGGTTCCCCCGGCCATAACTAATGAAGAGATTAGAGCGGCTTTTGTGACCCTAGCCCAAGCCATGACGGCTCAAACAAATAGAGATATGGGGCCTAGGGTGAATGCTTATGAGAGTACGGTAGCCTCAAGGTTGAGAGACTTCGTGAGGATGAATCCTCCTATCTTTTTGGGCTCTAGAATTGGAGAAGATCCCCAAGGATTCTTGGATGAGATTTACAAAATTGTGGATGCTATGGGAGTATCTTCTAGAGAGAAAGCGAAATTGGCTTCATACCAATTGAAGGAGGTGGCCCAAATTTGGTACACTCAATGGAAGGCAAATAGGCCGGAGGAAGCGGGTCCTATAGAATGGGAGGAGTTTAAGAAAGCATTCTTGGCACGACGCTCCCCCGTAGCGCCCGAAGGGCTGGGCGGTGTGCCTGCAGTATGCCTAAAATAAACCCCAGTAAGTTGGGGGCTGGCACGGCGCACCCGAGAAGCATCTAAATTGTCGTCTTTTGTCAGTTTTTCGTCGTCTAACCTATTTAAGTTTTTTCTAAAGTGTACTAACACTTTCCATTTATTCTAACTACTCTAAATGACTTCTAAACATCTAGAAATCATCTAGAAACATAAATCATAACCTTGAATCCATAAATTCAAATTCAAGGAAAGTCAAGAGTCATGTCTAGGAGGTTTTTAGAGTCTTTTGAAGAAGTCTTTTACAAATGCTTTTAACTTTGTTTTAAGACTTAAAGATCAAGTTGAGTAAAGAGTAAAGAGTAAAGGTTTAAAGTTCATTTCTTCAAAGAAGTATATGGAGACTATGTATTCCCGAAGAGTTTAAAAGGTTTTCATATTTAAATAAGAACGGAAACTGAAATTTTCAAAGAGCCATCGGACTAGTTTTCAAAGAGAAATAGCTTTCTAAATGAAGCAAGCAGGGAAATTGAGATTTCCAAGATAGCATTTGAGCTATGTTTTTGAGCACTAATCTCAAATCACAGAAAAAGTTGTTTTAAAAAAAAAACATATGAACTAAGTATATTTTTGGGAGTAGTATTAAGCACCGATATGGGGATGCGAGTTCATATTTACTCAAGTCTCCATAAACCATGTAGCCACAATGAGTAGAAAAGGGTCATACTTTTTAGATGAATCCTTTTCACAATAGCCTAGTGGATCCACTTAGTGAGTTAGCTTCCTATATCACGGCAAGGTATAGGATGGGACTCGACAGCGTGAGGTAAGCCGATGTGTCATCACTATAGTTCTTAAGTGATGGTTGTCGGTTAGAGAAATTCCCCCAGCAGTAGTTGCATGGTTCCTCAAGGGGTTCTTATTAGTGTGAATAGGGGTATGAGACTTCATTCATGCACTGCACAAGTAGACTTTGAGAGGAAGCATGGTTTGTCTTTTTATTGTATTATGATTATAAATTGACATCATGTTTTCAACAGTTTTTCTTTATATTACACTTGTTTAAAACTGCTTTATAATGAAATGAGTTTATTTAAGTATTCAGGAGTTGAGAAGAGCCAAGGTAAGTGTTTCTTTCATTATCTCTTTCAAGCCTATGTTGTTTTAGAATTCCAATTAGCATACTCATACATTCAATGTACTGATGCCAGTTGGCCTGCATCGAATTACGATGCAGACACATGTAGCTAAGATCAACATTCCAGCGCACAGTTGATCCAGTAAGTAGTTCAGAGTCTGTTGGTGAGCCTCCTTGCATTCCAGAAGATCCATTTTCATTTCAGTTCTAGTTTAGCTCATTAGGATGTTGTGGGGTCTGTCCCAACATACATCTCAGTTGTTTTAGAGGCTTCATAGACAGACAGTCAGTTAGTAGTTCAGTTGTCTTTATATTACCATTTTCATATGTTTAAATGTGAGTTGCCATTTTGGCTATGTTAAAAGTATGTTTTCAAAACATTATGAGTTCAGTTTGAGGCCATTAAGTTGTTTAGCATTTGAATTCCTTTCTTATTGCATATAGTCTTCCATTGAGTCAGTAAGCCAAGCCATGGGTTCGCTTGAGGCCAACAATGGGCTTCGAGTGCTAGTCCCGCCCAGGTTGTTGGCTCGAGGCGTGACAATATATATTCATTGACTTAGTCAATTCTTGAGTCCGTTTGTTTCAATTTATTTAATTTTGTTTAACTCCATTTTACGCTTTTGTAAAATAGTGGAATGAACTTTTATTATTGTTTGGAAAAAAGGACAAATATACCCCCAAACTTTGAAAAAAAAGATATGTTTATATCCTTTGTTATACTTTTCGTGCATCTCAGCCCCTGTCATCCAATAATTGGTGCACATTTTCCCCTCCCACTAACGGCACCCTCTTTGTGTACACAAGGCTAAATCCTAAGCCACTACCCGATTGACCATTTCTTTTAACCCAAATTCTAAGACCCCGCCCCATAACCCAATAAACCCACCCGATTTTTGGGTAAAATATACTCTCTAAAATCTAAAGAAAAGACCCAAATCCTCAATATAAATCCAAAAACAAAAATCAATATTTCCTCAATCAACCCAACCCATCAAACAAAACAGAATCTGAAGACAAGGAAGAAGAAGACGATGAAAAAGAAGGAAAAGATATAGAAGAGCTTTGTAATAATAGTCAATTTTGTCAAATGTTGTTGCTCGATGGTTATTTTGTGGTTGAGTTTATTCGAGAGTGTTGTGACATTTTTGTTATCAGTTTTGGTTGTTACATATGTCATCAAATATTCCGAGACTTGATGTTACTAGTGTGGGAATAAAACAACTAATTTGGCAGCCACATTTGTTGAAATTACTACCACAAATGTGAAAATTGGCCAGCCACAAATGTGAAAGTTGGCAGCCACATTTGTGGAAGTTAGGTAGAGTTTTGGTAGTCAAAGTTTGGTAGAATTTTGGTAGAGTTTGGTTGCCAATCTTTGTGGAAATTGTCTACCACATTTATGTCAAAGTTGTTTACCTACAACTTTGAATTGTTAGTTTCCATTGATGTCATTAGTGATGTAACATCTCGTAATTTGAAATAGCTAGGAAGAAGCTAAGAATTGGAAATACTCATTTTTGGAATGAATTGAAAATCTGGAAATTTGTTTAGTCTAGGAAAAGTGAGTTTTTGGTCAACTTCAAACGGTCATAACTCATAGCTCAGGAGGAGTTAGGTGTACTTTCAAATATGGTTGGAAATCTCTTGGAATGATCTTTCAACGCCGCGGAGTTTTCGCAATTCCGAGTTTGTATGAGTAAGTTATGCCCTTTGGAAGTTGGGCTGTTGGATTAATGAAAGTTCATCTGAATTTTGAAGGGGTAGTTTGGTCTTTTACTTACCCTTTTATTTTAATTCGTTTTTGGTAATTAATTAGGGGTCTAAGCTGAATTAGATCAGTTTACACTTTTACCAAAAAGAGTTAGGATTTTGAGAGAAGAGAAAAGAAGAAGAGAAAATAGAAGAACGTTCAAGATTCATCAAGATCGTCGAGTTTGGCTTGTGGTTTTCATCGCGGGTGATCCCTACAAGGTATGTGAGATCACATAGCGTTTGGTTAGTTCACCCACGCGCCAATCATGATTCAATTCAGCGAAATATGTGTGATTTGAAAGTAAATCCTTTGAGTTCTTAATGAAATTCGTTTGAATTCTTGTGGGTTGTTTTGTTGAAGTTTCTTGCGATTTGATTCATGTTTCCAAGTAAAATTTCAGTTTGAATCTATCATGTATTGAGGGTATAAATGATCCTAAGTGTTTGGGGAAAGAACCATTGAAAAACGGAGTAGAAAAGTCATCAAACATCTGGGGAAGAGAGTGGGGCGTCACGCCAGCCAGTGTGCCCCAAAGCAGTCCCTGAATGTGGGGATCTGGGGCGACGTGCCATCCAGAGTACCCCAACTTGTTCTCTGAATGTTGAGGGCTGATGCCCCGCTCCTTTCTGAGCGCCAGGGACGCCAGTTCTTCCCATTCTTCCCCCATCTTTTCGTACTTGTTCCTTAACAATGTACCTATGTTTTCTAGTTGATTCCAACACTCTAAGGTACATCTAAACATCATAAAATCATCCATAAACATGAAATCATGAACCTTGAATCCATAATTCAATTCAAGGAAAGTTAGGATCTAAGTCAAGGAAAGTCAAGAGCCAAGTCTAGGAAGTTCTCAGAGTCTTTTCAAAAAGTCTTTTGCAAATGTTTTAAACCTTGTTTTAAGACTTAAAGTTCAAGTTGAGTAAAGAGTAAATATTATAGATTGAAGTTCATTTCTTCAAAAAGTATATTGGGACTAAATATTCCCAAAGAGATTTAAAATGTTTTTACATTTAAATAAGAACGGAAACTGAGATTTCCAAAGAGCCTTCGGGCTAGTTTTCAGAAAAGAGTAATCGCTTTCTAAATGAAGCAAGAGGGGAAACTTTGATTTCCAAGATAGCCTTTGAGCTAAGTTTTTGAGCACTAATTTCAAATCACAGAAAGAAATATGTTTGTTTTGAACACAAAGAGCTAATATAATATAATATTTTTGGGAGAAGTATTGAACACCGATGGGAAAGAGTTCATACAACTATCAACCCCCTTAAACCATGTAGCCATCATGGGTAGAAAAGGGTCATACTTTTTAGATGAATCCTTTCCACATAGACTAGTGGATCTACCTAGTAATTCAGGTCCTATACCTTTGGCCGGGTATAGGATACGCTGGCAGCGTGAGGAAGATCGTTGTATCATCACAATAGCTCTTATGTGATGGTTGTCGATTAGAGAAATTCCCACAGCAGTAATTGGATGGTTCCTCAAGGGGTTCTGCTTAGTATGATTAGGGGTATGGGACTTCATTCATGCATTGCACAAGTAGACTTTGAGAGGGAGCATGGTATGTCTTTTATGATATTATGATAATGAGTCTAATGGTCTGCTCTTACTATGCCCAAGATTAACTCAAATCCTTAAGTTCAGATTCTATACTGCTCTATAAGGAATCTCATCCCAAAACTATTACTCTTTAACACCACATTCAAGCTTAGTACTCCAACAACTTCATTACTAAAAAGGATCTCTAAAAAGATATCCCCCAAACTCTTTGGAACTCATTACTATCGTACTCTCAAACACTTACTTGATTTCTCATCTTATCATCTCCCCCTTAGGTCTAAAGCTAACACTTGAAAGTTATAAACCTATTCCACATTGACAACTCAATTATGATCTAGGCACACATGGAAAAATCACTAACTTAATTGGAATCTCATATGATAATATACCATCTCGGCACACCTCTTAATGCTCTTGTTACTCTTGTGACTTAACCACACTTCACTGCCCTTATCTAAAGGTTATGGTCTCTCACTGTACCACTCATATCTATTGCAGCTAACATCTCAATTTCTCACCTACTCTATGTCAAGTCTTCTAGATCAAATCTCAAGACTAACATCATCACCCTCATGTTGCCATTATTTTGATCATGACACTCATCTCAAATTCAAGCTTAAAGTTTATTACTAAACCCGAATATCCACATTATTGCTTGTCTACTACACTAACTCACAACTACTATGCACATTGTAGAAACACTCATCCAATAGGACCCTTATGACAAATAGTCAATCGTCACCTCTTAGTCTTCATACTTACAATTACTATCACCTTCGACTTCGCAACATAAGTACTATTCACCCATTCACTATACATCAATGCCTAATTAGTCCTATTACACTTGAATATTATGGGCTCTCCCTCAAAATCATAAGCCTAGCTTAGATCTATCACCTTATGGATAATTTTGCTCTTCTATTCAACTCTTACACTTAGTCATTTCCTACACAATGACACTTCATCTCCAACTCCTTTCTAGCTACAACACACTCTACCTCCTATGATGGAATCTTCACAACTCATCACTTCTTAGTCTATCCATAAGGGAGAACTCCTCATTACTAACTTACTAGGTACATGACTATAGTAACATAGTTTGTCACAACACCATCTCCCTTACTTAGATTACTAAACATCTACATACTTTCCTCTAACTCTGGGCTCTTTCACTACTATTGCTCATGATCTCATAACTTATGTTACCCTTCAGGGTGAAAATACTACCCAAGCTCTAAACATACTTCCCCATTAGGATCTCAGCTGAAACAAGGCTTAAGGAAAAGAGTATAACTCACTTTTAGCTCAAACACACGATTCGAATGAATATGGGTGCATTCCTCTGAAACTGAACACTTAACTTACTCGTAGGTTTCTCTCAGCCCCTCTGGAGTCTCATGACTTACTCAAAGCTCTTGCTAAGAACAACTCAACCACAAAGAACTGACTCTGCTTTTCAACCACCTCTAGTATGATGGGTAGTTGAATGATTCTGAGAAATGCACGAGTTAGAATAAGTCTCTATGACATAACTCTATTGTACGATTAAGAGTATGAAAGAAGGGAAACTTTTCTTAAATGTTTGTAGTCCCTTATTTATAGAAGTGGGGCCATCACAACCATAAACGAGAACTTACTGACAAGACTTCATAGACACCCTAGGACACTTAAACTCTGTGCTCTGATACTAAGTTTGTCACGATCCGAGTCTGCACCCTGGACGTGGCCGACACTTAAGAACCATTGTTGGTCCCCAAGCGAACCCTCATCCTGGCTAACTACAAGCAGAAGACTAACTTAAGCATGCAAAAGCTTAAAAATGAATAAAATTCAATAAACTCAACTTTTCAAAACTTTAACTCAAATGAACAACTTAGAATAAAAATAATATATTCAACTCGCCATAAAATAGACACTTAAGTCTTTAAAACATTTAATAAAATAAATGAATAATACAAACTTCTTAACTATACTGACTATCTATGAAGCCTCTAACTGATAAAAATGGAAGTCGGGACAAGACCCACGACATCCTGATTAAACTAAAAAGGAAATAAAATCCTCCGAAAAATAAGGAGGCTCACCATAGCTAACTCGAACTGTCGGATGTATCAATGAATCTCCTGTTGATGATCCTGAATACTTGTGTCTGCATCATGAAAAGATGCAGGCCAAATGGCTCAGTACGTGGAATGTACGAGCATGTAAGGGGAATAAAACATAAACATAAGCTTGAATTTTGATAAAAAGAAAACATAGGCTTGAAAGAATCTAAAAGAACTTGAAGAACTTACCTGGCTCAACTCTACTCAACATAACTGAACTCATTTCAATATAAAACAGTTTAAAACAAGTGCAATATAAAGAAAAAGGAAAATTGTTTAAAACATGATGTTAAATCATAATCGTAATATCATAAAAAAAAACAACCATGCTCCCTTTCAAAGTCTGCTTGTGCAATGCATGAATGAAGTCTCATACCCCCATTCACACTAAGCAGAACCCCTTGAGGAACCATACAACTACTGTTGTGGGAATTTCTCTAACCGACAACCATCACTTAAGAACTATAGTGATGCAACATCACTTTTCCTCACGCTGTCGAGGCCCATCCTATACCATGTCGTGATATAGGAAGCTAACTCACTAAGTGGATCCACTAGTCTATGCGAAAAGGATTCATCTAAAAAGTACGACCCTTTTATACCCATGATGGCTACATGTTTTATGGAGACTTGAGTTAATATGAACTCGCATCCCGATATCAGTGCTCAATACTACTCCCAAAAATATACTTAGTTCATATGTTTTTAAAAAAAATAACTTCTTATGTGGTTTGAGATTAGTGCTCAAAAACTTAGCTTAAAGTCTATCTCGGAAATCTCAGTTTCCCTGTTTGCTTCATTTAGAAAGTTACTTCTCTTTTCTAAAAACTAGCCCGAAGGCTCTTTGAAAATCTCAGTTTCTGTTCTTATTTAAATGTGAAAATATTTAAAAACTTCTTTGGGAATACTTAGTTCCCTAATAGCTTTTGAGAAATAAACTCAACTCTTTATTATTTTCTTAACTTGAAACTTTTAGTCTTAAAACGAAGTTAAAAACATTTGTCAAAGACTTTTGAAAAACTTTAAGAACTTATCTTGATTTTGATCTTAATTGCTCTTGACTTGACCGTTAACTGATCCTTGAATTGAATTATGGATTCAAGGATTAAGATTTGTGATTGGAAGGATCTTGTTGACACCCAATTTTGACCCTCCACAATATAAATTAATCATTTCGAGCTTCTCCAATTTCAAACGATTTAAAATTATTAGTTTTATAAAATTTCTAAAAATAAAATAAAATATTAATAATAGTAAAAAATAAATAAATAGTAATAATAATATAGTTTGCAAGATTTTTAAATAGTTTTGTCACTTTTCATAATTTTTAGATAATATATATGTTTTACATAATTATGTATATAATTAGTATATTTTATGATTATTCGAAAATCGTCTCAAAAAAGATTTTATATTTTAAATGTTAGGGATGGTTATAATTTTGAATTAATGAGTTTTATGAAATTCAAGATGCTTTCAAGTCAGTTTTTAAAGTAATTTTACCTTTTCTTAATAATAAACATGTATATTTTTGCAATCACGTTATTTTATAAATATTTGAAAATATCATCACAAAAGATTTTACATTTTAGTTAAATACTTTATTAATTTACTTTAAGTTATAGTTATAATTTCGAGTTAATTAGCTTTGTAATTGAATTAGTTAGTATATAATTAAGTTTATTATTTTTTTTTTTATTTTATTTCGTTAAGATTAAGAAGCTCATTAATTAATTTATATTAACTCCTCTTGTTTAAATTTTAGCCGAATTCACAATTAAATTCTATTAGGCTATAATGGAAATCCATTATTTAATAACAATTTATCCCATCTTTAAAAATAATTTTGGGCCACTTCCTAAAGGCCCAACTCTTTCCCTTTCTCAAAATTTCCAATCCCATTTTTTTAGCCCAATTCCCAGTGATCCAAACATCAACCAGCAACCCTTAGATGCAAGACACAGCCCACCATCCCAGCCCATTAACTTCCTGACCCGACCCAACCCCTTTTCCCCTTTAATTTCAATACATACATCAGTACTAATACAACAAACAGTAGCCGACATAGACCTAACCCCTGCGTCTTCTTCCTTCCAAAACGACTAGCAAGCAACGTCCAAATCCCAGCAAATCCGGAAAGCAGCAGGCGTCTGCAATTACCATCACCATGGCCATTTTTTTTTCCTTTTTCAGAACTCCCCATCCCTCCCACTGTTGCCTCGAAAAAATGCATACAAGTTTGGATTTCAAATTCGAAATTTCACCCGATTTCCCCTGATTTTCCAGCTATATATTGCTCTCTTTTGATCACTGGTGAGAGAAGAGGGAAGCACAATAATTTCTCATTAGATATTCAAGAATAGGTTTATATTTTCCCTCTCGTTGCCCCTAACTGGAATTTTCCGAAACTCATCGGAGATTTATTTGTGGTGGTGTATTGCTTCACGATCAAGCTCGTTGTCCTAGTCTCGTTGCCCCGACGAAGGTAATATCCCTTTCCCTTTGCTAAGTTCTTTTTCATCTCGTGTTATTGTTGTGTCGAAATTTCCAATTTTTGTGTTCATGTTGCTGCTGTTTATTTTCGGATTTCCTTAACAAAGATATAAAGTTATGGTTTTAACATTTGAATATGACTAAGTGTTACTCTTCTTGCTAATGAAATAGTTATTGGTATTATTTACTGTTTGTTGATGTAGTATCTCGTTTTATCCATTTTTTTTTATTTCGTGTTTCGTCTTATTGTTTACCATGTCATGTTTGAGTCGTGCTTTGGTTTAGATGTTAGTCGCTAATTCATTAGGTTTGATATAGCTTAATCATGCTCTAAGGTTTGTTAAACCTCTGTTATTCTTCCCAAAACTTGTTGTTATACTGTGCATTGTTGTTCAAAATCGGCAAAATTGATGGTTAGAATTGGTCACTGTCCGATTTTTATATTACGGTAATATGGAACTAAGTTGTGCATTAATAAAGTCACCAAATGCTAGTGCTTAAATTCCTCATCCTCATGTGTTTGTTTCCTCGATGAGATCCTCGTGCAAACATCTAACTATGCTTATGTGTATGTCTAAATTCTATAGTTAGTTGGTTGGAAATATGATTTAACTAAGTTCAAATTAACTGATTTGTGATTAATTCCCTCCTTTGGTTTGTATAAGTTTAATTTTAACATGGGTGATTGGAACTCTTCCTTATTTATGCTTGAATTGTCTTAGATGGTGTGTTAAGCACTTCAAAACACGTCTGGTTACTGCCTTCACTTACTAATATTGTATGTATATTTAAGTTTATTGTTTTCACATACATTAATTAGGTACAGAAGCTTAAAGTTGAATGTGCTTTTCTCTTTGCTAATTTGTCTTCTTTTTTGTGTTTTGTTGCGAATGTCATCCCGAGTCCATTGGACTCTCATCCCACTGTATTTCTGATTGTGGGGCCATGGTGGACTAATTATCTCTTTAAGTCTGTTTCTAAATGGATCAAGATTGAGAGCTGAAACAGGCCCCGGAAGTCCAAAAGCAGGCTGTATACACGTTGTATACATTCAATATACGCTATATGCAGCTGTATATACTTATATACAGGTCAAAAACGCAATAAAAAACAGGGCTGGAGTGAAATACAAGTGTTTGGAAGCAAGAAATACCTGAAAAGAGCTAATATATGCGCTCATATACACTGATATACAGTCGGTATATACAAAAACGGGATTGGGTTAAAACCCAAAAACTTGTAGCAAAATTGGCCCAAAAGGGGCCCAATTTCATTCTCTTTTACTCTCCTAATTATTTTGACTAACTTCATTTATCTCTAACCTTAATTTATTTTAATTAACTTAATTAGATTCCCCAAAAGAGGAGTTATTTTCTTTGTGTTGATCCATTTTCAATAAATTTCTTTCTTTTGTGGCGATTTATTAATTAAGCAAGTAGTCGGTCAAATTTTATCACTTTAAGTAAGTTGAATCTTTTGTTCAAAAAAGGAAAAATGTTCTTCGGTGCTTCTTCACTTAAAACATATTTTATGCATTTTTAAAAATTATTTAAGATAGACAATTTTCTTGAATAAACTTAAAAATAATTAAAGTGTTTTCCTTTCCTTAGTCATTTTGTCGAAATAATAATAATAATAATAATTTAACTCAATTTACTCTCCAACCAATTTAAATGGTTTAAGTGCAAATTATTATTTTCTAAAATGATTCAATTAAATCTTAATTACTCTAATTTTGTTAAAATCTTAATTGACCAAGTTGTCACAATTAAGTTCCAATTTTCTTAAAAATTAAAAAATGCGTCATTTATTTAATTATTTTCTCAAAGTTAATCAAATATTGTAAATTTCTTATTTTTATGTTAAATCATTATTTTCCTAAAAATAGTCAAATATATTTTAGTCAAGTCGCAGGTCAACCGCATGTTAGCGGGCACTTCGAATGCTTAAACCCTTTTCGAAGTGTAAATTGAACCACGAACCCTCTTTGGTATTTTCAAATGATTTTTTCTGTTTAAATCTTTGAAAATTATAAGTTTTTCTTAATTTCTTTAAAAAATTAAGTGGCGACTCTTTTTCTAAGTATTTTTCTCAAATTGTTTTATACTTAGAATATTTCAAAAAAAGTGATTTTTCTAGAGATAGTAAAATTACGACACAACAGAAATGGCGACTTCCGCTGGGGATTTAATTAAGTTCTAACCATAAGATTTGACTTGTTTGACTAATTGTATTAATTGCTAAATTGTTTATCTGCTCTCAACATGTTTAAATTAATATAACTGTCATTGCATTTCATGGCATCTTCCTATTATATTATAGTATATTAAGGACGGTTTCTGCATAATTGCAGCCGGACTTTTTATACTCAACCCTTTTTCGGAAGGATCGGCAATTTATTGGTACGTCATGCGTCCAATGGTTGTCGTGAATTCCAGCCTAAGTTGTCCACTTTGGTTCCCGGTCTTTCAAAGCCACTCTTAGTCAACTAGCGTAGAGCGAAACCAAATCCCAATTTTTAACGCATTTTGAACTAGGTCGACCCAACACCCAAGGCGTGTTGGGCCCATTAGAAGCCCACCTTGTGTTTATTTGGCCCATTTGCCAATAAAAAGACAATCATACTTATATGTTTTAATTGAAGGATGTATATGTCATTTTTAAACAAATCAATTATCAGGTGGGGGTGGGGGTTTAATTACCTTTGTTTGTTTTTCTTGTAGGATGAATCCGACGTTTGAGCCGTTGAGAACCCGAATGGTGACTATTCCTGATCCTTACCTCCAAGTTTGGTGGAAATTCATGAACAAGGAAGATAAAAAGAAAGTTCAAAGACATATAGGCCATCTCCCGTCATTAATGGAAATGGTGGCTTACCCCGACTTGATTGGAACGATGGTGAAATTTTGGGACAGCGACAACATGGTATTTCGATTTGGGGAAGTAGAGTTGACTCCAACTATAGATGAAGTTCTTGCCAGTTACGAGAGTGTTGGCATGTGCAACAAGAGGAAACACCAACCCGATACTGATCTTCTCTTTCCAAAAGTATGGGATTTTGCCGAAATCAAAGAAAAATTGTCACTCGTCAAAGCTGAATGGATGGACAGGCTGCCCGGGTCAAATATTCCACTTCGGAAGTTGTATTATCGATTTGGACGCGCAAGAGCTTATGAGAAGTTTAAAGATGAGTTCGTTTCAGAAGAAAAATGGAAGGAAACACGCCCTCTCGCTTTTGCGATATGTCTACTTGGGACAATGGTGTTTCCCCAAGGACCAAACTACACCATCCATCCAAGTGTAGTAATGGTTACTCATGCTATTTTTAATGGAGTAGGCTACGAGCCTGTAAGAAAGTACTACAATTTAGCTCCTATGATCCTTGCTGACATTTACAGGGCGTTGGATAGGTGTAAAAATGGCACACGTTTCTTTCAAGGGTGTAACCTGATACTTCAATAGTGGATGATGCGACACTTGATCAAAGCTCATGATCCAACAGAACCAGATCCCTTGGAAAGACCGAACAGGCTCGAAAGTCACGATTGGTGGGTGCAACGTAATCATTTCAATAGGACTGGAGGCCAAGAGTTTTGGTACCCGAGACTTCAGGGTTTGAGAGAGGAAAATGTGCAGTGGTCTATCCAATGTTTGGTAGTAACAAAACAAATTGTGATCCGAAGTGGAAAGGCCCCCTACTTGATATTTGCTGGGTTGAGAGGAACTCGGCCATATGCTCCTTCTCGAGTACTTAGACAGCTAGGAGGGAAACAAGAGCTTCCTCAGATAGAAGACATGACAAGATTTGTGACGGATCATGAAAATGGCGAAGTCGCTTTTACTAAAAAGATGCTTCAATTATGGAAGACTCGAAGGGTATTGGGCGAGCCGGTTCCAAATAGGTTTCGTCCGGAATGCTCTAAGGATTACAAAGAATGGTTAAAGAAGAGTCTCGCCGGAACTATCGAACCCGGTCCAAACGTTCCCCATATTATTGCAGATGTTGGAGCCAAGCATCAAATCCGACTTCATCAACTCCAAGAGAAGTTTGATAGAAATGAGCTGGAGTATCAACGTCGACACTCAGAAGACGCCAAAGTCATAGCTCAGTTGAAGCAAGAGTTACAAAAATCCAGGCAATGTATGTCAGAATTAGATGATAGCATGGAGCAGCAGATTCAGTCGGTCGAGAGGTTCAGACATCAAGAAGGGGCTCGGTTGGCAAGAGATCACCTATGGGCGGACAGATATGCTATGTGGGAAGAGGTCAGCATCGCCAAGAGGGCCAGACTTGGTGAAAGATCAGGATGAGGTTGGAGTTTGTTATCATCCCCTGCGTGGGACTGCTTTATTTGTACTTTGTCTTGTAATCTATCTTTCGAACTTTTTTCCCCAATTTTATGTTTGTCAAACATTTTTTAATGTTATTAATGAAATATTTTGGGGATAATGAATTGAATTAAAAAGACATATACATCCTTCAATTCGCTAGGCCTACCCTTGGCACAAAAGGGTCACATGCATGTTTAGGACGCGAGATTTGTCTGTTTACTTGTGTGCTTTAACTGTTTATGTGGTACGTTGCTTTGAATGAGGACATCTTTAGCCCACTCTTTTTCAAAATTTTCTGAAAATCTCTACAATGCTAAATACAAGTCATTACTAAAATGTCCGACCAAAATTTCTTGAGTCTTGAGTTTCTCAACCAAAAATAAAGTCTAAACTACCAAATCCTAAAATATAACTCTATCATCTCAGAAAAGGTGACATTGCTGCTAAGATGGAAAAAGGCAAGAGTATCGACATAGAGCTAACTGAAGAGGATTTGAGGATGAAATTACAGCGGCTCAGACAAGAGATCCAAGAAACCAGAAAAAGGAGAATAGAAGTGGAGTTTGCCACCGCAATCGTACGAACAGCAAATGCGGCACTAGACGCGGAATTGGCAGCAAAGATGACAAAATGTGCTGTTATAGATGAGGAGACAGTTGCTGTGCGAAAGAAGCGCGATGCCCTCAAAGATATAACCGTGATGCTGCAGAAGTCACATGGATAGCACTCTTCCTTCAGCCAAGAGGCCGCTAACAGGGATCCTGAAGGTACTGGACCTGAAGCTACCGAAGAAGATATTGGGGAGGAAATTGTCTATATGCCTCCTCTTCAGGGACGGTGGAATGAAAGGAATGAGAAAACCACCCTTGAAGCATATGAGTTTACCCCCCGTGATTAATGCGACAATCAGAAAAAAAATAGCCTGAGTGGAGGCATATTTTGTCTTTTAGGAGCTTTATTATATGTTTTTCACTTTCCTTGTAATCTTCAAGAAATGAATGAATGAAAATGAAATTTCCTTTTGTATTCGAACTACGTAGGGCCTGAATTCTCCTTGGGAGATACGTAGGCAGCCTTTCAAGGCCCGGCCCCTATCTTTTAAAAATTTTCTTTTCTCCTTCATTCTACAAGGAAACATTGAGTTCAGATCAACGAATGCCCAGAGATGCAGTAAGAAGACCTTAGCTCAACGCAATTTAACCTTTCTGAGTCACCAACCCAACATAAAAACGAGCAAATTTCTGCTTGTTCAAAAGTCAGTCCCCATTATTCGTGGGTTAACATGTTCTCAAACAAAGCAACTTTTATATGTTTATCTGCTTTCTATATGATATTTTGCATTATTTGTGCCGAATCAAAACTAACATATTTGCCTTTGAGTTGTTTTTCTCAAACAGGTAGTTAGAATTGGTCTGTGTCGATAAGCTGGCTGATCATCCTTATTTCACTAGATCTAAAGGTCCTACAGATTCCTTCCCCAATCAAAGTTCACAAAAGGGAAAAGTAGCAATGAGTGATAACAACGAAGAAATCAGCCTTACTGATTCGTGGTGGCTCAACCCGCCCTTGCTGATCAGAATGAACTGATCCTACAGTTGATGCAACAAATTGCTGAGATGAGAGTCGAGATGCAGAGGAAACACGATTTGCCTCCTCCGAGTTTTGCTGTCAACACTCAACCAGACGGAAGGCCTCCAGCTCAAATTCCCCCTCCTAACGTGGAACAAGCTCAGAACCCACCTTTAAGCCCTGCTCGTAATCCCTCCATCATTGACCTTACCACCCAAAACCCCCACTACGTCTCAACCTCTCATCACACACCACCCCCTCCACAAAATACCAACCTCCAAGTGCCACTCCTTTCCCCCAATGCAAACCACCAAACTGGCCTACCCCCTCAAAGCCAAAATGTTAACCGCCCGCACATTTCCCTCCATTACCAAAATCAACATACCAACCCCCAGACTTTTCCTCAAAATTACCAAGCCACTCAAAATGCCCAAAGTCCCTCTATTGCTCCACCACTACCACAAAAGGCCACTTTCCAAATACCGATCCCCAATGAGCATGACGTCCATGGTTCGGAGCTCGACCACTATGAGGAGAGGGAGAGAGAGTGGAGGTCAAAGGAAGAGACCGCCAAGATTGATGTGAAGGAAGAAATTAGAAAGGCCATGAAGGAGTTGAACTGCATTCCTGAGGTCGCCGGGTTGAGTTACGAAGACCTGTGCATTCATCCGAATTTGGACCTCCCTGAAGGGTTCAAGGTGCCGAAATTCGACATCTTCGGAGGAACGGGGAACCCTTTAGCACACCTGAGGGCCTACTGTGACCAACTCGTGGGAGTTGGGAGAGACGAAGCTTTGTTAATGCGGCTTTTTAGCCGAAGTTTGAGCGGAGAGGCTCTAGAGTGGTTTACGTCTCATGAAACGAGACAGTGGTCTAGTTGGAACGCTCTGGCTAAGGACTTCATCGAACGATTCGCCTACAATGTGGAAATCGTTCCTGACCGTTACTCCTTGGAGAAGATGAAGCAGAAGCCAACCGAAAGTTACAGAGAATTTGCATATAGATGGCGGAAGGAGGCAGCTAGAGTTAGACCTCCTATGTCGGAGAAGGAAATCGTCGAAGTGTTTGTGCGGGTTCAAGAGCCCGAATATTATGACAGAATCATGTTGCTCGTTGGAGCAAAATTTGCTGAGATAGTCAAGGTAGGTGAGACTATCGAGGATGGATTGAGAACCGGGAAGATTGCCCGTGTTGCTGCCTCGCCCGGATCTTCGGGTTTGTTGAAGAAAAAAAGAGAGGATGTGTCATCTATCTCTTATGAGGGGAAGAAGACCCCAAGGAAATCCTCATCATACCAAGGTAGTTCTCGACCTTCACAGAGTTCGTACCCAGCTTATTATACACAGACTGATTACCAAAATAATCATCCCCCTAGTTATCAAAATACTCCCCCTACTATCTACCAAACTCCCCCTCCAATTTACCAAGCTCCACCTCATCACTACCGGAACGTCGCCCCCAACTGTGCCAATGTTCAGACAAATTACCAAACTCCTCCTCCGACGTACCAAACCCCAGCTCCACTTTACCAAACTACCCCCTCGAACTACCAAGCTCCACAACCAAATTATCAAACCAACTCATATCCCAGATATCAACCCCCCCGTCCGAATGCTCTAAATTATCGCCAAATGCCTCCCCCTCAACAAGGCAATTACGATCCCACCCGTCCCAGATTTGAGAAGAAGCCTGCTAGAATTTTCACTCCGCTTATTGAAAGCCGAACAAAGTTGTTCGAGCGATTAACTGCTGCAGGATATATTCATCCAGTGGGGCCCAAGCCGGTGGACACTAGTTCAAAGTTTTACAGACCTGATCAGAGGTGCATATATCACTCTAACAATGTTGGTCATGATACCGAGGACTGTATCAACCTGAAGCATAAGATCCAAGACCTGATTGACCAGAATGTGGTCTCTCTTCAGACGGTTGCGCCCAATGTCAATAGTAATCCTTTGCCAAATCATGGAGGCACCACTATCAATATGATAGAGACAGATGATGATTGGTGCGTGACAAAGACAATAGTTCTGATTGCTCCTGACGAGTTGGAAAAGGCTGTAGCTTCGTTGAGCATCAGACAGAAGAAAGAGTTTGTGATTCTGACACCCAAGAAGGTTGTTGCCTTGGTGCCACAGAAAACTCTTACCCAACCAAAGTTTGTGATTGAAACGGCTGCCACCCAAGGTATGACCAGATCCGGCAGGTGCTACACACTGGAAGAGTTGGCTCAAGGAGGGCAGAAGAAAGATCAGACTAAAAGGCCGATTAGTGAAGCTGAAGCCGAAGAGTTCTGGAGGAAGATGCAGCCGAAAGATTATTCAATTGTGAAGCATTTGGAGAAGACGCCAGCTCAGATTTCTGTGTGGGCTTTATTGATGAGTTCACAGTTGCATAGACAGGCTTTGATGAAAGCTTTGGATGACACTTATGTACCTGTGGGTACTAACAGCGACAATCTAGCAGCCATGATACACCAGGTCATTCGGGGACATAGAATCAGCTTTTGTGACGAAGAGCTGCCCTTTGAAGGGAGGATGCACAACAAAGCTCTGCACGTCACCATCAAGTGCCGGGAAAAAGTTATAAATCGTGTTTTGGTCGACGATGGGTCCGGTCTTAACATATGTCCGCTTTCGACTCTTAAGCAACTGAAATACGACTTGGGAAAGGTTCAACAAAACCAGGTCAATGTGAGAGCTTTTGATGGAGTGCAAAGAGACACGATAGGGGCAGTAAACTTGGATATTCAGGTGGGTCCTGCAGAGTTTAATGTGGAGTTCCAGGTGTTGAATATCAACACTAGTTATAACCTACTTCTGGGAAGACCGTTTATCCATATGGCCGGGGCTGTGTCGTCTACCCTTCACCAACTGTTAAAATTTGTATGGAAGGACCAAGAATTGGTCATTTATGGTGAAGGGAGCCACCCCAATGGGTGTGCACCAATCGTTGATGATGTCTCTCGAGGTTGCGACTTTTACACGGTGGAGCTGGTAAATGCCACCGATGATGACTTGGCTCCACAGCCTCCTATGCATGTCGTGTACAAAATGATTGCTACTGTCATGCTCCAGAATGGTTTCGAACCAGGTTTCGGGTTGGGGAAACATTTCCAAGGAATTGTCGAGCCTATCCAAATCCCCGCCAAAGGAGCGAAGTTTGGTTTGGGGTATGTCCCCACAGAGGCTGATGAAGCAGAGATGAAAAACAAGAGTAGTGATCAAGCATTGGCCAGGCCAATTCCCCATCTGTACCAGTCATTCCCGGTGCGAGAATATGTCAATAATGATGGTCTCGGGGAAGGAATATGTGGCCTTTTTTAGGAGATTGATGCAGTCATTGAGGAAGAGGTTGGGACATCAGGCATCCGTGACGCAGAGCCTGAGGAGCGCTTGCAGAACTGGACCTCCACACCACTCCTGATTTCCCGCACATCTGGGTAGAAAAGACATGTGTCTTTGTTTGTTTTAAAATCGGTGGTAGTTCGGAAGAGGCCCGAGACCCACCATTTATGCAGTTTATTTGTTTGAAGTCTTTATTTTAAATTCCCTTGTGATGTTTAAAAAAGCAATGGCCCTCGGTCATGGCTAAAGTTTGTGCTTGTCTTTTCGCAATTTAAATGAAAGCCTCTTTTATAAAATACTTGTCACTTATCTGTTTATATTTTATTTTCCTAACTTTGTTTGTTTATGATTTCAGTAATATTAATTTAAAACCTGCCAATGTCATGTCGTGTCATGAACCGAGTGAACAAAATGAGGCAGGTGATGATGAATGTGAGGAATATGAAGAAGAGAATGAGGTTCCCGAACATGTTGCTGAAGAGTTTCGACAATTCGAGAATCAACACAAGCCGAATTTAGAGGAAACCGAGAGTGTGAATCTCGAAGATGAGGAATGTGTTAAAGAAGTAAGAATCAGTGTCCATCTTACTGAAGCTCAAAGAAGAGACCTAGTCCGTTTGCTCAGAGAGTATATTGATGTGTTTGCCTGGTCTTATAAAGATATGCCAGGATTGAGTACGAATATGGTGTCCCACAAGTTGCCAATCAATCCAGATTTCAATCCAGTAAAACAAAAGACTCGGAAGTTTAAGCCTGAGTTGAGTTTAAAGATCAAAGAGGAGATTACAAAGCAGATCGAGTCCCAAGTAGTGGAAGTGACGCAGTACCCGACTTGGTTAGCTAATGTTGTTCCGGTTGCCAAGAAAGACGGAAAAATCATAATTTGTGTTGACTACAGAGATCTCAACAAAGCTAGCCCAAAAGATAATTTTCCATTGCCAAACATTCACATCCTCATTGATAACTGTGCTAAGCATGAGATGCAGTCATTTGTGGATTGTTATACGGGTTACCACCAGATCTTGATGGACGAAGAAGATGCAGAAAAGACAGCTTTCATCACACCTTGGGGTGTATATCATTATCGGGTGATGCCGTTTGGTCTCAAAAATGCCGGTGCTACTTACATGAGGGCTATGACGACCATTTTTCACGATATGATTCACAAAGAGATCGAGGTGTATGTAGATGATGTCATAATCAAGTCCCGCGAGAGTTCGGATCACTTGACTCACTTGAGGAAATTCTTTGATCGTCTACGCCGATATAATTTGAAGTTAAATCCCGCCAAATGTGCTTTTGGAGTGCCAGCTGGCAAGTTGTTGGGATTTATAGTTAGCAGGAGGGGAATTGAGCTTGACCCTTCCAAGATCAAGGCGATCCAAGAATTGCCTCCTCCAAAGACAAAGAAAGAAGTCATGAGTTTTCTAGGAAGGTTGAACTACATCAGCCGATTTATAGCTCAGTCCACCGTGGTGTGTGAGCCAATCTTTAAGTTATTGAAAAAAGATGCCTCAACCAAATGGACCGGAAATGTCAAACTGCTTTTGATGCCATCAAGAACTATTTGTCCAATCCACCGGTGTTGGTCCCTCCAAGAGAAGGGAGTCCATTATTGCTATATTTGTCAGTCTCGGATAACGCGTTGGGATGCGTGCTTGGTCAACATGATGAGACTGGGAAGAAGGAGCGCGCCATTTATTACTTGAGCAAAAAGTTCACTCCATATGAGGCCCGTTACACTCTTTTGGAGAGAACATGTTGTGCTTTGACTTGGATCGCTCAAAAGTTGAGACATTATTTGTCTTCTTATACCACATACCTTATTTCCAGGATGGACCCATTGAAGTATATTTTCCAGAAAGCAATGCCGACAGGAAAGTTGGCTAAATGGCAAATGTTTTTGAGTGAGTTTGACATTGTGTATGTAACTCAAAAGGCAATAAAAGCACAAGCCTTAGCTGATCATCTTGCGGAGAATCCAGTTGATGAGGAGTATGAGCCGCTCAAGACTTATTTTCCCGACGAGGAAGTTCATTTGTGGGTGAAGATATTTCTGAAGCATATCCTGGTTGGAGAGTATTCTTTGATGGAGCGGCAAATCACCAGGGAAAAGGTATCGGAGCAGTCTTAGTGTCAGAATCCGGTCAGCATTATCCTATGGCGGCTAAACTCCGATTTAATTGCACAAACAACATGGCTGAGTATGAAGCTTGCATCCTCGGTTTAAAGATGACAATCGACATGAACGTCATGAGCTTCTAGTTATTGGAGACTCAGACTTACTGATTCATCAAGTTCAAGGAGAATGGGCCGTGAAGAATCCAAAAATCACACCGTATGTGCAGTACATACAGAAGTTGTGCAAGAGATTTCGCAAGATTGAGTTCAGACATACTCCCAGAGCACAGAATGAGTTGGCCGACGCTCTTGCCACCATTGCCTCGATGATCAAACATCCAGATACAAGTTATATTGATCCAGTAGATATAGAGGTAAAAGAACAGCCTGTTCATTGTTCACATGTTGAAGCAGAACCAGATGGTTTGCCTTGGTATTTTGACATCAAGAAGTATTTAGAAGATGGGACTTATCCTGAGAATGCAACGTTCAACCAGAAGAAATCGATACGCCGTATGGCCCTCAATTTCTTTGCAAGCGGGGAAATCCTTTACAGGAGGACTCCAGATTTAGGTCTTCTCAGATGCGTTGATGCTAATGAAGCTGCAAAGCTTCTGGAACAGATACATGCCGGAGTTTGTGGTACTCACATGAATGGGCTCACTTTGGCCAGGAAGATCCTTCGAGCCGGTTACTTTTGGATGACTATGGAACATGACTGTTGCAAGTTTGTGCAAAAGTGTCATAAATGTCAAGTGCATGGAGATTTGATTCGGGTGCCTCCTCATGAACTCAATGCTATGAGTTCACCTTGGCCGTTTGTAGCTTGGGGCATGGATGTCATTGGTCCACTAGAGCCAGCCGCCTCTAATGGACACAGATTCATTTTGGTTGCGATTGACTACTTCACCAAATGGGTGGAAGCAGCTTCATATAAATCGGTGACCAAGAAAGTTGTGGCTGATTTTGTTCGCAATAACCTGATATGTAGGTTTGGAGTACCAGAATCCATCATTACTGATAACGGAACGAATCTTAACAGTCACTTGATGAGAGAGATATGTGAACAATTCAAGATTACTCACCGGAATTCCACTGCCTATCGTCCCCAAATGAACGGAGCTGTAGAAGCCGCCAACAAGAACATAAAGAAGATTTTGAGAAAGATGATTGAAAATCGCAGAGGTTGGCACGAGATGTTGCCATATGCTTTGTTGGGTTACCGAACAACTGTCAGAACATCAGTTGGAGCTACTTCATATTTGCTAGTATATGGAACAGAGGCAGTTATACCGGCAGAAGTTGAAATACCTTCATTGAGAATCATCCAAGAAGCTGAATTGAATGATGCTGAATGGGTTCGCAAGCGGATTGACCAGTTAACCTTGATCGATGAGAAGAGAATGGTTGCCGTTTGTCATGGTCAATTGTATCGACAGAGAATGACTCGTGCTTTTCACAAGAAAGTAAGATCCAGGACATATGAAGTTGGTCAGTTAGTTCTTAAGCGCATTTTCCCTCATCAGGATGAATATAAAGGGAAATTTGCACCAAATTGGCAAGGACCCTACATGGTTCGCAAAGTGTTATCCGGAGGTGCCCTAGTCCTGTCGGAGATGGATGGCACTGAATGGCCGAAACCGATCAACTCAGATGCTGTCAAGAGATACTATGTGTGAAGTTTCAACTTGTATTTTTATCATTTCCTTGTAATCGTTCTATTTGCTTGTAATTGCTTCGTTTTAAATTTTATCCCTCTTGTAATGAACTTCGTCTGACCTGAATTCTCAAGAATGAGATACGTAGGCGGCCTATGTCAGCCTCGGTCACTCCTTTATCCCTTTTAATATTTCCTTTTATTTGAACTACGTTCGACCTGAATTCTCAAGAATGAGATACGTAGGCGGCCTATGTCGGCCTCGGTCGGTTTCTTTGTAAATATCCTATTTTTATTAGTCCTCGAGGGGGAACTACGTTTGACCTGATTCCTGCCTCAACGGGATACGTAGGCGCTACAAGGGCTTGGTCATATTCCCCGCCAGATTTCTATTTCTCATTACAATAGAAACTGGGACAGAATTTTTGAGAGGGACTCAAAAATTCTCGAGAAGAAGATCTTTTCCTACAAAGTTGAGACTGAAGTTACTATGAGATTTGCAACTGGGACATAATTTTTGAGAGGGACTCAAAAATTCTCAAGAAGAAGATCTCTCCAACAAAGTTGAGACTGAAGTTACTATAAGATTTGTAATTGGGACAGAATTTTTGAGAAGATCTCAAAAATTCCGTGTTTGCTCGCCAACGGTTAAAGATAAGCCAAGACAGTAAACTAGGACAGAAATTTTGAGATGGCCTCAAAATTTCAACAAGGTTCAGCGAGAGTTTAGAGCAACTTTGAATACATCCCAACAAGTGATCAGACAGATCTCAAAACACCAACTCTGAATGACGTCCATTAAACTTGACGTGACATGACACTTGGCAGCAACTTTTTCCAAACATTACTTTTAAAAATCTATTTTCCTTAAAAAACTTTTCCTTCATGTTTTGATTATTTTTGCATAAAAATATTTTGTCTTATCTATCAAGAAGCGGGAGATCGGAGGAAACAACAGGAGATAGCAAGACAAGGAGCAGACAACCGAAGAAGATCGACACAGATCAGTTCATTTTGAAAAAAAAAAAAAAACTAACAATTTTTCTGTGGATGCAGGTCTATAGGTTTGCCTCAAGATCGGCATATTCTTCCATCCAATGAATACAGAGAAGTCAAAAGGGCGAAGAGCACCCCAAATTGAAAACTTTTGCGGATACAGGAAATATCTTATGCTTCTTATACCAAGAATTGGGAATATAAGTAGCATTACTTTATTCAAATTCTCAGCAAAGCAAGCTCATAACGAACATGTAACTATGTTCAGAGATGGGACAAATGAAACCACGAAGAGAGCAATATTATTATTTCCCAGCAACCACAAATACCTGGAAAATATATATCTGCATTATATTATCAGATATAATAATATTCTTACCCTGAAGGTTATTTATATTGTATTGTCGAATAAGATAATACCGCTACTCGGAGAGTCATTTATATCGTATTGTCAAATAAGACGATACCACTACTCCGAGGGCTATTTTTATTTATATTGTCGGTTGAAACAATACCGCCATCCAAAAATACCCAGAAGATCACTATATTGCTAGGTGAAGCACTATCTTCGCTCGGTATCAGGGAGGCATCATTAAGAAAAAAATCATGCATTGCAAGAGAAGATTCATGTATCGCGGAGAAAAATTCATGCATCGCAGAAAAATAATTCATGCATCGCGGGAAAAATATCATGCATAGCAAGAGAAAATATTCATGCATGTCGGGAAAAGATCATGCATTGCAAGAGAAGGATTTATGCATCGCGGGGAAAGATTATGCATAGCAAGAAAAATAATTCATGCATCGCGGGAAAATATCATGCATAGCAAGAGAAAGATGTCATGCATCGCGGGAAAATATCATGCATAGCAAGAGAAAATATTCATGTGTGTCGGGAAAAGATCATGCATTGCAAGAGAAAAGGATTCATGCATCGCGGGGAAAGATCATGCATAGCAAGAGAAAGAATTCATGCATCGCGGGGAAAGATCATGCATAGCAAGAGAAAGAATTCATGCATCGCGGGAAAAGATTATGCATAGCAAGAGAAAACAGTCATGCATCGTAGAGAAGTCATGCATTGCAACAGAAAAAGATTCATCCATCGCAAGAGAAGATTCATGCATTGCAAAAGAGATTCATGCATCGCGGGAAAAATGTTCACGCATCGCGAGAAAGATTCGCCCACCAAAAGAGAATCAACATCAACTGCATCATTTTTCTTGCAAATACGACATCAAGAGAACTATCAACATATTACATATGCATATTTTATTACTTCGTCATCAAAAGAAGAGTACATTGAAGATTATATTAGAAATACAAAATACAAGCTTTATTTGCTTCACGTCAAACTCGATAGAGTTTACGTCAAATGTTCAAGGAGAACAATTAAGTGTCAACACGGTAAAAGACACTGTCTCCCATTTGAATTGCATTTTTATGCTAATGAGTTTTATCTCAGTCTTTGTCGAGAACATCCGAAAGGATGAATTCTCCAAAAACAAACCACAGATGCGAACGACATAAAAAAGGATGCAGCACGACGTGGAACTTTTTCTTAGCAGCGAACTGGGACATAGTCCAAAGAGGAGTGCCAAACTCTTGGGACGCGAGTAGAGGAGCGACTTCCACCACAATCAAACCACACCCCTATTAGAAGGCATGTGGGTTTTTCTTTAGGTTTCGTGGTTTCAGTTTCGCATCCGAAAAATTTTGGGTTCATCGGAAGCAACTTTTCAATCTGAGTGACAATGCACCAAGAGCCTTGGAAATTATGTCCGTGTAAATTCTTAATTATGGGTGTGAAGTGCACCACATTCATGGCTAAGAGGTTGCAAGCCTCCTTTTCATACTCAACTGACTTGTCACTTTTCCAGAACCAAAGGTTATCTTGCATAATAGATTTCCTTTTCAACCGATTGAGTCGAACTACAAGCAGTCTGATTTCCCAAATTAAGGGATATGTAGGCGGGCTCAATGTTGAAAACTCGATTGTATTCCGGCATTCTCTCTTAAATCTTATTCCCAAAGTTTCGGTCTGTTCATAATTCGATATCGAAATAACTTTTGAGTTCTTCAAAATCGTGCGCTAAATCAAGCATATCGAACTACAAGTGGATTGAATTCTCATAAAGCCTGATATATGTAGGAAACCCACTTCTGGGGTTCGACCATAATTCCTAAGGTCCGTACCCAAGTCCCTTTCCTAATGATAAAGATGTGGTCGGTCAAAATTTGATTCGTCAATTTCATTTGCCTCAAATTGCTTTCATCAATCCAAGTCAAATGAGGGACAGTTGTTGACACCCAATTTTGACCCTCCACAATATAAATTAATCATTTCGAGCTTCTCCAATTTCAAACGATTTAAAATTATTAGTTTTATAAAATTTCTAAAAATAAAATAAAATATTAATAATAGTAAAAAATAAATAAATAGTAATAATAATATAGTTTGCAAGATTTTTAAATAGTTTTGTCACTTTTCATAATTTTTAGATAATATATATGTTTTACATAATTATGTATATAATTAGTATATTTTATGATTATTCGAAAATCGTCTCAAAAAAGATTTTATATTTTAAATGTTAGGGATGGTTATAATTTTGAATTAATGAGTTTTATGAAATTCAAGATGCTTTCAAGTCAGTTTTTAAAGTAATTTTACCTTTTCTTAATAATAAACATGTATATTTTTGCAATCACGTTATTTTATAAATATTTGAAAATATCATCACAAAAGATTTTACATTTTAGTTAAATACTTTATTAATTTACTTTAAGTTATAGTTATAATTTCGAGTTAATTAGCTTTGTAATTGAATTAGTTAGTATATAATTAAGTTTATTATTATTATTTTTATTTTATTTCGTTAAGATTAAGAAGCTCATTAATTAATTTATATTAACTCCTCTTGTTTAAATTTTAGCCGAATTCACAATTAAATTCTATTAGGCTATAATGGAAATCCATTATTTAAATTTATCCCATCTTTAAAAATAATTTTGGGCCACTTCCTAAAGGCCCAACTCTTTCCCTTTCTCAAAATTTCCAATCCCATTTTTTCAGCCCAATTCCCAGTGATCCAAACATCAACCAGCAGCCCTTAGATGCAAGACACAGCCCACCATCCCAGCCCATTAACTTCCTGACCCGACCCAACCCCTTTTCCCCTTTAATTTCAATACATACATCAGTACTAATACAACAAACAGTAGCCGACATAGACCTAACCCCTGCGTCTTCTTCCTTCCAAAACGACTAGCAAGCAACGTCCAAATCCCAGCAAATCCGGAAAGCAGCAGGCGTCTGCAATTACCATCACCATGGCCATTTTTTTTTCCTTTTTCAGAACTCCCCATCCCTCCCACTGTTGCCTCGAAAAAATGCATACAAGTTTGGATTTCAAATTCGAAATTTCACCCGATTTCCCCTGATTTTCCAGCTATATATTGCTCTCTTTTGATCACTGGTGAGAGAAGAGGGAAGCACAATAATTTCTCATTAGATATTCAAGAATAGGTTTATATTTTCCCTCTCGTTGCCCCTAACTGGAATTTTCCGAAACTCATCGGAGATTTATTTGTGGTGGTGTATTGCTTCACGATCAAGCTCGTTGTCCTAGTCTCGTTGCCCCGACGAAGGTAATATCCCTTTCCCTTTGCTAAGTTCTTTTTCATCTCGTGTTATTGTTGTGTCGAAATTTCCAATTTTTGTGTTCATGTTGCTGCTGTTTATTTTCGGATTTCCTTAACAAAGATATAAAGTTATGGTTTTAACATTTGAATATGACTAAGTGTTACTCTTCTTGCTAATGAAATAGTTATTGGTATTATTTACTGTTTGTTGATGTAGTATCTCGTTTTATCCATTTTTTTTTATTTCGTGTTTCGTCTTATTGTTTACCATGTCATGTTTGAGTCGTGCTTTGGTTTAGATGTTAGTCGCTAATTCATTAGGTTTGATATAGCTTAATCATGCTCTAAGGTTTGTTAAACCTCTGTTATTCTTCCCAAAACTTGTTGTTATACTGTGCATTGTTGTTCAAAATCGGCAAAATTGATGGTTAGAATTGGTCACTGTCCGATTTTTATATTACGGTAATATGGAACTAAGTTGTGCATTAATAAAGTCACCAAATGCTAGTGCTTAAATTCCTCATCCTCATGTGTTTGTTTCCTCGATGAGATCCTCGTGCAAACATCTAACTATGCTTATGTGTATGTCTAAATTCTATAGTTAGTTGGTTGGAAATATGATTTAACTAAGTTCAAATTAACTGATTTGTGATTAATTCCCTCCTTTGGTTTGTATAAGTTTAATTTTAACATGGGTGATTGGAACTCTTCCTTATTTCTGCTTGAATTGTCTTAGATGGTGTGTTAAGCACTTCAAAACACGTCTGGTTACTGCCTTCACTTACTAATATTGTATGTATATTTAAGTTTATTGTTTTCACATACATTAATTAGGTACAGAAGCTTAAAGTTGAATGTGCTTTTCTCTTTGCTAATTTGTCTTCTTTTTTGTGTTTTGTTGCGAATGTCATCCCGAGTCCATTGGACTCTCATCCCACTGCATTTCTGATTGTGGGGCCATGGTGGACTAATTATCTCCTTAAGTCTGTTTCTAAATGGATCAAGATTGAGAGCTGAAACAGGCCCCGGAAGTCCAAAAGCAGGCTGTATACACGTTGTATACATTCAATATACGCTATATGCAGCTGTATATACTTATATACAGGTAAAAAACGCAATAAAAAACAGGGCTGGAGTGAAATACAAGTGTTTGGAAGCAAGAAATACCTGAAAAGAGCTAATATATGCGCTCATATACACTGATATACAGTCGGTATATACAAAAACGGGATTGGGTTAAAACCCAAAAACTTGTAGCAAAATTGGCCCAAAAGGGGCCCAATTTCATTCTCTTTTACTCTCCTAATTATTTTGACTAACTTCATTTATCTCTAACCTTAATTTATTTTAATTAACTTAATTAGATTCCCCAAAAGAGGAGTTATTTTCTTTGTGTTGATCCATTTTCAATAAATTTCTTTCTTTTGTGGCGATTTATTAATTAAGCAAGTAGTCGGTCAAATTTTATCACTTTAAGTAAGTTGAATCTTTTGTTCAAAAAAGGAAAAATGTTCTTCGGTGCTTCTTCACTTAAAACATATTTTATGCATTTTTAAAAATTATTTAAGATAGACAATTTTCTTGAATAAACTTAAAAATAATTAAAGTGTTTTCCTTTCCTTAGTCATTTTGTCGAAATAATAATAATAATAATAATTTAACTCAATTTACTCTCCAACCAATTTAAATGGTTTAAGTGCAAATTATTATTTTCTAAAATGATTCAATTAAATCTTAATTACTCTAATTTTGTTAAAATCTTAATTGACCAAGTTGTCACAATTAAGTTCCAATTTTCTTAAAAATTAAAAAATGCGTCATTTATTTAATTATTTTCTCAAAGTTAATCAAATATTGTAAATTTCTTATTTTTATGTTAAATCATTATTTTCCTAAAAATAGTCAAATATATTTTAGTCAAGTCGCAGGTCAACCGCATGTTAGCGGGCACTTCGAATGCTTAAACCCTTCTCGAAGTGTAAATTGAACCACGAACCCTCTTTGGTATTTTCAAATGATTTTTTCTGTTTAAATCTTTGAAAATTATAAGTTTTTCTTAATTTCTTTAAAAAATTAAGTGGCGACTCTTTTTCTAAGTATTTTTCTCAAATTGTTTTATACTTAGAATATTTCAAAAAAAGTGATTTTTCTAGAGATAGTAAAATTACGACACAACAGATCTCATGTTGTTTAGGAATGATTTTAAATAGCTAAACATGAGAAAAGACCGAAAATCAATATTTGAAGGTGGGTCCGCGACGCGGAGAGGCTTTTAAATTTTGGTTTCAAAAACAACTTTTGAGACAGAACACTCCATGTCAGCTCCGTGACGCGAAGCAGAAATTTTCAAAATCTGGGTGTCACACCCCAAATCCGGATGTGATGGCACGTGTCCATTTCCCACCTGACACATTAGCCTAACCCAACCACAACGATAGAGAAGTAGAAATACGAGAATAAAAGATAATAAATAAGCGGAAGACTTTAATTAAGACTCAACACTACCCAGAATTTGGTCGTCACATGTACAAACCTCTAAATACAGAATTCGAATAAAAATATACAAGTCTCAGAGTATAGTTCTCAAATAGAACAAAATTGAAAGTAAAGATAACTCAAGGGCACGTCTGGAATTAACCGCTACCTATCGAGTATGTCCCGAAGCTCAATCTGCTAAAGAAAATACTAAGCCGAATCTGAGAGAGCTGTCAACCTACACAATTGTGTAGAAGCAAGGGTGAGTACCGAAAACCACAGGTACTCGCAAGTAACTCTAAACTAAGCAAAACTAGCAGCTACAAACAACTCCTTTCAATCCCAACCGAACCACCGAAACTTCAATCTAGCAGCAAACCAACTAACCTATACTAAACAGATCATATTCAACAGCCAGAACCAACAGTACATCCTCATCAACCTCAGATCAACAAATAAGAGCAAGTAGATCAAATTCCACATTAGAAGGGTAAACCGATACAATCCACATATCACAGACAAATATAAGGCAAATGCGATGCAAAATGCAATAATGATGTCATGTAGTCATGATACATGTCTGTCCTACGATACACATCTGTTGACGTAATCAGTTCGCGTTGAATACTCAAATCAGAACCCATGGGGGCCACACATGGACCATGTATCACCGCCGGAACCAGATCCCATCGGCATCCAAATCGCTAGCCGGAGCTAGTCTCAACTGTGTCTCATATCCATCCATCCTCATATCAGTGTCTCAGAACTCATGCAACAGATAGTTCACACATGGGATGAATAATGAATATGCACATATCATCAATCACAATCATATCACGATCACATCATAGTATTACACATCATCTGTCTCAATCACAACCATATCACGACCACATCATAGTATTACACATCACCTGTCTCAATCATAACCATATCACGACCACATCATAGTATTACACATCACCTGTCTCAATCACAACCATATCACGGCCACATCATAGTATTACACATCACCTATCTCAATCACAACCATATCACGACCACATCATAGTATTACACATCATCTGTCTCAACATCAATGTTTGTATCAATCATAGCCTACTCATGCTCTTCTATCCCCTCAATATCAGTTATCACATGACTTATTCAACAAATTCAAGTCACATATAACACATTTAGCTTGTTTTATTCCCCATCTTTCATTTACAACAATTTCAATCAACAAATAAAACTCATCCTCAATCCCCATTACTCCCCAACACAATTAGGAAAGTAGTCATGTGTAGTGTAAAAGTTTTACAAAGTTTGGAAGCCACTTGCCTTAAAACGAACTTCAAAAGTTACTTGACTTGAGCCTTTCCTTTTCGAGTATAATCTGGATCACGATAATCTATTCAAACAATTATTCACAATCACAATTCGAGTCCAATGACACCAAAATCAAGAAACTTAGGGAAAAAGGGTAAAACGGTCCAAAAGTCTCATACCGAAAAACGATACCCAAATCTGGAAATTTTTGATGTAAAATGATCCTTAATTTCATACTAAAAAGGCCGTTATTTCCTCATACGATAGTGAAATGACCCGATTCTTTTTTTGTAAATGTCTTAAATAATGATACGGACCTGCTCGTTCAATTGGAGCTCAATTTCATGCTCGTTTGCCCAGTCAAATATCATTTCTACTCGGTAAAACAATTATTTCTTATTTGCGATAAAAGTCCAAACTCGGGTTAGCGAAAATGCACCAAAATTTGCAGATAAGTCCTATAATTCATGCTCAAAATTTCAGAACCTTCGAAATAATTTTTCGACCTTTAAAACTAATAATGAACCCTTTAGTTGCCACAATTTGCTGAAATAGTGTCAAAGCATCCAAGAAGCTTAAAAGCTCACCCAAAATTCATTTGGCACTTCCCGAACACAAACCAAATATGCTACTAGCTTGAAAATGACATTTCGGACTCAATGAAATCGTCGGAATTTGAATTCGAGGTCTCCTCGACCCGGTATCCGATAAGGCATCAAGAAACTAACTTTAGGCTCAAAAACTCGAAACGTACTCGGGGCCTCTAAAAATTCAACCAAGACTCATTCTAGACTTAGAATCACCCCCTGAATCCAACGGTGCCCTCGGAATTCCATTTCGAGCACCGGAACCTTGTTTGTTGACCAAAGTCAACTCTTGATAAAAATTTCACAATTTTAGCAACTTAGGACCTCAAATCTTCGTTTTAGCTCCAAATTTGACTCCGTAAATTCTCATAGACCCGTTTCGACATTCTAAAACTGCTGGAATCGACGGAAATCCGATTCGAGTCTCGAAACTCCAAATGACTTGAAATAGCACTTTTAACCAAACATTAACTCTTAAAAACTCAACTTTCCAAAAACTCAACTTTTCATCAATTTTCCTTCAAACCAACTTCGAAAATACAACAATTAGGAATCGGGGCAACTATCGGGAGGGGTAAAACGGTCATTTTATGAAAATTTGCAAAAATGACCTTTAGGGTCATTACATTGGGACCAGGTGCGCGATGCGCAACCACTATCAAATCTCGTTCGATGAAAATTCTTCTTCATTTTTCAGCTCTAAATCACCTAAATTCGATTCTTTTGCTAAACTCTTCTTTAGATTCAGATAACCATCACATGTACACAAGAATCTAACTCTAACCCCTCTATAAATCGACACATTAACCTCAAGAACTCCTCAATATCAGCCCAATTCAAGAACGAAAGCAAATTCATGAATACATAACAAGAACATCAAAGCTTCAACTTTTAGAACGAATTTAACGCTGAAATTTACATGATTGGCGTGTGGGTAAACAAACCCAACACTATGGAAGCTTACATACCTGAATGAATCATCTTCTTGAAGAATTTGAAGGAAAATCTGGAAAGAAGAACCCTAGCCTTAGTTTTTCTTGAAATTCTTTGAGCGTAGAATCTTTGGAATGGATGAAAGGGTTTGATTTGTGAAAACTAATTTTCTACCCATTTAGGGCAATTTAGATGACCTTCTAAGGGTTTTTAGGACTAAAATACCCCTAAAGAAATAATTAAAATGAGCTGGGAGTCAAAAAAAAAATCCACCAGGTAGTGAGGTCCGTGTTGGCTCCGCGTCGCGGAGCTGCTGCCAGGTTTGCGCAACGTTAGTAAATCGATCATAACTTTTTTACTCAGAGCTCGGAATTGAGCAAACTCGGTGGAGTTGGAAAGACGACTCGAAGGGCTTTAATTTTCTATCTTGTAGCTCACCTAACTCATCATGTACTAGGAGTTATGGTCATTTGAAGTTGACCCAAAACTTAAGAAAAACTAGAAATGTCTTGAATGCTTTTCTCCTTGGTTCTTCTTGGAACTCAAGGTGCTACATCTAGTGACCTTTAACACTTAAGAAATTTTAAATTCCTTGCAAAAATATCACTCACTATGAAGAACGGTTCGAGTCTCAGTTCGAAAAAAAATTCTAGGGTGTTGCAAATTTTTAATGAGGCAACATTCAAAGCGTATTAAAAGATAAATGTACTCTTTTTCCTTCACTGGGGTTTTTTCCCACAGGGTTTTACCTAGTAAGGTTTTTACGAGACATATTATCTATGGACATCCAAGAGGAAGTGTTATAAAATATTAATTATAGTGTGGATGTCCACTACACCAAGAAGTTACTCTTACCCATTATCTCCATAACTTTCCTCCATTATGAAGATAGTCATAACCTCCATAACCTCCACCTTTATAACCATTATTCTTGTAACATTACACCTCCATAACCTCCTTCATAATATTCATGATTAATGTCATGTTTATGACCAACCTTTTGTATGCCTCTATGTTACACTACAAATAGAGAAATAAGGGTTCATATTGTATACACTTGATTATTTGAAAGAATAAAACTCTCATCTCTTGTCTTTCTATTTCTATTATCATCTTCAATATTTCTTGTCTTGTTTTGCTTTAGTTTTACAATCGTTTTTACTTTGTTGTGATATTAATCCACCTACTCAACTACCATACTTTTGTAATATTAATTTTGCACCTAACTTTCTTTTTTCGTACTCAAAAGTAAAATATCATGAAATATATATAGTCATTGACTTGAGTCATCTGATTTCTCTATTTTTTACTATCGTCCACTGAGAGCAATTTTTGTTGAAAGGTCACAAAAGAAAGTGTTGGATCGAGTAAATTTATGAATAAAGTATTTTTATCTATTGAATTTGGAAATAATAAATATTAAATATTGTCTCGGACCCGGGGTGATGAAAATAACTACAAGTCGATAGGTAATTAATTTATACCTAAAGTTCCATCTCCTAAACTTATTAATATGCTACTCACATATTTGAAACTAAATTAGTTCTAACATATTGAGTTGTTGACACCCAATTTTGGACCTCCACATTATATATTAATCACCGAGCTTCTTCAATTTCAAACGATTTAAAATAGTTAGTCTTATAAAATTTCAAAAAAAATAAATAATAATATGTAATATAGTTTGCAAGTTATTTCAAATAGTTTGTCGTCTTATACTTTTTTAAATAAAGCATATATTCTATATAAATATGTGTCTAATTAGTATATTCTATGAATATTCGAAAATCATCTCAAAAATATTTTATTTTAATTAAATATTTGGTTAATCATTTTTAGTTATATAATAGCTTACGTTTTAAATTGTTTAGTTTATAATTAAGTTGATTATTTTATTTCATTAAGAATAAGAAGCTCGTTAATTAATTATATTAATTCGTCCTATCTAAGTTTTAGCCAAATTCACTAGTGAAATTCAATTTGGCTAAATAGGTATTTAATTTGGCTATATTAAAGGACCAAATTTTGGGCCTTTATAAAACATTTTTCAGCAGCCCTTTTCTTTCCCTCAATTTCTTTACAATTCCCAGCCCAACATACAAAATACCCACCCAAATTACAAACCAGCTAGACCCAATCCAATACCATTCCAGCAAATACAACAACGTACAAACCCACTACAAAAAAAGTACCCGCCCCACATCTTCTTCTTCCCAGCAAGAACAGCGACCCAAACACTGCATATTCAGAAAATCGACCCAACACCGCGATCCAAATCGCGACCCGAGCTCCGGCAACCCGATCCAAATCGCGTTTGAGAATCGTCCAGGTGGAGTGATCTCCTTCCGAGTTTGTCCTTGCTCAAGATCGAACGGACTACCTTCGAATTCCGTTGGGAATTAGTACTAGTTGGAGCTGGCAGCCTTTATCTCTGGAAAAAATTGAATTTCGAATGGGAATTTCATCCAATTCTTTCTACTCGTTCCCCCCCCCCCCCCCCCTAAATGAACCCTATTCTTCATCTATTTAAGGGGGTTTTGTCTTTATTTTTGTGGGTGGGAGAGAGCTTACAGAGAGTTGGGAGAAAATATTAGGAAGGAGCTAGCACTACACAGGAAAACACCCTAAATTACTACGAGTTACATATGAATATTTAGTATAGGTGTCGAGTATAGAGACTAGAGAGGATATTTTTAGTTTTTTTTTCTCGGATTGGAAGACTCTTTTACTTTCCGAAGCTCATCAAAACCGGCTCATAGTGGTGGAAGTGCTTTCAAGCTCGTGGTTCCCGTTCCCTACCCGAAAAAAGGTAATATCTCCTTATTCACTTACGTTCTGTTTTGATTCTAAGCATTATGTGATAAACTTGCTTCTGTTGGATTTCTCAGCCTTTGTCTTGTTCTCGTTTCTATTTTTTTTACTTCAATACTCTTGGTTGGAAGTTTGCTCGGCTTGAATATGAGCTTTCCGACTTAGTTCCTTCGCTGTGTGGACTCTTAATTGATCATCGTCTTTTTTTTCGTCAGATTCTTCGGCTCATTTTGTATCCATGAGACTAGTTAAACCTCTGTTTTACCTTGTTCAAAATGGTTTAAAGTTCATTTGGACTAAACTGTGAGTGTATCCTTTGTGTCATTTGGATTATTTGTTATTTGGTTAGCTTTCATTTGTATAATAAGAATGTGACCGTATTCTTGGCAGTCTGTTTTGGTATTCTTCTTATTGTGAAAGATTCTTGTTAACACTAGTTCAAACTTGCATAATAAGTGTATCTAGTCTTTATCCCTGCTTAGTCGGATTGATATTTATTTCTCTTTGGTTTTTACTCGTGATAGTATAGCTCCGCTCTTGTAATGCATTGATTTGACCAAGGTTTCTCTTACTTTTCCAGAAAATCACCCTTTCGTCTTCGTCTAATCTGCAATATCTGTCATAAGTATAATTTGTTAGTTAGCTTAGTCACTTATTTGATGTTATTGCTCAACAATGCTATTCTCTTTGCGTATTGTATTTATTCATGCCTATTTTTGCTTATGTCCAGCGTGCTAATTTGAGAATAGGGCTGCCTTGTTTAATTATTTATGGCCATTTGTTGTACCTACATTTGAGATAATTTGGCCGAATCACTACCTCTAAATTTCTATATTTTTTTTAGTATGATAAGCTAGCATCTCTAGGCTTCTATAGATAGATTTTGTTTTAGTTAATAGCATTGATTTCTTGATGTGTGTAGCGTGTTGATTCTTCTTTTAAGATTAATTTTCGGTGGTTTGGTCGTATGTTATTTGCTCTTTGGATTAGTTTACAGAGATGAAAGAGTGATTTGCAATTTTTATGGCTTAGTTAGTCTTAATTAATGTATAAATGAGGCTTCACAGAGCATGTGGGTAGACATAATGATTTAATAAATTGCTTTTCTCCCCTACTTTGGACCTGTCAGTAGTGTGGTTATAATTATTCACTTATTTTATTTTATTTTAGTTTAAGGGTGTTAAATTGTAATTTCCTTTGATGTTTTTTTTTATTCATTTTTTTTAGATTGGTCAATCATCATCGAGCTATGATTTTGGAGATGCTATTATTGAGTACTAATCCTTATCATCATTTCTTGTTGCATGTTAAATCTGCCCGAGTTCACCATAAACTCCTACCTCCTTCTCCCTCACTCCGAGAGAGTCATAAATGCTCTAATCATTTATTGAGTCGGCCCCAGCCAATATAATTGAAGAGCAATTCCATTAATTCGGCGTACTGGTCTTCGAAGCAGCCATATGAGATTGTATACATCTAGTGTATACGAAAAGTGGGAAAATGGGCCCCTTTACTTTAAGATTGTATTTTGTTATTTTGGGCCTAAGCCCTTGTCATTTTACTTGTTATTATCTTGTTAGATCTTAGGACAGGTGCAAATGGGTCAAAGGCCCAAAACTGAAATTAGGTCCAAGTGCTGGCTCAGGCGGATATAAAACCAGACTTGGGCCTAAACTCTCTCTCCCTATTTTATCCGTTTTCGTATTCACTTAATTGTTTACTTACTAGTTAATTTTAAGGTTTTTTCCCTAGTTCAATTCCCCAAAAGACGAATCAATCATATCTTTCTTAAAATCAAACAAGTATATTTTAATTCACTTGACTTTAGAATATATATAGTATTTTCTACTTAAATAATATCCTTATTTTCCTTCCCCTTGAAAGTGAGTTTAAAAGTTGTTAATTGCTTCTATTTAATCAAGCATGTTTTTCTTGTCAACGAATTTAGCCAAATAGTTAATTATTGGATAACTGCGTGTTAGCGGGCATTTCGAGTGCTTTAAAACCCTTCCTGAAATGCTAATATGAACCCCCGAACCCCCTCAAATATTTTCATTAGATTTACTGTTTTGATCTTCTGAAAAAATAGTTTTTCTTAATTTTTCTTAAAAATTAAGTGGCGACTCTAAAACAAGTCTTAAATTCATTTTTTAATAAAATAGAATGGCGACTCTGATGGGGATTTGAATGGTTCTAACCTTAAGATTAAGTTATTTGGCTACATGTTTTAACTGTCTATTTGTTTTATCTATCGCATATATTGAATTGTGGCATTCATGGCACCCGATTCCGCCAAATGGCAAATAGATTGCATTAGGAAAAAAGGAGGTTACGTGGCTTTCCACGGTTGTCCTTCAGAAAAAATACCTTCGAATTCTTTTGAAGTGATAAACGAGTCGTTTATTAGACTTCACCCCGTAGTTTGTCCGACTCAGGTTACCAGGTCTTATCTAAACCAATTCTTAATTAACTAGCGTAGAGCGAAATCAAATCCCTGTTAGCACATGGAATTAAGATGACCCAACACTCAAGTCGTGTTGGGTCCATTAGAGAGACCACATTGAGTCCAAAATGGCCCACGACCTAAACGGATGATCATATTTATGTGTTAAATTTGAAGGATGTATACGTGTTTGAAAAGACTATTGTCCCTTGGGGTAAGGAATAGATTATAGCCTATTTTTAGTAGAATGAGTTTTACAAGCTACTACTCCATCCAAAGGCGTCGGCATTCGAAGGTGAGAAGAAATCAAGTTTGAAGGACCTTCCAAGGAGGCATAGTTTAGGGTTGTACCCCTGCGTGGGATTAATTATTTGTATCCCATTTTCCTACTATGTATCCCCATTCAATTTACTTATAAAGTTTGTATAAATTTGGGCTTTAGGGAAATGGAATGTTTCAAATGACGTACACATCCTTCAAATCGTTAGGCCTACCCTTGGCACAAAAGGGTCACATATCTGCTTAGAACGCGCAATAACTATTTATGTGTTATAACTGTTTGTGTGTTATAACTGTTTGTGTGAATATGTTGTTTTATTTTAAGATGTTCTAGCCTATTCGTCTTGAAATTTTTCTAGAAACCTTTAAGCATAAATATTAAGTCACTATCGAAAGTGCGTCTAAATAATCTTTGAGTCTTTAGTTTTCCAACAAAATTCGAACTTCATTTTTCAAATCTTACTCTCTCATATCAAAAAGAGACTTAAGTGGTTCGAACTACGTAGGGCCTGAATTCTCCTTGGGAGATACGTAGGCAGCCTTTCAAGGCCCGATCCCTATCTTTTTAAAATTTTCTTCTCCCCTTCACTCTACAAAGAAACATTGAGTTCAGATCAACAGATGCCAGAAGATGCAGCAAGAAAACCTTAGCTCAACGCAATTCAACCTTTCTGAGTCACCAGCCTCAAAATAAAACTAGCCAATTCCTGCTTGTTGAAAAATCAGTCCCCATTATTCATGGGTTAACATGTTCTCAAGCGAAGCAACTCTTATGTGCTTATATGCCTTCTATGTGATATCTTGCATTATTCATCTATAACTAATACTAATAGATTTGCCTTTGAGTTGTTTTTCTCGACAGGTAGTTAGAACTGATCTGTGTTGATACACTGACCGATCATCCTTATTTCACTAGATCTAAAGGTCCTACAGATTCCTTCCCTAATCAAAGTTCACAAAAGAGAATAACAGCAATGGGTGATAACAATGAAGAAACTGGCCTTACTGATGTCGTGGTGGCTCAGCCCACCCTTACCGATTAGAATGAACTGATCCTGCAGTTGATGCAACAAATAGCTGAGATGAGGGTCCAGATGCAGAGCAAACAAGATTTGCCTCCTTCGATTTTTGCTGTCAACGCTCAACTAGACGGAAAACCTCCAGCTCAAATTCCCCTCCTAATGTGGAACAAGCTCAAAACCCGCCTTCAAGTCCTGCTCGTAATCCCTCCATCATTGACCTCACCACCCAAAATCCCCATTACGCCTCAGCCTCTTATCAAACACCACCCCTTCCTCAAAATACCAACCTCCAAGCACCACTCCCTCCCCCCAATGCAAACCATCAAACTGGCCTACCCCCTCACAGCCAAAACGCTAATAACCCACGCACTTCCCTCCTTCACCAAAACCAGTATACCAGCCCCCAGACTTTCCCCCAAAACTATCACGCCCCTTTAAATGGCTAGAGTCCCTCTATTGCTCCACCAATACCGCAAAAAGCCATTTTCCAAATATCGGTCCCTAACGAGCATGACGCCCCTGGTTCGGAGCTCAACCACTATGAGGAAAGGGAGAGAGAGTGAAGGTCAAAGGAAGAGATCGCTAAGATAGATATGAAAGAGGAAATTAGAAAATCCATGAAGGAGTTGAACTGCATTCTTGAGGTCGCCGGTTTGAGCTACGAAGACTTGTGCATTAATCTGAATTTGGACCTCCCGGAAGGGTTTAAGGTGCCAAAATTTGACATCTTCGGAGAAATGGGGAACCCCTTAGCACACCTAAGGGCCTACTGTGACCAATTCGTGGGTGTTGGGAGAGACGAAACTTTGTTAATGCAGCCTTTTAGCTGAAGTCTGAGCGGAGAGGCTTTAGAATGGTTTACGTCCAATGAAACGAGACAGTGGTTTAGCTGGAATGCTCTGGCAAAGGACTTCAATCGAACGATTCGCCTACAATGTGGAGATCGTTCCTGATCGTTACTCCTTGGAGAAGATGAAACAAAAGTCGATCGAAAGTTACAGAGAATTCGCATATAGATGGCGAAAGGAGGCAACTAGAGTTAGACCTCCAATGTCAGAAAAAGAAATTGTTGAAGTGTTTGTGCGTGTGCAAGAGCCCGAATATTATGACAGAATCATGTTGCTCGTTGGAGCAAAATTTGCTGAGATAGTCAAGGTAGGTGAGACTATCGAAGATAGATTGAGAATCGGGAAGATTGCCCATGCTGCTGCCTCGCTCGGATCCTCGGGCTTGTTAAAGAAGAAAAGAGATGATGTGTCTTCTATTTCTTATGAGGGGAAAAAGAACCCAAGGAAATCCGCATCATACCAAGGTCGTTCTCGACCTTCACAGAGTTCGTACCCGACTTGTTATGCATAGGCTTATTACCAATATACCCTTCCCCCCAGTTATCAAAACACCCCTCCCCCCAGTTACCAAAATACTCCCCCTACTATCTACCAAACTCCCCCTCCAGTTTACCAATTTCCACCTCATCACTATTAAAATGCCGCCCCCAACTATGCCAACGTTCAGGCAAACTACCAAACTCCTCCCCCAATGTACCAAACCCCAGCTTCACTCTATCAAAATAACTCTTCCACTCACCAAGCTCCACAACCAAATTACCCAACTAATTCCTATCCCATATACCAAGCTCCTCGTCCAAACGCTACAAATTATCGTCAAATGCCTCCTCCCCAACAAGGCAACTACGATTCCCATCCAAGATTTGAGAAAAAACCAGCCTAAAATTTTACTCCTCTCGTGGAGAGTCAAACACAGTTGTTTGAACGGTTGACTGCGGCAGGTTTTATGCGACCAGTTGGACCCAAGCCCGTTGATACCATTTCTAGGTTTTACAGACCAGACCAAAAATGTGCATATCATTCCAACAGTGTCGGACATGATACTGAAGATTGTATTAACTTGAAACACAAGATCCAAGATTTGATTGACCAGAGAGTGGTCACGCTTCAGACTACTGCACCTAATGTCAACAACAATTCTCTTCCGAACCACGGAGGCGTCAATATCAACAAGATAGAGACAGATGAGGAATGGTGTACAACAAAGGCGATTGTCTCGGTTGGGCCAAATGATCTCGAAAAGGTTGTGGCTGCATTGTCCATAAAGGAGAAGAAGGAATTTATAATTATGACACCTCAGAAGGCTGTTGCCTTGGTGCCAAGAGAAATTCCCTCCCGACAAAATTTTGTGATTGAGGCGGCCGCTACCCAGGGTATGACCAGGTCCGGTAGATGTTATACACCGGAAGAGTTAGCCCAAGGAGTGAACAAGAAGGATCAGTCTAAAAGGCCAATTAGTGAAGCTGAAGTGGATGAGCTTTGGAGAAAAATGCAGCCAAAGGATTACTCGATCGTGAAACATTTGGAGAAGACGCCGGCGTAGATTTCTGTATAGGCTTTGTTGATGAACTCACGATTACATAGGCAGATTCTGATGAAGGCGTTAGATGACACTTATGTACCCGTGGGTACCAACAGTGACAACCTGGTGGCCATGATAAGCCAGGTCGTTCGAGGACATCGCATCAATTTTTGTGACGAAAAGCTACCTTTTGAAGGCAGGATGCATAACAAGGCTCTGTACGTCACTATTAAATGCCGAGACAAGATGGTAAATCGCATTCTGGTCGATGACGGGTCTGGTCTCAATATTTGCCCACTTTCCACTCTGAAACAGCTAAATTTTGACTTGGGAAAGGTTCACCAAAACCAGGTCAATGTGAGAGCTTTTGATGGAAAGCAAAGAGACACTTTGGGTGCAGTAAACTTGGTAATTGAGATGGGTCCCGCAGAGTTTAACGTGGAGTTCCAGGTGTTGAATATCAACACCAGTTATAATCTACTTTTGGGAAGACCATTTATCCATATGGCTGGGGCTGTGCCCTCTACTCTTCACCAACTGATGAAATTTGTGTGGAAGGACCAGGAATTGGTCATTCATGGTGAAGGGAGCCATTCCAACGGGTGTGCGTCGATCGTTGATGAGGTTTCCCGAGGTTGCGATATCTACACGGAGGAGCTGGTGAATGCTACCGGTGATGATTTGGCTCCGCAACCTCCCATGCCTGCCGTGTACAAGATGATTACTACTGTAATGCTCCAAAATGGTTTCGAACCAGGATTCGGGTTGGGGAAGTATTTTCAAGGAATTGTCGAGCCCATTCAAATTCCCGCCAAAGGAGCAAAGTTTGGTTTGGGGTATGTCCCAACAGATGACAAAGCAGAGATGATGAACAAGAGTGCTGATCGGATGCTTGCCAGACCAATACCTTACTTGTACCAGTCATTCCCAGTGCGAGAATATGTCAAGGATGATGGTCTTGAGGAAGGAATCTGGGGCCTGTTTGAAGAAGTTGATGCAATCTTTGAGGATGAGGCTGGGACCTCAGGAATTCGCGATGCTGAGCTAGATGAGCAGTTGCAAAATTGGACCTCTACACAGCTCCTGATCCCCTGTGTAGCTTGGTAGAAAAGACATGTGCTTATGTTTGTTTTTTTTAAATCGGTGGTAGTCCGGAAGAGGCCCGAGACCCACCATTTATGTAGTTTTTACTTGTTTCAGTTTTTTTTATTATTCCCCCGTAATGTTTTAAAAAGGCAAAATGGCCCTTGGCCGTGGCTAAAGTTTGTTCTCGTCATTCAGTTTAAATGAAAAGCCTCTCTTATTTAAAATTTATTTATTTACTTATCTGTTTACGCGTTTACTTTCCTAACTTTGCTTGTTTATGATTTCAGTAATAATAATTTAAAACCTACCAATGTTATGTCATGTCATGAGCTGAACGAACAAAATGAGGTAGGTGATGATGAATGCAAGGTGTATGAAGAAGAAAATGAGGTACCCGAACATGTTGTCGAAGAGTTTCGACAATTTGAGAATCAACACAAGCCAAATTAGGAAGAAACCGAAATTGTAAATCTCGAAGATGAAGAATGTGTTAAAGAAGTAAGAATCAGTGTCCATCTGACTGAAGCTCAAAGAAGAGACCTGGTTCGTTTGCTCAGAGAGTACATTGATGTATTTGCCTGTTCTTACAGAGATATGCCGAGGCTGAGTACGAATATGGTGTCTCATAAGTTGCTGATTAATCCAGATTTCAATCCAGTAAAACAAAAGACTCAAAAGTTCAAGCCTGAGTTTAAAGATCAAAGAGGGTATTACCAAACAGATCGAGTCTCAAGTAGTGGAAGTGACGCAATATCCGACTTGGTTAGCCAACGTTGTTCTAGTTGCCAAGAAAGACAGAAATATCAGAATTTGTGTTGACTAGCGAGATCTCAACAAAGCAAGTCCGAAAGATAATTTTCCATTACCAAACATCCACATTCTCATTGATAATTGTGCTAAGCATGAGATGCAATCATTTGTGGATTGTTATGCGGGTTACCACCAGATCTTGACTTTAGGATATATATAGTATTTTCCATTTAAATAATATCCTTATTTTCCTTCCCCTTGAAAGTGACTTTAAAAGTTGTTAATTGCTTCTATTTAATCAAGCATGTTTTTCTTGTCAACGAATTTAGCCAAATAGTTAATTATTGGATAACCGCGTGTTAGCGGGCATTTCGGGTGCTTTAAAACCCTTCCTGAAATGCTAATATGAACCCCCGAACCCCCTTAAATATTTTCATTAGATTTACTATTTTGATCTTCTGAAAAAATATTTTTTCTTAAAAATTAAGTGGCGACTCTAAAACCAGTCTTAAATTCATTTTTTAATAAAACATGAGTTACAAGGTATTCTGTCAATTTTAGTAGTAAGCTACAAGATATTGATATTTTTCCTTTAATTTGATTTAGTTTTTTCTTATTGGATGGATACTTAATTTTATTAGACTCAGTTAGCCCCTCTGTTTCAATTTGTTTATCTTTGTTTAATCCTATTATACAATACTGTAAAATAGTGGAATAGATCTATATTCTTGTAGTCTTTCGTATTCGCTTGATTCGTCAGTTTTTTTAAACTGTATAAGCATTTGAGAGTTTTTATCAAAATTCTATACAAGTATGGTTGGTATCATGTTCTAGCTTCTACTTTTGACTCTTACATAATAAAAACAATATACCCAGTATACAGTCTCACAAACAAAGTGGGATTTGGAAGATAGAGTGTACGCAAATCTTGTCTCTACCTCAGAGGTGAGGTAATTAAAGAGGTTTCTAATAGATCCTCAATTAAAGACAAAAACAATCTAGAAAAAAAGAAAGTACAAGAGACGATAGATAGTAACAAAAACAACATATAGTATAGAACAATACTATTATAAAGTAATACTTTAAGTCGTTTGGTGTTAGGGATTAAAATAAATAGTCATGAGATAAGAAAATAGTGATGGGATTAAATTTTTGTGTCTTGTTTGATTGTCATGTTTGGATAACTTATCCCACCAATTATACCATAGTGATGGGATAAGTTATCTCATATACATGAGGGAATAACTTATCCTAGAATAGATAATCCAAGGATAACTAATCCCGGAATAACATGTTCCCAACCAAACGACCCCAATATTGAACTACATGAAATCATAGGTAACAACATAAATCGAAGAACAATAAACTATATGAATAGTCCTACAACTACAAATAACGGCAATAAGAAAATGCACTCCTACCTAGGGCGTAGAAACTACCCCAGGGTGTCCAACTGAACACTCTTCGTCGGAAAATTACGTTGTATATATATATGTCAAATTTTATATTAAAAAGATATATATTTAAAGTTGGACACTCTCGACAAAAGTTACACTTTTGACGTAGTGGTAATATGTGTCCATTTGAATAAAGAAGTTTTGGGTTCAAACCCAAATAGAACAATATATTTTATTTTATTTTGACAACCACACACTATTATTTTAATAAAATTTCTAGTTCCGCCATTGTACCTACTAGTATGGACGCACTCCTAGCTACTAAGCTTCCACTCTAATTCATGTCACATATAACGTTTTAACAAAAAAAATATCAAAAATTAACTTAACTTTACCAAGACCAAAGAGAATCCGAGATGATGGATGATTTTGAAAAATCTAATTTTAATGATGTAAAATAAAAATAATTAAAAAATGATATGATATAAATTTTATAAAATAATTGATCAAAATCTAAAATTGACACCCCTTACCCTACACGTATCCGTAGACCATATACTATCTTTAATTATCTATATTTCTTCTCTATACAATAGATACTTCATAGCAATGAAAAATCTAAGAAAGCTAGCAAGAATTGAATAGACACAAAAGAAGAAATAGCCAAATCAAAGAGGTAATTTTTTGCATTTTCTCGTTCTATGCTAAACAATATCAACTATTTATATTCTTCTATGGATAAATTAAAATTTAAAATTTTGAATTTCTTCGCTCTATTAGGATTTGCCTCTGTATGATTGAGAGTAAGAAGAAACATAAGCGTAGTTTATGGGATTTAATAATTTTCAGATTTTATTCCCTTTTTAGAGCAACAGAAAGATTTTTCTTGTATTAGAATTAATATATCAGGATGGTAAATTAATGTATCCGGATGGTGACTTATGTATCCGGAAGGTATAAATTTTAAGTGATTATTGTAATTAGAAAAAAAGTAAAAATATGATGTAATTTACTCTTTACACTATGGAATTTATGTAAGTTATACTTCTTTTATACCTCAAGTTGAAGGACATGACACAAATGGATAATTATTTTGTTTAACATATTCTTAGTCATCATAGTTTTTTTTTTGTTTTTTTATTGTCAGTCAGTTTTTAATTTAATATATATAGGTTTAGGGTTTAATTAATTTAAATTCGCTATAAGAAATCTTTTTTCGAAAGGTGAGCCTATTTTTAAAACTTAAATTTGAAGCCATTAATCAACTAAGAAGGAGTAATTACCACTTAACTACAATTTTTGTTGGTTACTCATTTTGTGTGTTCTTTTTGAAATGGTGCTACCACTACAATTTTAAATATTTTTACACAATAAATCAATAACCACCATGTAGAAATGATTTGTGTTGTTAGTTTCTCAAATAAATTTAAGGGAAGTATAAAAATTATAAGGATGTGAAATATATTAGTGTATACAATACACATTTTCTTAAAGAGTATCTCTTTCTTTCTTTTCTTTTTTTCTTCTTTTTTTTTTGGGCAAGGAAGTGTCTAAAACTTCCTTAAATTACCATTAATTTAGGATAAATATATTGCTTTGGATTAATAATAGTTATATACATGGTATATCTATGAATTGAAAATTAAAAAAGAATGTGCATTTTGTAGGAATCAGAGTTGAAGAAAGAAGGATGTCAGACTCCATCATTGAGATTCCACTGCTTCTCCAAACTGAAAATGAGGTCTCTCCCTCAACAATATAAATTTGTTTTTCATTTTAACTAAATATATAATCTTTTGAGATTAACTTCTATTATGTGGATTAAAAAAATTACACCGTCAATTATTTTTAGAAATATTTATTTCTCTTAATATATTCACATATAACTAATATTTAAATAAAAATAATAAAAAGAGTATTATATGATAATTTGGACTTTAAATTAATTATAGGAGTTTGTTTAGTACTCTTATTTGGTTGCCAAAAATAAGAAGGATTCTTTCACCGCTTTCTTGTCCTCATTATATTCACCTTGTTCTCCAGCAACACTATTGAAGCAACTTGAGACATTCATCAGCGGTAGCTTTTTACTTTTGTTTCTCTTTTTAAAATCTAGACTAATTAATCTCATAAAAAATTATTAATAACTTATCAAGTCTTTTTCGCAACATGATACTTGCAACTTTTTACTTTTCTTTTTTCTTTTTAAAATCTAGACTAATTAATCTCATTACAAAAAATTATTAATAACTTATCAAGTCTTCTTCGCAAGATGAAAATGTTTTTTGGATAGGTGTTTTCATCACTTCAAATTGTATTTTATCTACTTAGTTCATTCAATCAATAATACAAAATCAATTGAAAACAAAATTTGATCCATATACTATCATATGTATTCCAATTTATTTAGGGGATATCCAAACTTTGATCGAAATTGCTGTAATAATTCCAAATTTTGGGCAGGATCTATTACCCCTACACTATTTAATAATGTATTTATAGATATATAGATGCCACGTGGATATCATAAATATTGCATCATTATAAATAGTCGTAACTTGTCCAGTTGAGCACTTATATATCTTTAAAATACACTATTAAATAGTCCAGATGAGTGATAGGTCATGCCCAAAATTTGAGATTGAATTTCGGTCAAAGTTCGAACATATTTCAGACAATTTTCTCATTTATTTATATAATACTAAAAGTCACATTATTTCAAAAAAAAAAAATTAATCTATAAAACGTGTTTTAAAAACTAAAAAGAAAAAGAGAAGCTGAAAAATCATTAATCTTGTAAAAATATAATAATTAAATTAAGAGAAATAAGTACATCTAAACTAAAGATGTAATTTTCTTGTCCACCGTCGGTTGATAGAAGTTAATCTCTAATCTTTTTGCCACCTGCTTGATTTTCAAGGGATTGTAGAATTTTTAATACTATTTACACTGTAATTTTAGATGTACTTCACAATCCCAACACATTCACTATAACCATGGTTTACACCTTTTGGATTTTTTTAATTTGAGAGGTCAAGAGTGATAAAGAAAAAGGAAAAAGGTTTAATATAATCTTCAATTTTGTCATTTATAGTTGATACACCCCTCGTTATGAAAATGGCTCATATGTAAGTCATTTGTATAGCGGTAAGGGTATATATGAGTCACTTTAATAACGAGGAGTATATCAGCTCTAAATGACAAAGTTGGAGGGTATATTAGGCCATATTCCCTAATGAAAGTGAATAAGTTCTTAAAGTCACCTGACATTTTTTAAATTAAAATATCAGCATTGAGATTTTTTTTTTAATTTATCATGTTAACGAAAAGGATAAATATTCGTCATTTTGTTAAACAACAAAGGTATATATACACCGCTTTTTTAACAAGAGATATATCCGATCTAAATTGCAAATTGAGGTGTATATTTGCCCAATTTCCCTGAACAAAATAATTGCTTGCTTATTGCATAGTGCTTCTAATAAACATTTTAAAATTTTCTACTCATTTCCGTTACATATCATACAGGGAGAATTGATGAAATGTTTGAGGATTTAAATAATTCTTCTATTAAATCTCATACCATATTCAAAGTAAACATGGCGCTACGTGAATCAAATCCAGCTTCTTATACACCAAAGATGGTTTCTATTGGTCCTTACCATAAGAGAAATCTTCAACTTCGCTCAATGAATAAGTACAAACTATTGTACCTACAACGGTTTCTTGAACGGAAAGAGGAGCTTGATTTGAAAAGTTGCATCAGTGAATTACAAAAACTGAAGGAGAAAGCACTAAAGAGTTACGATGATATAGAAGACATCAATAATGATAGTCATGAATTTTGCGAAATGTTGTTGCTTGATGGTTGTTTTGTGGTAGAGTTTATTCGAGAGCGTTGTGGAAACTGTCCAAAAGGAGAAGAGGAAATTATTGAAAGTAACATTGGTTGCATATATAATCAAATACTTCGAGACTTAATGTTACTAGAAAACCAACTTCCTTTCTTTGTCCTTAACAAGCTCCATGACTTAACAAAGGAAGATGATGAATTACCATTGGCAATACAGGCTGTGTTCTCGTTTACCTTTTTTGTTGACTTGGAAAAAATGATCGATCACTATGAATCCTTAAAAAAGATAGCAACTAACGCACGAAATATCAAACATTTACTTCATGCAGTACATATACTTTCATGTCATGGGAACCCCATGAAATTAAAGTCAAACGCTCAATCCACGAAAAAATCAAACGCAGTACACAGATTTTCATGTCTTGGGAACCCCACAAAAACATCAAAGGATGACACAGTGTGTCATATGCTCATGCCAAATGCAACAGAGCTTTCTAAAGCTGGAGTTAGCTTTGCAAAGGTCAGCAGCAATAACAACAACAACAGTAATAGTGATATGACAAGTTTGTTTGATATAAAGTTTGAGGATGGATTGATGACAATCCCTTGTTTTCAAGTCGTAGATGAGACAGAAGGTTTCCTGCGAAATCTCATTGCTTATGAGCAACAATCATCTGAAGTACAACCTAAATATTTCAGTGATTTTGGCAATTTTCATGGATCATCTTATCGACTCAGACAAAGATGTGAATTTGCTTCGCCAAAAAGGAATCATAAAGCACTGGATGGGAGAGGACAAAGACGTGTCTAGCCTCTTCAACAAAATCGGAGATGGGGTCATTACGTATTCCACCTTTTATTATGAAAAAGAATGCTTAAAAGCAACTCAATATTGTGAAAAAACATTGAACAGGGTGATAGCAAATTTGATGCGCAATTATTTTAGTAGTCCTTGGATAGGAGCTTCAACTGTGGCAGCCATCATACTTCTCATACTCACAACTATACAGACTATTCTAGCTATCACAGGTTCCATTAAGTAAGTAGTAATCATCTCAATTGTAATATTGATGAGCTTATGTGTTTTTCATTAATTCTACTTTGTATTGAATTTTATTGTTGAATGCTATAGTTTATTTCAAGTATCTATTAATCTTGGGGTTTTATTAAGGGATAATTATGCCTTATAGCTTTTCGGCAAACTTATTTACAACAAAAATGACCTTTTATCTGTTCGGCCCGTTACAAACTTCTGGAGATGATTTTTTTTTTTAAAAAAACTTCTGGAGATGATTTATTTAACTAAAAAAAATCTTTTTTAATTATGCAATTTTTCTTTAAAATTTGATGCACAGCATACATAAATCGTTTCGAATGAAATATATATCAAAAGACTAGAAACATCGAGAAGATTTCATATCTAAAAGTTAGGACTATTCACAAGTGATTTTAAGTTGATAGAGATTGAATAGTAAGTGTATACTTCATGTATATCAAATTTATTGGGTTTGTAGTTAATTTGTTACAAACGAACTTCGTTTTCAATGGATCATATCTCAAAAGAATAGGATGTCGAGGGGAGTTTGAATCTAAAATTTGAGTGAGAGTCAATCTAGTTTTGGCATGAAATTCAATCACAGTTCTTTGAATTTTGAAGTAATAGTCAAATCATATCAAATTTGTATAGTAATTATATGTTAAGTTACATTTATGTAGTCACAAAAACTCCATCATGTTCTCTTCCTCAAAAAAATGTTAACTTCCCTCCCTAAATCACTTGAGCGAGAATAAGAACAAAGAACAAAAGAACTCAAACCCTGAAAGAGAAGGATGACGAGCGGAGGTAATTTGTTTTTCTTGATGTCTTCTTACTTGTTAGTTGTGTTAATGTGTTTTTCTTATAATGTCTTCTTACTTGTTAATCTTCTATTCTATCGTGCCTCCACATACAAAAAATAGAAATAACTGGATAAATAGTATTAACTTTGTAATACAATTGGCTATAACTTCAATACGGTATTACCGAATACCGTACCAAACCAAAGTTTAATTTAAAGGTTCCCGAATTATCGAACCAAAATTAAAAAAATTGATAGTTGATATATATTTTTAACTATCAATTACCGAATTACCAAATCTAAAACTCGAAAATTCCAAATCAAATACTGAATGCCCACCCCTAAAGGCAAATATAGTGAAACGGAGCATATTGTCAATTTTTGGATCAGATTCTTAAAGAGGAAAACCAACTGCACAAAATGGTTTCTTCTCTCCAATCTAAGAAAATATATCGTAGATTGTCCTTTTCAAAATAATGCACTTATCCTATTGAAATTCCAAATACGCCTATGTACTGATCTCATAGTCCTCATCCCCACTACCCTCACATCCTTAACCCCCATGCCAAACTTAATTGCGCTTGCTTAGATTTTATACAAATATTATTTTCAAAATTCAACTTATTTATCAAACATTAAAATTAAATAAGAAACTCACATATTTTCGAGAAAAAATAGCAAATCTTCCATCATACTGAACACACCCTAAAAGTGTTGTTCTTCAATTATACTTGATATCAAATTTTAGAATAAATAGTGGCTTGAACACACTCAAAGTGTTATTCTATGATATGTTTTCTTAAATGTAATGTCTATATACATTTTATTCTATGTTACTAAAACTTTATTTATTCTATGATACTTTTCTCAAAATCACACTATTTCATGTTAGTAATATAGGCAGGTTTGCAATTAATCTATATATAGTATACCCATATACAATTTAATATTCACCATCTCCCATATTCCTTCACCTTCATAAAAGTTAAGCAGAGCAAAAGAATTTAAGAAGAAACTCAAGTACACTCCAACTAGTCCATTTTGAATCAGGTAATTTTTAAATGTCTTATACAACATCCCATCCAATACATTATAACAAATAAATATTTTTGCTAGAATAATATAATTGTCACTATATTATATTTAACAGTAATAATATAATATAGGTACTTTTAATAACCAACATTCTAGATAAATGTCGTTGAGTAAATAGTAATTGTCTCAATTATACCTAAAGTTCCATCTCCTAAGCCTAATAATATGCTACTTATATTGATTACATTGGTATTTTATTAATGAGAAAATACATCAAATCCCCCTTAAACTTATCCGTAAAACTCACTTTAGCATCATAACTTTACGGGTGTTTAAATACCCCCTTAAACAATTGTCAAGTGAATTAAGTACCACCTTATACATACAATACTAGTTTCATAATTGGAAGGTGATGTACACACGCGCCACATAAGCGCCACCTCAATGACACATTGATAACACGTCAGATTGTGAACAAATTTCATTTCATTTCTTTTTTCTTTTTCCACGTCATTTTTTGTTCTCATTTTCACTGTTTACTCATCTTCTTCATTGTTCCATGTTCTTCATTATTTCAATAATCAATACAATAAAAAAGTAATTGTTACCCTTTGCAAAAATCCAACACCCACAACGTAATTTCTAATAATTTGACGAACATTGTGTGAAACAGTGAAAATGACTATATGTCGGCAAGTGCTTCAACGACAACTTTGAAAAATTATCATCATCGTTGGAGTAGGGTTTGTTGGTGCTACTCTTGCTCATACTCTTGGGAATGTTTATTTTCAATTTCATTTTTTGTTGTTTAACTTACTATTTCTCCATATTTTTATTTGCAAGTTTTTTGAAAGCTAAAGCTTAACAACCATGGTTGTTCTAAGGACAGCCATCAACTGCTTCAACGACAATCGCCAGAGTTATTGTTGTTATATTAGGCTCAAAACCGACAGATTTGATGGCTCGCCTGAAAAGAAAAAAATGAAAACAAATAAAGGGAAGAATGGAGGAAAGCCAGGAAAAGGGTATGGCCGACATTTTTTCCATGGTTGCCGGCGTGGTGAAATTTCTTAGCAAGATTTGGTGGTCTCACGGCGGCTGATCTCTCGCAAGAGCTTTAAACGGTGATGAACGAAGAACAAAGGGGTTGGGGTGAAGTTTGGCGTGGTTGAGTTTCGTTGAATTTGTTGATTCGAGAAATGTTCTCTCGAAAGTGACCGCCGGCGGTGGAAACAAAGAGAGCTGGTACAGGTTGCTAAAAGAAGACAAAGTGGGACCCACTTACCTTCCCTTTTCATTTTTTATGCTATTTACGCGCTTATAAATTTTTTATTTGCCACGTCAGCCTCTAAGGTCATATGTAATTCACTTGTATGTTGTTTGAGGGGGTATTTAAATACACGTAAAGTTACAGTGCTAAAGTAAGTTTTGGGGACAAGTTTGAGGGGGAATTTATGTATTTTCCCTTTATTAATTTGAGTAGTAAGTTGTAAGATATTAGATATCTTTCCTTTAATTAATATATGATTTAAATTTCTCTTATTGGATGTATTTTAGAAGACCCAGTTCATGAGCCCCTTCGTTTCAATTTGTTTATCTTTGTTTAACTTCATATTTTTACATCACCGCATGTAAAAAAGTGGGATAGAACTTTATTATTGACGTCTTTCATGTTTTCTTGATTCATCACTTTTTAAATTTGTTAAAGCGTCTAGAGAGTTTTTATCAAATTAAAATTCTACGAAAGTATACTTCGTATCGTGTTCTAACTACTACTTGTGACTCTTACATAACAACAACACAACATATCCCGTGTAGTCCTACAAAGTGGGGTCTGAGAGATAGAGTGTACATAGACCTTGCCTCTACCTCAAAGTTGAGATAAAGAGGCTATTTTCGATAGTATAGCAGAACACTACTACAATAAAATAATATTATAATTGAACTACACGAAATCATAGATAGCAACAAAAATTGAAGAATAATTAAGAAACTACAAGACTGTACAGTCCTATGACTACGAGTAAGGGTAACAAGAAAATGCAGTCCTACTTACTAGTATGGTCGCACTCTTACCTACTAATATTCTACCTTAATTTGTGTCCTACACATCTTTCTATCATAACGTTTTAACAAAAAAAAATCAAAAATTAACTAAACCACAAATTATGAAGTAAAATAAAATAATAAAATATTGATATGATTAAATTTTATAAAATAAGCGATCGAATCTAACATTGACCGAACCCCTACCCTACACGTATCTAGATACTATCTTCAATTATATCTAGATATTATCTTCAATTATAATATTTGCCCTTAAATGTTTGGAAAATGTTTTTCAAATCAACTCATTTTCCTCAAATTTAAGAAAAATGTCTTCCCTTCCAAAATTAAGGAAAACATTTTCCTAAACTCTACTTCATCCTTTAACTTTTTTCTAACCCTACCCATACCCCGTATCCGACACTCCCCGTTCAAAAATAATAATTAATTTTTTCAATTTTTTTTATTTTAAAATTTCAAACCACCACCCCCCCCCCCCTAAACAAAAAAACAAATAATTTAAATACTATTTTTGATTTATTTTTTTTCATAATTTAAGATTTTTTTACCTCACCCAATCCCTACTACCCCTACCCCTACCCCCCTTCCCCCCCAAGAAAAAGTTGCTTTTGAAAAATATTTCAATTTTTTAAAATATTTTACGTCACTCCTCCTGCCACCCCCACCCAGGCCTACTCCCTCCCCCGCCACACCCGTAATTTTTAAAAAAAAACAAATAAATATTTTATTTCAAGTTTAAAATTTTTATTTTTTTAATTTGGTACCTTCAAAGATTTGTTGCTTGACGGTTGTTTTGTAGTTGAGTTTATTCGAGAGCATTGTGAAATGGTTCCAAAAGGAGAAGCCACGATTATCATTAATAATCATGCAAGTTACATATTTCGAGACTTGATGTTACTAGAAAACCAACTACATTTCTTTGTCGTCAACAAGCTTCATTCCATGACAAAGCAAGTTAACGAATCATCATTGGTAATACTGGTGAATAAGTTGTATAACTATTTCGGTGGCATGCTAAAATGGACCTGGTCATCGTTTAGAGAGACGGAATGTAATAATATTGGAAATATCAAATATTTACTTCATCTACTACACATATTTTCATGTAATGAGATTAATCCCAGGGAAAAAATCAAAACGTATTGCACTCGTAAGGTTATGCCAAATGCAACAGAGCTTTTCGAAGCTGAAGTTAGCTTTGCAAAGGGTAGTGATATAACAAGTTTATTGGATATAAAGTTTGAGAGTAGTGGATTGATGACAATTCCTTGTTTAACAATCGAACGTGATACGGAAATCCTCTTGCGAAATCTCATTGCTTATGAGCAACAGTCATCTGATGTACAATTATCTAAATATTTCAGTCATTATATTGTTTTCATGGATAATCTAATCGACTCAGAAAAAAATGTGAATTTGCTTCGCAAGAAAGAAATCATAGTGAATTTGATCGGAGACGACAAAAACGTGGCTAGCCTCTTCAACACAATCGGAAATGGGGTCACGCCGTATCCTGACTTCTATTACAATGAGGAACAAGCAATTGAATATAGTGAAAAATCATGGAATAGAATGAAGGCAAATTTGAAACACAATTATTTTAGTAATCCTTGGGTAGGAATTTCAATTGTGGCAGCCATCATATATACTCCTCATACTCACAACTATACAGACTATTCTAGCTTTCACAGGTTCCATTAAGTAAGTAGGAGTAACCGTCTCAATTGTAATGTTGAGACAATCTTGGCTAAACCATATGCTACTTCGTTTGCCTCCCTGTCCCAAGCTTTGTATTGTGTCTTCAATGATTTGAGTGAACTTCTAGTTATCATCAGACTTGAGATTTTTTGTCCTAGTAGACCTGGGAAAGGAATATATTGTCCTTTTAGGATAGGGGAAACTTTTTCCTTGTAGGTTTGGGACTGCTTGGGTTCTATATAGTTGGAGATTCTAAAGTATTGTGCAGGATTTACAATATAGTCTTGAAAGTATTGTATAGTTTCTTCTTTTCTTTCAAAGAAGAAAACTCTCTCTGCTTTTGCTTGAATGATTAGGCCTAGCCAAATCTCATTAAATTCTTGTGTTTTTTTTTTCTTTTCTATTTTCTTTATTTGTGATTGTATGCTAGTTAATCCACGATATTTCCGCGATAATATATAACACATTGATTAATTCTTCCAAAATATATCCTCTTACCGGAGTTCATATCTTCCTGTTAACTTGATGATTTCCAACAAACAAGTTGACTATATTTAGCCTTTTCATTTTTGAACTTCATCATTTATACCCTCTAAATCAACAAATATGATATGTTTGTTTTCTATGTCTTTTTTTGTTTTAGAAAGGATCATCCATGCCATTATTTGTTAACTGAAATAGTATAGATGAACCAAATATTTAACGGATGGCATTGATGAACCTTTTCCCATTTCTCATAGTTCGATGATATATTTGAGTTTTTCTCTTTAAAAAATAATTTAATTAATGGTGTGATAGAATCATAATTGACCACGTGTAAAAAGTGATTTTGTAAAATCGAAATTGTTTTCAGCTAACAAATAATGGTATGAGTGAGCCTTTTTTGAAACGGAAATGGCATAGATAATCCAAATTTTTAATGGATGCATCGCATAGATGAGCCTTTTTTCAAAGTTCGATCATATATTTGAGCCTTTTCTCGAATTTTTAGTTGTCGGTTTATCCCCAACATGATTTGCAATTGTAAGCATCCGAATGTATAAATCAAATCTTTGATAAAATGTTTGAGGATTTGGCCAAATCATCTTTTAAATCGAGTACCATATTTAAAGTAAATGTGCAGCGACGTGAATCAAATCCAGATTCTTATACACCAAAGATGGTCTCTATTGGTCCTTACCATAAGAAAAATCCTCAACTTGGTCCAATGGAAAAGTACAAACTGTTGTACCTACAACGGTTTCTGAAACGAGAAGAGGGACTTGATGTGCAAAGTTGCATCAGTTGTTTGGAGTTTCTGAAGTAGAAAGCACTAATGTGTTATGACGATATAAAAGACCTCGATACTGATGATAGTCATGAATTTTGCAAAAATGTTATTGCTTAGCTTGATGGTTGTTTTGTGGTTGAGTTTATTCGAGAGTGTTCTGCAATATATCCAGAAGGAGAAGAAAAAATTATCAATTTTGTTGATTACAAATATAATCTTATACTCCGAGACTTGTTGTTACTAGAAAATCAACTTCCATTTTTTATCCTCGAGCAGCTTCATTTAATGACGAGGAAAGATTATGAATTACCATTGGAAAAACTGGCGAATACTTTGTTTAGCCATGTTGTGAACTTTGGATATATGTCAGTAACCGGTGATTCATTTCTGATGAATTCCATTCTATTTGATATTGAAAGACGTGATAAGAAACATTTACTTCAAGTAGTACACGTTGTTTCATGTCCGATGATTATCACTTCTTTTTTATCAATTAAACTCTCTTATTTTATTGTTATTAATTCAAGAAATGGTTGCTTCAACACATACTTGCGCTATTAATGTCCACTTGACTTTTATATTGCATGACGATCTTTAGCGATAATTAATTATTGGTAATAGCTTTGTTTTTACTAAATATATAATTTTAATAAAGGCAATTACTAGCGACAATTACACTTTAGCCTTCACTACTAAAAAACTGTCAAATTATGGCGGTTTACTAATATTAGTCATAAGAAACCCCTACTATACGTTTATTTTGTGGCGTTAGTGCCAACCCCAACAAAATAGTTCTTTTTGTGGCGGTATAAGTATGGGGTTGTAAAACGCCATACTATATATTTAATTTGTGGCATTTATTTTAACCTCTCCAAAATTATTTTTGTTGTGATGGTGTTTTTTTTTAGATTCATGATAACCTGCACAAATGTTGAGGAATTGTTGCAATTCAATATAAATTAACAATTATTTTTAATATAATTTTAAGTAGTTTATCAATCTTGTTTTTTTTAATTGAATCAAATAATACATCTTAATTAAAACATTGTATAAATGTAATTCTTACAATAAATATGGAAGTCCAAGCATTATATCTCCTTTTCAAAATATTCAATCTTATTATTTTTCTCAAGTTTACATTAACGTCAAAACTAACATCAATTTGATTGAATTTTTATATATATATAAGAGAAATTTGCCTCATGAGTTTTAGCAATTTTTAGACACTTTAATCTTGTGCCATATTTTGTGGGTACTTAATAAATTTATAGTGTAAAAATAAATTGATAACAATACATTTTATAGCTGCTAAATTTATTTTTATTGTTGATAAATACTTAATTTTTTCAGATATTATTTTTTCATATTTATTGTACGAAAAAATAGGCAGCAAATGTCCCCTATATTTTAATTCATTTTCCACAAATTCCTCTTTCAATTTTAGTGGCCTCCATTCCTTTCTTTTCCATACGTAACCGTCGTGCCCCATTAATTCCATAAAGAAACCCACAATCTCATTCTATTTTCAGTCTATTCCTTTTTGTTGAATTTTGAGTGATTTATTATTAGATCCATACTCTTTAAAAATAAGAATATGCAACTCTAATTCTATTTCTATTTGAGAATATTACTTATTGATTGTATCTTCTTGTGTGTTATGTATTTTTGCAGGAATATATATCTATCTGGGTGAATAAAATTTCGCATGTCACTACTCCTTTTAAGGTTATTTACTTTCTCTTAATTTTATTTATTTTATGTATTTTAGTAAGCCTTAAAACTTGGGTTCTCAATATTGCATTTATTTCTTGAATTGGTAATGCAGTCCTCATGTACAATTTCGTTTGATTTTTAAGGAGTACTGTTTTGTATAGGCAAATTTTACAAGAAGGCCTTATTCTTTGGTAAACTTGAGTGTTTTAGATTTTCTTTTTATTAATTGGCTGAATATTGAAAAAAAGAGAGATACCAATAATTTTCATCTTCATTGTCCAAATATCAATTCTTGTTTATATATATTTTTTACCTTCCGTATTTTGCTTGTCTTTCATATCCACCCTTACACCTTCTCTAATTTTTTTGGGGTGTCTAGAGTAATTTAGTAATTGATAATAACTATTATGACTTCTTGCAATAGAATATTAAGACATTACTTTCAAATTTGAAGTATTTAGTTGTTAGAGTATAATTTTCTTCTAATATTTGCATTCTTTCATTTCAGCCTAACGATGTGGATCGAGAGTGAGCCTATATCACATTTGAAGAATCATCCGTCAAACACTTACATTTTTTCCTTCATATTTATCTATGTGAACCTTTTTAATTTTGATGAAGTTGAATTAAAGTTGTACTTTTTATGAGTTATCAAACGAATTTCGTATGAATTTTCGTGTTGTAGATATTTTTATTGGAAATTGTTTTATGTTATTTGGGGTACTTAGGAAGATTATTTATATGTGTGAATATATATGTTTAACGCAATCTGAATAATTGTAGAAAAAATTTAAAATTTAAAATTAATCTATTGTTATAAGAAACTCTCGCAAATTAAAGTTTAAACTACACTTTTGGGGGGGTCATGAACCGATGGTAGCCTCTCGTTTGTATAAATCGCCGGTAGCCTTTCATTTGTATAAATCGCTGGTAGTCTCTCAATTTAATTTTATGTGTGTTGTATATCTGCAAAAAAATTGAATTTGTATACAATTGAATCGAAATAAAACATTTGTATATCAAATCTTTCTCTCTCTCGCTTTATACAACACAAATGATACATTGCAATTTGTATAATTTATGTTTGTATAAAGCGAGAAAGAGAGAAATGCAAAAGAGAACTGGGTAAGGGAAGATCTGTATTTGTATAATTATAAGTGTATAGGACGAAAATATATGTATTCGTATTTGTATATACAGTTTTCTCTCGCTTTATACAACATAAACACATTTTATACATTTGTGTTTGTATAAAAGCGAGAGAGGCGAGGGAGAGACTGGCGAGAGTGGCGAGCGAGAAACTTAGGGAGAGAGGCGAATGACAACTGTTTGCTACGGGTTACAATTAAATCAAACTGTGGTTATAGCATTTAATTTGAATTAATAGTTTGCTATTTTATATTAATTTCCCATTATAAATTTGGTCGATATATGGTATAACCAACATATTACGATGCATATATATCATGAATTTAAAATTTACTTTGTCTTTAATTATTTTTTGACAGTTCTATTTAAGATAAGAAGTCTCATATCACCCAAAAATACAAAAGAGATGTTGGGTATAGTGGCGGAGCCAGGATTTTCAACGAGGGGGTTCAAACTCTACAGAAATAGACACACGAAGTAGTCGAAGGGGGTTTGACATCTACTATATATACATACAAAATTATTTTAACCATGTATAAATAATATAGTTTTCCGCTGAAGGGGGTTTAGATGAACCCCCTTAGTACAAGGTGGCTCCGCCCCTGGTTGGGTATATAAGTAAGCATGTCTTACACCCTATTGATGCATTTTAAAGCCATGCGGGTAATTTAGGTCCAGAGCGGACAATATCACCTATGGGTTGGGACATTGCAAATGATATCAAAACGACTCTTGTGTCAGTTTTGTCGATGTGGGACAAAGTTCAACTAAGTTTAGACAAATTCTGATAAGACGGAGCAAATCTCAATATTGAGTCTAGGCAAATCCATTGCGGTGTGGCAAACCTCAGCGAGGACGCCGAGTCCATAGGTATATATGACACCCCAATTTAGGATAAACAGTCCATATTGATACCCTAGTAATGCATTTTAAAGTCATACATTCCAAATATATAATATCACTAGTGGATTGGGCCGCTACATTTGTTGGGTATGTAGCAAGAGTTAATGGGAAATTGAGGGAAGATGAAAGAGGAACTTGGAAAAAGTTGGGAACTTGAAGAGTTGAGAACTTGAAAAGTCCTCTTATGCTTTATTGAAAAGACATTTGTCCCTCATCGGTGGTGGAAAGAAAAATAGGAGAGTTTAAATATAGAAACACTCCTATTAATTGTTAAAAGGGTTGGAAAGAGGGACCCCCCTCGCGCCGTCATCGTCGTCGCTCGTTCGGCTTTGGCTTTGGATTTGGAAAAATGATCGATCGAGAGATTATTTTTGGACAAAGTTTGTTTTAATTATTTTAGTTAATTAATTATTTATTTAATTAAATTAAATTAAATGGCCAACGTTTTAATTAGTTAATTAACCGATTCAATTAATTAGTTAATTAACCCGACCCGACTCGGATCCACGCGCGACCCGTTTTATTTAAATTTCCCGCAGTGACTGTTCTGAAAGGTTGCAACTTTTAGAAACAGCCATGACCATTTGAAAGGTTGCAAACTTTCATGAATGGTCGTGTGGATTCTGAAAGGATTGCAACCTTTCGGAACCAGTTCCTCTTGCCTATAAATACATTGATTCTTCAGATTTATTCCTTACGAATTTTCTGATTTCTTCTTCTTCTTCTGCACAAAATTTCTTCGTGTATTTTACTGCTGTTGAGTGGTTCGCTGACACCAAAGTTTTGGGTATCAATACACTGGTGATTGAGATCATTCTATCCTGGGAGGACATATTCCAAATCAAACATCGGATACTAGAGGGGAATAATTTCCTTAAGGGGACACTGTGCATTCAGTGGGCTTGATCTTTTTCTGATTTTGTTTTTCCAGATCGTGGTACGTGTTTTACAGATTTTAGTTTTGTCAATTAATTTCTGTTCATCTATTCTTACTGGTTTATTAAACTTTGATTCCTTCGTGTTTCTGCAAAGTTTATTGAAATCAGTAATTCTGATTTTTTTTATACACAGATTGATAACAATCTTAAGGAAATTATTTTATACTTTTTAATCTGTGTTTCTGGTGGAGAGAAAAAACCTTCGTGGTTTTATACTCCTGTTAAGTTTGCAACTTAAGTTATTGCTTACTGAGTCATTTGTATCAATTTCTGTTTGTTACAGATTCTGAAATGGCTAATGATAATGTTACGGTGGCTGTTGCTGCACCAACCTGAACTGCTGTACCACCAGCAGAGAAACCGGGAAAATTCTCTGGTGTGAATTTCAAAGGATGGCAGCAACGGGTATTTTTCTGGCTTACCACTCTTGGTCTGCAGAAATTTACCAATGAAGTAACTCCAGTGCCTTCTGCTGAAACGCCAAACAGAGAAAAATTCATGATTATTGAAGCATGGAAACAGGCAGACTTCCTATGTAAGGGCTACATTTTGAGTGCGTTAGATGATGACTTATATAATGTCTATAGTGCAATGACAACTTCGAAAGAATTGTGGGATGCACTTGAGAAGAAATATAAGACAGAAGATGCATGCTTGAAAAAGTTTGTGGTCGCAAAGTTTTTAGACTATAAAATGTCAGATAGTAAAACTGTTGGATCACAAGTGCAGGAACTTCAACTTATTTTCCATGATCTGATTGCTGAAGATATGGTAGTAAATGAAGCGTTTCAAGTGGCTGCAATGATCGAGAAGTTACCTCCTTCGTGGAATGACTTCAAGAATTATTTAAAGCACAAACGTAAGGAAATGAAGCTTGAAGATCTTGTGATTCGGCTCAAGATTGAGGAAGATAACAAAACCGCCGAAAAGAAGTCTCGTAAGAGTTCGACAGTAATTGGAGTTAATATTGTTGAAGAAGCTCCTACAAAAGACAAGAAGAGAAAGAAGTCCAACGAACAGAAGTCAGAACAGGCCAAGAAAAAGTTCAAGGGCAACTGTTACAATTGTGGTAAGGCTGGTCACAAGTCTTCTGACTGTCGTGCTCCAAGAAAGGACAAAGACAAAGACAAAGGCAAAGGCAAAAGCCAAGCAAACATCGTGGAAGAGATGGAAGATGCAGATGACCTGTGTGCAATGATCTCAGAGTGCAACTTAGTTGGAAATCCCAAGGAGTGGTTTCTCGACTCAGGTGCCACTCGACATATTTGCTCTGCGAAAGAAGCCTTTGCAACATACACTCCTGCTGAGGTTGATGAAGATTTGTGCATGGGAAACACAGCAACAGCAAGGATTGCAGGAATTGGGAAAGTAATGTTGAAGATGACATCCGGCAAGGTGTTGACTCTGAGCAACGTTCTGCACGTTCCTACTATTAGGAAGAATTTAGTTTCTGCTGCACTACTCGTTAAAAACAGGTTCAAGTGTGTCCTAGTTAGTGACAAAGCTGTAATAAGTAAGAATGAGATGTTCTTAGGAAAAGGATACCTCACTGAGGGCCTCTTCAAACTGAATGTAATGGTTGTTGACAGTATTAATAAGAATTCTGCTTCTGTTTACTTATTGGAGTCAAATGATTTATGGCATGCCCGTTTGGGACATGTAAATTACAAAGCCTTGCGGAAATTGGTAACTTTAGAAGTATTGCCTGATTTTAAATGCGATAAATCGAAATGCGAAATTTGTGTGGAAAGTAAGTTTGTTAAGCATCCTTATAAGTCTGTTGAAAGATATTCAAAACCTTTAGACTTAATTCACACAGATATATGTGATGTGAAGTCGACACCATCTCGTGGTGGGAAAAAGTATTTTATAACTTTTATTGACGATTGCACTCGATTTTGTTATGTATACTTGCTTAATAGTAAGGATGAAGCAATTGATGCATTTAAGCAATACAAAAATGAAGTAGAAAATCAATTGAATCTAAAGATAAAAATGATTCGAAGTGATAGGGGTGGAGAATACGAATCTCTTTTTGCTGAGATATGTTTGGAATATGGTATTATACATCAAACTACTGCACCTTATACACCACAGTCAAATGGATTGGCTGAACGGAAGAACAGAACATTAAAGGAAATGATGAATGCCTTAATAATCAGTTCTGGTTCACCAAGAAATCTATGGGGAGAAGCCATCCTTATGGCTAACAAGATACTCAATAGGGTACCCCGTAGCAAAACGCAATCAATTCCATATGAGTTATGGAAAGGAAGGAAACCCAACTTGAAATATTTCAAAGTGTGGGGGTGTCTTGCCAAGGTAGAAGTTCATTTACCTAAGAGGGTGAAAATTGGACCCAAAACAGTGGATTGTGTATTTATTGGATATGCTGTGAACAGTAAGGCCTGCCGGTTTTTGGTTCACAAATCTGATAATCCTGAAATTCATGTGAATACAGTAATTAAGTCAGATAACGCTGAGTTCTTTGAACACATTTATCCGTATAAAACTGAATGTGAGTCGACAAGTGAAAGATCTAAACGACCACGGGAAGAATTAAAGGAAAATGCACAACCTAATGAAGATCCTAGCGTAGTACTCGCCAACGGAAATCCACTTCTTTCGGACCAGATTTTGTGGCATTTTTGCTTGAAAATGAGCCTCCAACATTTAAAGCAGCTATGTCGTCATCTGAGTCAATCTATTGGAAAGAAGCTGTCAATAGTGAGATCGAATCAATTTTAAGTAATCATACTTGGGAATTGGCTGATCTTCCTCCAGGAAATAAACCTTTAGGATCAAAGTGGATCTTTAAAAGGAAAATGAAAGCCGATGGGACTATTGACAAATATAAGGCTAGACTTGTAGTCAAAGGATATAGACAAAAGGAAGGTCTGGACTACTTTGATACATACTCTCCAGTAACAAGGATAACATCAATTAGAATGTTAATAGCACTAGCGGCAGTGCATGATCTTAAAATCCACCAAATGGATGTAAAGACAGCCTTCTTAAATGGAGAGTTGGAGGAAGAAATTTACATGGAACAACCTGAAGGGTTTGTGGTTCCTGGTAAAGAAGAGAAAGTGTGTAGACTTGTGAAGTCGCTTTATGGACTCAAGCAAGCACCCAAACAATGGCATGCTAAATTTGATCAAACAATGTTGACAAATGGATTCAAGATTAACGAATGTGATAAGTGTGTTTACATTAAAAACGTTCTGAATCATGAAGTCATTGTTTGTTTGTATGTTGATGACATGTTAATAATGAGTAAAGATATTGACAATATAAATGCTACTAAGCGTATGCTGTCCAACAAGTTCGATATGAAGGACTTAGGAGTTGCTGATTTGATCTTAGGAATCAGGATTCTCAAAACTCCTCAGGGACTAGCATTATCTCAATCTCATTATATTGAAAAAGTATTGGATAAGTTCAAGTACTTGAATTTCAATGTTGTCAAAACTCCAATTGATTTAAGCTTTACATTTCAAAAGAATGTAGGCGAAAGTGACTCTCAAGTGGAATATGCCAGAGTGTTGGGAAGTTTGATGTATATTATGAATTGTACGCGACCAGATATAGCATGTGCTATTAGCAAACTGAGTCGGTTCACTAGTAATCCGAATCAAACTCACTGGATGGCAATGAAACGTGTGTTGGGTTATTTGAAGCATACACAACACTATGCTTTGCATTATAATAAATATCCTGCCGTTATTGAAGGATATAGTGATGCAAATTGGATCACCGGGTCAAATGAAGTAAAATCCACAAGTGGTTATGTGTTTACACTTGGTGGAGGAGCAGTCTCTTGGAAATCATCCAAACAGACATGTATCGCTCGCTCCACAATGGAATCTGAATTCATTGCCTTAGATAAGGCCGGTGAAGAAGCTGAATGGCTCCGGAATTTCTTAGAGGATATTCCATTCTGGCCCAAACCTGTGGGACCTATTTGCATACATTGTGATAGTCAAGCAGCAATAGGTAGGGCAGGGAGCGTTATGTACAACGGGAAGTCTCGTCATATACGACGGAGACATAATACCGTAAGACAACTCCTCTCTAGTGGAATTATCACAATTGACTATGTGAAGTCAAGCGATAATGTGTCAGATCCACTAACGAAAGGCCTAGTGAGAGAGGCAGTTGAAAGATCATCTAAGGGAATGGGTTTACGGCTTAGGACAAGTCAGCATGGCGGTAACTCTATCTAGCAGACTGGAGATCCCAAGAGCTAGATTCAAGGAGAAAAACAAAGTTGTGACTGACGGTTCGACATTGCCAATCAACTCAATCCATTCTCATGATGAAGACAATGTTCAGGAACAAGGTTAAGACTTTAAGGCTTGTTAATGAGTTAATATAGCTTAAAATTTTTAATGATTTGCTAAGTTTGGCAGATTTGACCAAATAGTGTATCTACGAGATGACACGGTTAGAAATCACCTATGTGAGCGTGAAGTGTAAGCCGCTTCAAAGAGAATTTTATGTCAAAAGCCTATTCTCTATACACTCATGAAACCAGGAGGTGTTCATGGCTGAAACGAACACAACCGTAAGAACCATAAATGGTAAAGGGTTAATTGTGTGACATATGGCTGTCTAGGTATACACCAAAGCTCGACGGTTCAAAGATATCGCATCTACCGATTGACCGAGTATATCCGACATATGTTCACTACGGAAAGTCCAAGGGGAAACCTACTTATCCAGATGCAATTGATTCTTGCTTGTAAAGTACACACTCGTCCGTGCATTCCTTATGTTATAACCATTCCCCATTAATGTGGGGGATTGTTGGGTATGTAGCAAGAGTTAATGGGAAATTGAGGGAAGATGAAAGAGGACTTGGAAAAAGTTGGGAACTTGAAGAGTTGAGAACTTGAAAAGTCCTCTTATGCTTTATTGAAAAGACATTTGTCCCTCATCGGTGGTGGAAAGAAAAATAGGAGAGTTTAAATATAGAAACACTCCTATTAATTGTTAAAAGGGTTGGAAAGAGGGACCCCCCTCGCGCCGTCGTCGTCGTCGATCGCTCGGCTTCGGCTTCGGCTTTGGCTTTGGCTTTGGATTTGGATTTGGAAAAATGATCGATCGAGAGATTATTTTTGGACAAAGTTTGTTTTAATTATTTTAGTTAATTAATTATTTAATTAATTAAATTAAATTAAATGGCCAACGTTTTAATTAGTTAATTAACCGATTCAATTAATTAGTTAATTAACCCGACCCGACTCGGATCCACGCGCGACCCGTTTTATTTAAATTTCCCGCAGTGACTGTTCTGAAAGGTTGCAACTTTCAGAAACAGCCATGACCATTTGAAAGGTTGCAAACTTTCATGAATGGTCGTGTGGATTCTGAAAGGATTGCAACCTTTCGGAACCAGTTCCTCTTGCCTATAAATACATTGATTCTTCAGATTTATTCCTTACGAATTTTCTGATTTCTTCTTCTTCTTCTGCACAAAATTTCTTCGTGTATTTTACTGCTGTTGAGTGGTTCGCTGACACCAGAGTTTTGGGTATCAATACACTGGTGATTGAGATCATTTTATCCTGGGAGGACATATTCCAAATCAAACCTCGGATACTAGAGGGGAATAATTTCCTTAAGGGGACACTGTGCATTCAGTGGGCTTGATCTTTTTCTGATTTTGTTTTTCCAGATCGTGGTACGTGTTTTACAGATTTTAGTTTTGTCAATTAATTTCTGTTCATCTATTCTTACTGGTTTATTAAACTTTGGTTCCTTCGTGTTTCTGCAAAGTTTATTGAAATCAGTAATTCTGATTTTTTTTATACACAGATTGATAACAACATTTTCAATTAGTTATCTTTTATAATAAATCGAATATATAAATAAAATTGACTCTATATCTTCTCCATGAACACTTCCATTCGACTAACAAAATTTTACTTTCTTCATTTTATTTTATGTGATATCGGTTATTTTGACACTATATTTAATAAAAAGGAAAGATTTTTAAAATTTGTGGTCTAAAATAATTTTTAAATATTTGTGTAGTTATAAATCTTTTCATTAATTTTTTTTTATTACAGTTAACTTGTTTTTTATTATGGTAGGATAACCGTTCTTTTTGCGAAGAAAATATTAATTCTTACGACCCACTCCACCCAAAAAAAAAAGAAGAACAAAATGAGTATTTTGCACATAGATTAGTACGAACAATGCATTTAAAGAGTTTGGTGGGAATGATTTGGCATTCTCTCTTTAAGATTATTAAGAAGAGAATTAGAAAAAGTAATAAAACACTTTTAATTTGTTAAAATAAATAAATAAAACAAATACTTTATTTTTAATATATATACAGATCAAGTAAAATAATACAAAATATAAAACGAAAAGAATAATCAAAGAAGACATAAGCATTTAAAAAACGTGTTTAGCTTCTTTCTTTTGTAACTACGTTCTGGACATAGGCATGCAGTAATTGATATTTGGTTGACCACTTATAATTCTAACTTGCTGAAGCTACACTAATATTTTCTCCATCTCATATTAATCGTTATATTTTTTTCATGTTATTTAAGAAATTCTGAATGAAAATATTTTTTCTTTTACTAATTTACCTTTAACTCTTTCGATAAAATTAAGATTAAATATTTACTTTCAAAGACAATTAATTTTAAAGGGAAAACGGAAAAAAATTAGTCCCTTCATATATTTTTATTAATCTACTATACTAAAAATAGATATCTATTTTAATATATTAATACATAATTTTTCACATAGTTCCTAATTTACTTTAATTATTCGCGAATATCTTGGCTAACAACTGACATCAAGGAGAAGAATGTTTAGACCGGATAAATGACAAATATTTTTTTTCGGACATAAAATTTTGAAGAACACATTTTTCGCATAAACACACAAAAAAAAAAATATTAGTATACTATGATAATCATAAATACTAAGTTTATGTGAGTGACACACAATTAGTATCTCAATTAACCCATAAATGATGATGAACGATAAATCACGTGAAACTTAATTTAGCAAGGAGATTATTGAACTAATGTGAACAAAGTTCCATATTTGTGATTAAAAGAAAAGATAAGTTCCGTGTAATATTGTTAATCGTATATGACGAAGTGGTGTGTTGATTTTGATAAAATAACTAAAATGTTATTGATCGTCCTTTTTTTTACTCATGTTTTTGATAGTTATGTATTATACAATTAATTTACTCAAAAGGAGACACTGAAATAAAATCATCTTGTACTTTTGTTGTGATATTAAAGTATCTACTCAACTACCCTACTTTGCAATATTTATTTTTAACCCAACTTATTTTATTTGGTACTCAAAAGTAAAATATCTGGAATAAATATATAGTCATTGACTTGAGTCAATGGGATCTGTCAATTTATTTTGTCTATCGTCGGCCAATAACATTTTAAGTTGGAAGGCTGCAAAAGTAACGCACATATCGAATAAATGTATGTGTGAAACATATTTTATATATTAAATTGAGAATAATGAAATATTAATTTTCAAATCCGGATCGATGAAAATGACTACAAGTCTATAGATAATTAATAATGGGCAAACTACATAAATCCCACTAGTTTAGGTCCTAATTACTTAGATTCCCAATAATTTTAGATATTACTTCCTCTACCATATTTTATACTTAGAATACATGTGTTTAAATCTGTGAGATACATGTATCTGCCGAATTTAAAATCGAGATACATATTTTATTTGTTTAAATTAATAGGTTGTAACTGATTTTCTTAATATAAGGCGAAAATCAAAGAGTGTATTTATGCTTAATTAATTTCATTTTATTATTATTTGAAATAATAAATTCGTTAATATTATTAATAAAAGACAAAAACATGTATATCTCGGTCATGCAATTTGATTAATATCATTTTATTACTCTTAAAATAATAAAATCCATTAATTTGATGTATCTATTATTAATATATGATGTATCCAACAAACTAAACACTTAGATACATGAGTATCATACAAGTACATTCATATGTATCATAGAAGTATTTAATATTAATTTTGTGTATATGTTATATGTGTCTAGTATTAATTTCATGTATCTATTCATATGATATAATATTAATTTCATGTATCTATTTATATGATCTAATTTTAATTTCATGTATCTTTTATATGTATCTATTATTAATTCGATGTATCAACTATCAATTTCATACATTATATTCAAAATCATGTATCTCGGATACATAGTAAACGCACATATAATTATGTGTATCTAAATATGAAATGTAATTGAAACACACGAATTTAGGAACAAATCACAACTATGGAGTATTTGTCTTATCATTAATCCAAAAAAATTAAAAAAATTCAAAATTCTTCCTTTCTTTAAGGATCTGAAATTTGTTCTCATAGATGCATATAATCTTAACTCAGATACATGAACTCTTAATAGATACATGTACACCTGATGTGTATCCAACATTGTTGCACTTGATGTGCATCTAATGGTATATTTTTTTCTCTTAATTAAAGCTTGGCGTAATTCTTCATCTTGATTGAGTCATTCCTATACTTAGATCTATTCTCGACTTGAATGTTGGCGGATGAAGAGTCAGTCCTTACAATGAGAAATTAATGAGTGAAAATGAGCAAATAAAAGTTGTTTGATTTAGTATAGTATTGTTAATGTGTAGTACCTTTGACGAGAATCATCTGATTTTGAGAATGTTCAACCATTAAAATGTCCGAGAAGCAACAAAATCAAAAAATATAAAACCTCATCAGCGATTTCAACCAAAAAAAATAATTCTTTGTTCTTTAAAATTGCTGTTGTGGCAGTGATTTTGTCAATTTTGTTTTTTTTTTTTAAATTGAAATAGCTGCTATAGCAGCAATTTTCTTTAAAAAGTTTTTTTAAAAAAAATTAAATAATCACTTACCAGACAGCGATTTCACTAAATTCCAAAATCAATAGAATAATATTAAAGAAATTAAGCTGAAACCAAGCATGTGTAATCATTATTAATCATTTAAGCAAATGGCAGTACAAAACACTTCAAGGCAGCAATATATTTAAAATGCAAAATTTGAATGAAATCGCTGCTATAGCAGCAATTTCAATTTTAAATTTTATTTTATAGAAAACGCTACAGGGGTAGCGATGTTAAAAAACAATTGATAAAATTGCTGTCGGGATAGCGATTTTTATGTTTTTAACGAAGGCGTCAATTTTGTCAGAAGAAAATCGCTCCATCAGGAGCGATTTTGTCCTTTTAATTAAAAAAAAAAATTGATATGCCCTTTTAAAATTTTTGACAATTTTTTTTTACCCTTTTAGCTCGACACTCTTAATTTATATTTGAACTTTCTTTTCAAAGCTACTCCTATTGAAATTAAATTAGTTGTAACACTATGAGTTATAAGATATATATTTCATCGATTTCAGTAGTAAGTTACAAGATATTAGACATTTTTTTATATGATTTAAATTTCTTTTATTAGATACTTAATTAATTTTAGTAGACTCAATTCTTGAGTCCCATCTTGATTAATAGATTTTCACAGATGTATAATATAAGATTAATTGTCTCTGTTTAACTCTATTTTATAATACTGTAAAATAGTAGAATGAGTCTCTACTCTTGTTGTCTTTCTTATTCCCTTGACTCGTCACTTTTTAAACTATTAAAGCCTCTAGAGAGTTTTTATCAAAATCCTACTAAAGTATATATGCTTAATATCGTATTCTATCTTCTAGTTCTTACTCTTACATAATAATAACAACAATAACAATGAACAATATATCAGTGTATTCCCACAAAGTAGGGTTTGCATGGATAAAATGTACAAAGAATTTTGTCTCTATTTTAGAGTTGAGGTAGAGATCATGTTATTTCTGATAGACCAAAAAAATTCTAGAAAAAAACGTAAAAAAAGTATAAGAGACAATAGATAATAACAAAATAATAAATAGTATAGCAGAACAGTACTACAATAAAATAATATAATTGAACTACACAAAATCATAGATAGCAATAGAAATCGAGAAACAAGAAACTATAAAAATAGTCCCACGACTACTTGTAAGGACAACAAAACAATGTACTTCTACCTACTAGTATGAACGTACTCCTACCTATTAATCTGCTATCCTAATTTGTGTCATTAACACCTTGCTACCATAATTTTTTAACAAAAAGATATTAAATGAACCGTATCAATATCAAAGGGAATGCAAGATGATAAGACAATTTCGAAAAATCTAATTTTGATTAGGTAAAATAAAACAATTAAAAATTAATATGATATAAATTTTATAAAATAATGGATCGAACCGTAACAGTGTACCATATCCTACATGTATCCCGATATTATCTTTAATTGTCTGTATTTCTTCTCTTTTTTCTTCTTCTATATAATAGATACTTCATAGCAATGAAAAATCCACAAAAAGCCAGAGTTGAATAGACATACAACTACTAGAAGAAACAGCTAAACCAAAGAGGTAATTTTCTGCATTTTCTCGTTTTATGCTAAACACTATCAATTAATAATATTATTTTATACCTCAAGTTGGATAAAATAGGGTTGTACAAAAATCGAATCGATTGATAAATCGAGTTGAAAAAACGCTATTGAGTTATTGGGTTAACAGGTTTTTAATAATTTTTGTAATAAAAAATTATCGAGCTATCACTTTGATTTTAGTTTCCTAATATTGAATTATTGGGTAATCGATAACCCAATAAGATATTAGTAATTTATCATTTTACCCATACATAAATATCAAATATTAATCTCATTATCTTATTGGTTAATGCATTTGCTCTTTAGCTTTCAATTCACACTTTACAATGAATCAATGATTTTAAGTTCACAATTTCACGTTATCAAAACATCAAAACATAAAGTAAGAACTCTATTCTTTTTAATTTTTCTTTGTGTTGCACTAGTATAGTTCTTTTCATGTTAGTTATTATTGTTTCTATTTTATGAGGGTTCTTTAAAGTTACATTATTGTCTTATTATGTCACATTATTGAAGAAGTCATATATTTGTTTTATAAACATTTTATTTAAACCAAACCCTTAAGGACCAAAATCGATAAAAAATATCTTATTGATTTATTATATTTAAAAATCAAAAATCGATAAATCGAACCGATTATACATAAATCAATTACTCTTGTTCTACGCTAAACAATTACTCTTTACTCTTTGGCTATACCTCAAGTTGATCAATGACATGATTTACATAATATTTTCTAGTGTAAAGGGAAAAGTGAATGGCAAATATGAAAAAATACAATTGCTTCTGTTTCTGTTGTTTACATAATATACTCTAGATGTTTGCTATTTCGCGTAATTTTCTCAAAAAAGAAAATAAGATAAATAAATTAAAATTAAAAGGAGAGTGTATGTGTTTTTCATTAAATCAACAAGTGTATTTACTTCCTGATCTTTTTATTTTTAATAGATCAAATTAATTTCTTTTCTAACATATATTTGACAAGACATAGCAAGTTCTTTTCATAAAGTAATTAACATGAGATTACTAAAACGAATGGTTCTTTTTGTAGGAATTAGACTATTAGAGTATTAGAAGAAAGGGGGATGACACACTCTACTGAGATTACCTCAACAGATAATTAAATTCCACTGCTTTTTCAATTGAATAAAGATGAGTAATGGTGAGGTAAGTTTTAAAGTCACATTTTGTTTTGAAATTAAAAAAAATCAAATTTATATATTTTTTTAATTCAGTCTATTAACAAAAAAAAGTAGACGTATATATACATTACTTTTTTTAACGAGAGATGTATCTTATTTATATTGTAAAGTTGATCGTATTAAAAGAATATGTAATTGCTTGCTTATTGCATAATTCTTCTAATAAACATTTTAAAATTTCTTCAACTCTTTTCCGTTACAGATAGAAATGAGGAAAGAGCATCATTTAATCGACATAGAGGGAATAGAAGAAAGGATTGATGAAATGTTTAATAATTTAAGCATTTCACCTATTGAATCGCGTACCATATTCAAAGTAAACAAGATGTTACATGAATTAAATTCAGATGCTTATACACCAAAGATGATCTCTATTGGTTCTTACCATAAGAAAAATCCTCAACTTGATCCAATGGAAAAGTACAAAGTGTCATACCTAAAACGGTTTCTTCAACGAAGAGAGGGGCTTGATGTAAATAAATGCATCAGTGAATTGATGTTACTGAAGGAGAAAGCACTAAATTGTTATCACGATATACAAGACAATAGTGAATTTTGCCAAATGTTGTTGATTGATGGTTGTTTTGTGGTTGAATTTATTCGAGAACGTAGGAAACTGTGTCCAGAAGGAGAAGATAGGATTATCATGAATCCTAATCGTGCAAGCTACATATTTCTAGATTTGATGTTACTAGATAACCAACTTCCTTTCTTTATCCTCGACCACCTTCATCACATGACAAAGCAAGTTGATGAATCGTCATTGCTAATATTGGTGAATAAGTTGTTCATGCGTTTTGCTAACATGCAGGTACATGAACCCTATAAAGAGACAGAATGTAATAATGTGCTTCATCTAGTACACATATTTTCATGTCATAGGAATCCCAAAAAAGAGTCAAATGATGACATAATGTGCTTCGTGGAAAAGGAATCATAAGCAATCAACTAGGAGAGGACAATGAATTGAAGTAGTTAACATCATTAACAAAACTGGGCAAGGGGTCAATATCTCTAGTGATTTCTATTACAAAGAAGAATGTAGAGAAGTTTGTAGAAGAAGTAGAATATTATTCCGAGCCCACAAGTTGTTTGTGTGTCTTTAATTAAGAAATTATAACCCCCTCACTGGTGCCATGGTTTCAGGTTACTTCCTCCTAGGATAGAATGGCAGAATAACATTTGTGTAATAGCGGGAATGAAATTACAAAACCCCGACGAAGTCAACAAACAAAGCAAATCACATGACACTTCATGCTTTATTTAAAAATGACATTTTCCTTATTTCCTATTCATACCTCATATCCCCAAATAATCCTCCATTATTTCATACATCTATATTTAATAAACATGACCATTAACTTGGCTTCAACGGATTATGTCCTCCAACTTTGAATTTGCATAAGTAGGCACTTAAACTTGCAAAATGGTCTCCACAGAGAGGGTTTAAGGGACCTCATGTAACATGTTATTATTTGTTGGGAGATATAAAAATCTTGGGCTGCTTGTAAGTACATAGAGAAGAATAAATTCTATTATTATCAGATGATAAAGCATTGTATATGGAACATCAAATTAAAGTTGTCATTAATGGATGACTCTTGCCCTATCCTATGCGATAAGATAGAAAGAATCAATTTATTCTATGATACTGAAGCTTTATTTATTCTAGGCATATATATATATAAATATGCCTTTTTACTTGGGCCTCAATAGACATCTAACCCAATGTGTGGACAATAGACACACACATTTTATATGGCATAAAACGCATAGGATGCTATAGAGAATCTACGCTTGTGTTTGTTCAATTCTATACAGGTTTAAGTGTCTATTTGTGCACACCCAAAGTTAGAGGACATAGATGTTAATCAAGTCTAAATTAAAAAACATATTTATGTATTATACATTTATTCTATAATACTGAAGCTTTATTTATTCTATGATTTATGTATTATTCATTTATTCTATGATACTGAAGCTTTATTTATTCCATGGTACTTTTCTCAAAAATGTACATTATTTGATGTTAGCAATATAGGTAGGCTTGCAATCACACGAAGGGAAATATATATATAATCAGAGGCGTATCTAGAGGGGGTGCCGTGGGTTCACGTGAACTCATGCTTCCCTCTCTAGATCATTTATTATATTTTTTAAAAAATATTTAAATATAGATGTGTGAACCCATGTCCAAAGTATCATATAATAATACGATGATGATTAGGTGCACCTCTCTAACTGAGGATAGAAATTTAAATCTTATATCTATATATCTTGTCTTTTTGAGTAACACCACTCCAAGTGGTTATCGGTGATACTTTTGACGTTTCAACTAATTTTTCTTTTGTATTTTTTGAGTTTAATCTTTCAAAATTTTCAAGTGTCTTACATTGAAAATTCCTAAAAAATTAAGCACTGTAAATTTTTTATATAATTAAATCAATTGTGTATATTAAAATTTAAAACTAATAGTATTATATATTTTGAATCTATAGTTTTTAAAATTTAATGGTTCATATTTAGAGCCTAAAAGTCAAATGATCAAATTTATATTTAAGATACATTTCTTCGTAATCGTGCACCCATCTAGCCGAAATCCTGAATACGCCTCTGTATATAATACTCATATAGTATAATTTTTTATTCAAGTTGAGCAGAGAAGAATTTAAGAAGAAAAATCAAGTACACTCCAAGTAGTCCATTTTCAATTTATAAATAGACAAATAAAAAAGGTAATTATTATTTTAAATGTTTTACACATGCACCATTTTATGTATGTACTTATATATGTTAGTTTCTTTTTCTACAGTTTATGACAAGACATGTATATATGGTTCTTTTTCATAAAGCTACCAGAAAATTAAAATTAATTTCCCTTTTTGCTTGTCGTTTCTTTTCAAATCAATTTGTAATTAATTGGATTTAAAAAATGAATTTTTGATCAAAATAAGTTATTATTTAAATCAAATCATCAAATTAAATTTTTTTTTTGAAGTATTACAAAATTAGAATAAACGTGTTTTTCAGTAATGTTTTATGCTATATTTTATTCAAAATAAACAAATATCAAATGTTACTTTCAATAACGTTTTATAATTCGTTACTCTGAAACACATTTTATAACTAAAAAGTTACTCATGGTAACTTATCTTTAGAATTCTAGTGATTTTTACATATATATCTATTTTTCTTGTAAAAAATTATTAAGTACTCTAGTCTACCCCGTAGAATATCAGCTATATTTGCCTCTGCCTCCAACACCTTTGTTGCTAATTTTCGTATGTTTAAAAAATTGATATTTGATATCTATTTTTAACTATCAATTACAGAATTATCAAATTCAAAATTCGAAAATTCCAAATCTAATATTGAATGCCCACCCCTAAAGGCAAGTATAGTGAAACAGGGCATATTGTCAACTCTTGGATCAGATTCTTAAAGAGGAAAATCAACTACACAAAATGGTTTCTTCTTTCTAATCTATGAAAATATATCGTAATATTTATTGGAAACAATCACCCTACCTCATACAAAGTAGGATAAGGTCTGCGTACACCCAGTCTTCTCAAATCTTATAAATAGAATCACACTGAGTATGTTATTGTTGTTGTAATTCAAAGATTGATCAATTCAATTTCGCCATTGGAAAAGCACTTAGCATAGAATGAATAAATGATATCACACTCATAAGTTATAAAGAATCTTATGTAAACTACTTTTTATAAGTTCGAGTAAAATTAAAGTAAGAGAAAACTTTCCATATAATAGTAGAATATATTGTATTCGCGCGTATAATAAATGTATTTGAGAATAATAATATTTTCTCTGTTTCAATTTATGTGATTTACTTTTCTTTTTAGTCCGTCCAAAAAAGAATGACACATTTCTATATTAAGTAACAATTTAACTATAAAATATCTATTTTACCCTTAATGAAATGATTTACAACTACACAAATTTCTATCATTCATTTTGGACCACATGTTTTAAAAGTCTTCCTTTCTTCTTTAAACTCTGTGTTGAGTCAAACTACCTCACAGAAAATGGGACAGAGGGAGTAGTGAAATACATTATATTCACGTTCTCTTAAGTGCATTAACTATTAACATATACAACATCTCAATAACGGAATATATTATATCCCTTTTATAATAATAATAATAATAATAGCAAAAAGCAAAATTTATAGATAAACAACAAAAATTTCATGTTAATCCATTTAACGATAAATTATAAGAAAATATAATTAGCTAGGATCTTTAATTTTAGCAATATATCCACACAAAAATAAGTATATGCACATATATTTGCTATCAAAATAATTGACTTGTTGAGTCAGCAGACTTCTCCTTATCTTTCCATGAGTGGCCAATAATATTTTGTGTGTTGAAAGACCAAAACAAGACCACACACTAAATTATATTACATTATATTATATATGAATATTTGATCACATTTTCTCTTATAAATTTACAGGTGACCTGTCTTATAGAAACAACAAACCAAAAAAAGAAACAAATAGATAAAAAAGAAACAGCCAAAGCAAAGAGGTATTTCTTTTTCTAAATATTCCTGTTCTATGATAAACTATTACTCTTTATTCTTTCTTACCTCAATTTGAATGCCATGATTTACATAATATTTTATAGTGTAAAGGGAAAAGTGAATGAAAATATGAAAAAACACAATTGTTTTTGTTTCTGTTGTTTCAAATTTAAATCACCTTCTGTTTTTTTTTAGTTTATAACAACTTACATGATTCAGAGAGTCCTACAACATCTCTATCAAATTAAGATTTTCCCACTCAATTTTTAACGAACTGGCTCACTGGAAAAATAAATTTTCACTAAAACACTAACATGTGTGAAAATATTATTAGTTGTTTTTTTTCATTTATTGAATTAAAATATTTGTGAAAATAGTCAGAGAACGTTTTTCAATAGAAAATTTCAATGGAAAAATAGTTATTTTTTAGTAGTGTATGTTTCAAAGTGTTTATTTGATTTTGACTTGATGTAGAGATTAAGAAAGTAAAGAGCCTTTTGAATCCTATATGATGTTAAACTAAAAATATGTAAAATATACCATAATGCTCTTTAATATTTTAATTATAAACATATTACGTAAAAAATTAAAACTAAATAATCACCAAAAAAATAAAAGAAACGTTCTTCTTAAAATGGACTAAAAAAAAGAAAGTAATCGAAGAAAGAGAGATGACACACTCCACTGGGATAATCCCAACAGATGACCAAATTCCACTTATTCCTCAAATTAATAAAGATAAGGTCTCTCTTTCTCACAACTATATAAATTTGTTTTTGATTTCATTAGCCTACTTATTTTTGGCAATTAAATATATAATTTCTTTTTGTACCCTATATTTTGCTAGTGCATGAATTTCAAGAGATTGTAAAATTATTGTCCTAATAGAGCTGTAGACTCTGGGAAAACACTATACTCTCTTCGGACAATCAGATTTAAGTGACATGACATATATACTTTATGTAGCGAACTTTAATTAAATACATATTTATTAAATTTAAATAATTAACTCAATTATATTAATTCATAATATTTATTTGGACTAATATCTTCATGAATTTGAATCAATTAATAAATTTATATTTAATAAATTTTAAATGACTACAGCTATCATAATGATCGACGTAGGGGTTATTCAATCAATGTGCTTGGGTGACATATACTTAATTTCTAAATTAGCCTATAAATAATGATGATCAAGAAATCATGTATGGTGATTTATTTTAGTGAGACAAAATGTATGGAGATGGCGCCATGATGATAAATAAAGTGGGTAAATAACATATTTTAGACACTTTTTGTCGAAAAGTTATACCGTATATACAAGTAAAATGATAAATAAAGTGGGTAAATAACATATTTTGGATATCCTTGACACAACAATATGATGTAGCCTAGTGGTTTTAAACATCTTGAAAGAGTAAAGACACACAAACTTAAAGTGATCGTGTGTTTGAATCTCACTAATTACATTTTTTTTCACTTTTTAAAAAGAGTAGGTTCACTTTAGTACTTGGACATCGTGAAATTTCTGGCTCCGCCATTGCGGCAAGTAGTGCATTGATTTTGATAAAATGACTATATACAATTAATTTACCCAGAAGGAGACCTAGAAATAAAATAGTCTTGAAGCTTAATTAAATAATATATTTTTACTTTGTTGTGATATTATTGCACCTGCTCAACTACCCTACTTTCGTAATATTAATTTTACACCTAACTTTCTTTTTTCGTACTTAAAAGTGAAATATCGTGGAATACATATAGTCATTGACTTGAGTCAACGGATTTTTCAAAAAAGAATTATTGTCGGCCAAGATCTTTTTTGTATTGAAAGGCCACAAAATAAAGTGTTGAATTGAATAAATTTATATATAAAATGTATTTTATATACTAAATTTGGAAATAATAAAAATATTAAATCATATATTAACCATATACTATCTTTAATTATGTATATTTTTTTTCTCTCTCTCTCTTTTCCCTCTATATAATAGATACTTCATAGCAATGAAAAATCTAGGAGAAGCAAGAATTGAATAAACACAAAAGAAGAAACAGCGAAATCAAAGAGGTAATTTTTTTTGCATTTTCTCGTTCTATGCTAAACAATATCAACTAATAATATTCTTTTATACCTCAAGTTGAAGGACATGACACAAATGGACAAATATTTTGTTTAAAATATTCTTAGTCATCATTTTTTTTTATTGTCAGTCAGTTTTTAATTTAATATCTAGAATTTTAGGGTTTAATTAATTTGAATTTGCTATAAAAAATCTTATTTCGAAAGGGGGTCGAGCCTATTTTTAGGACTTAAATTTGACGCCTTTAGTCAACAAAGAAGGAGTAATTACCACTTAACTATAACTTTTGGTAGTTACTCATTTTGTGTGTTCTTTTAGAAATGGTGTACTACCACTACAATTTTAAATATTTTTACACAATAAGTCAATAATCACCTTTAGGGGTGTACAAAATCGAATCGAAAATCGGACCAAATCGTAAACCGAGTCAACCCGAAAAAAAAACCCGACTAGTGGTTTGGTTTTGAGAAAAAAAAAACCCGACTATATTTGGGTTGGCTTTAACTAAAAAAAGCCAACCCGAGACCAAACCAACCCAAATTTATATATATAATTTTAAAATTTTATTTTATACATAAAAATATTTACTTTGATATAATTTTTAAATATTTCTTATACTTTTCCATAGTTTTTATCTTTTAATATATTATTTCAAGTTTGAAACTTAGAATTATGAATGGGCCAATAAAGATTATAGTCCACAGATGTTGGTAATTATAATAAAGCTTAAATCATAATCAAATTAATACTAATGCAAAAAGAAAATCAATTCAACACTAAGAATGACAATAATATTGAATATTTGTTCTTTAGTTTTACATTGGTTTAGACAATTAAAATACATAATCTAATTTTAATTTTCTTTAATATTTAGTCATGTAACTAATACTTATTAAACTTAATTTTAGCATGATTTAGTACTTTTAAATTATGATAATTTTCATTATGACTTGTTAATTTGCAATATTTGTTTTACGCGATTTCATTACTATTATTTTTGTTGGATATTTTAGTGTCATTAATCATATCATATTGTGTTAGATTTTAAAAAAACATCTTAGATAGTTGTATTTTGGTAGGACTAAAGAAATAGTTGAAGTACAAGTAAATTATATGTTTGTATGAATACTTTACCGGAAAAACCCGAAACAACCCGAAAAATCGAAAAACCCGAAAAAACCCGAGTTTTATTGGTTTGGTTTGGTTTATAAATTTAAAAACCCGACACAAATGATTTGGTTTGATATTTGAAAAACCCAAACCAACCCGGCCATGTACACCCCTAATCACGTTGTAGAAATGACTTGTGTTGTTAGTTTCTCAAATAACTTTAAGAAAGTATTAAAATTATAAGGATGTGAAATATATTAGTGTATATAATACACATTTTCTTAAAGAGTATTTGGGATAAATATATTGCTTTGGATTAATAATAATTATATACATGGTATCTTGAAATTAAAAAGAATGTGCCTTTTGTAGGAATCAGAGTTGAAGAAAGAAGGATGGCAGACTCCATTATTGAGATTACCTCAATAGATAATCAAACTCCACTCCTTCTCCAAATTGAAGAAGATGAGGTATCTCCCTCAACAATATAAATTTGTTTTTTATTTTATTTTAATTAAATATATAATCTTTTTGCCACGTGTATGAATTTCAAGGGATTGTAGAATTTTTAAAACTATTTACTTTCATGTAATTTTAGATGTACTTCAGGATCCCAACACATTCACTATAACCATGGTTTACACCTTTTGGATTTTTAAATTTGTGTGGTCCGGAAGGATTAGAAAAATGGATGAGTAAGTTCTTAACTATGTGATATTTATAAAATTTAAAAATGGATGTTTTTTTAATTTATCATATTACCTAAAAGGATAAATATTCATCATTTGTTAAACAACAAAAGTATATATACACCACTTTTTTTTTATCAAGAGATACATCCAATCTAGATTGCAAATTGAGGTGTATATTTGCACATTTTCCCTAAACAAGATAATTGCTTGCTTATTGCATAGTGCTTCTAATAAACATTTGAAAATTTTCTACTCTTTTCAGTTACAGATCATAAAGGGAAGAATTGATGAAATGTTTGAGGATTTAAATAATTCTTCTATTAAATCCCATACCATATTCAAAGTAAATGTGAGTTTACGTGAATCCAATCCAGAAGCTTATGCACCAAAGATGATCTCTATCGGTCCTTACCATAAGAACAATCCTCAACTTCGTTCAATGGAAAAGTACAAACTATTGTACTTACAGCGGTTTCTTGAACGGAAAAAAGAGCTTGACGTGAAAAGTTACATCAGTGAATTACAAAAACTGAAGGCGAAAGCACTAAAGAGTTACGATGATATAGACAACCCCAATAATGATAGTAATGAATTTTGCGAAATGTTATTGCTTGATGGTTGTTTTGTGGTTGAGTTTATTCGAGAGCGTTCTGAAATATATCCAAAAGAAGAAGAGGAAATTATCAAAAGTAACATTGGTTGCATACGTAATCAAATAGTCCGAGACTTGATGTTACTAGAAAACCAACTTCCTTTCTTCATCCTCAACAAACTTCATGACATGACAAAGCAAGAAGATGAATCACCATTGGCAATACAGGCGGTGCTTTCGTTTACCTTTTTTGTTGACTTGGACAAAGTGACTGGTGAATCCTTAATAAAGGTAGCACATAACGCAGTAGATATCAAACATTTACTTCATGCAGTACACATACTTTCATGTCATGGAAACCCCACGAAAAACTCATTCGTAGTACCCATATGTTCATGTCATGGAAACCCCAGGAAAACATCAAATGCAATATCCAAATTTCCATGCCTTGGGAACCCCACAAAAACATCAAAGGATGACACAACGTGTCATACGGTCATGCCAAATGCAACGGAGCTTTCCGAAGCTGGAGTTAGTTTTGCAAAGGTCAAAAATAATAGTTATATGACAAGTTTGTTTAATATAAAGTTCAAGGATGGATTGATGACAATCCCTTGTTTTCAAGTCATAGAAGAGACAGAATCCTTCCTGCGAAATCTCATTGCTTATGAACAGCAATCATGTGAGGTACAACCAAAATATTTCAGTGATTTTGCAGTTTTCATGGATTATCTTATCGACTCAGACAAAGATGTGAATTTGCTTCGCCAAAAAGGAATCATAAAGCACTGGATGGGAGAGGACAAAGACGTGTCTAGCTTCTTCAACAAAATCGGAAAAGGGGTCACTAGGTATTCCACCTTTTATTATGAAGAAGAATGCTTAAGCGCATCTCAACATTGTAAAAAAAAAACGAACAGGTTGATAGCAAATTTGATGCGCAATTATTGTAGTGGTCCTTGGGTAGGAGCGTCAACTGCGGCAGCCATCATACTCCTCCTACTCACAGCTATACAGACTATTCTAGCTATCATAAGTGCCTTTAAAGGTAATAAGTAATTGTCTCAACTCTAGTGTTGATAAGCTTATACTCTCTCATTTTATATATGTTTAAATTGTCTAAATTGTAGTATTGATGAGCTTAATTATGTGTTTTTCATTAATTCTACTTTGTATTGAATTTTATTGTTGAATGCTAATTAGTTTATTTCAAGTATCTATTAATCTTGGGGTTTTATTAAGGGATAATTATGCCTTATAGCTTTTCGGCAAACTTATTTACAACAAAAATGACCTTTTATCTGTTACAAACTTCTGGAGATGATTTATTTAACTAAAAAAAAATTCCTTTTTAATTCTGCTTTTTTTCTTTAAAATTCGATATATTGCAAACATAAATCGTTTCGAGCGAATTATATATCAAAAGATTAGATACATCGAGAAGATTTCATATCTAAAAGTTAAGACTATTTACAAGTGATTTTAAGTTGATAGAGATTGAATAGTCAGTGTATATCAAGTTTATTGGGTTTGACCCAAATGAGTTTGTATTTATCTTTCCCAATTAATAAAAGCCCCCATGATTCAACTCAAAAAAAAAAAAAGTTTATTTGGGTTTGTAGTTGATTTGCTACAAACGAACATCGCTTTTGATGGGTCATATCTCAAAAGAATAGGAATATCGAGGGGAGTTTGAATCTAAAATTTGAGTAAGAGTCAATCCAGTTTTGGCATGAAATTCAGTCACAGTTCTTTGAATTTTGAAGTAATAGTCAAATCATATCAAATTTGTATAATAATTATATGTTAAGTTACATTTATGTAGTCACAAAAACTCCATCACGTTTTCTTCCTCTTCGGAAGTGTTAACTTCCCTCCCTAAATCACTTGAGTGAGAATAAGAACACAGAACTCAAACCCTGGAAGAGAAGGACGATGAGCGGAGGTAATTTGATTTTCTTGATGTCTTCTTACTTGTTAGTTGTATTAATGTGCTTTTTTTAATGTCTTCTTACTTGTTAATCTTCTATTCTATCGTGCCTTCACATACAAAAAATAGAAATAATTGGATAAATAGTATTAACTTTGTAATACAATTGACTATAACTTCAATACGGTATTTTCGAATACCATACCAAACCAAAGTTTAATTACCAATTACCGAACCAAAATTTAAAAAATTGATAGTTGGTATCTATTTTTATCTACTAATTATCGAATTACCTCGAAAATCCCAAATCGAATACTAAATGCCACCCCTAAAGGCAAGTATAGTGAAACAGAGCATATTGTCAATTCTTTGATCAAATTCTTAAACAGGAAAATCAAATGCACAAAATGGTTTCTTCTCTCCAATTTAAGAAAATATATCATAGATCGTCCTTTTTCAAAATAATGCACTTATCCTATTGACATTCTGAAAACGCTATATATAGTACCGGCAAAATGACCCCATATTTTGGTAACCCACCCAATCCATCCATATTTTAATGGGTTGGGTGAGTGATTTTTTACATGGGTAAAATATGGGTTGATTCTTGTTTTATTTAAAAATATATTTAAAAGGAAAATGACTGAGTTTTCGAAAAACCGATTAAACTTATGATTTAAGAGAAATCGAATTTCCAAAAGATTAGAGTCGCCACTTAATTTTTAGTAAAAAATCAAGAAAAAAGTACAAGATTTTCCAAAAGACTTAAACAGATAAAATCAATTGAAAAAAAAAGGGTTCGAAGTTCAATGTACATTCCGAGAAGGTGTTAGGCCCTCGGAATGCCCGCTAACTTGCGGTTGACCGGCGATTTGACTAAAAATGATTTTGACTAATTTTAAACTTTTAACTAAGTAAAAGAACTCATATTGTTTTAACTAATTTTATTGAGATTTTGACCAAGTAAAAAAGAACTCATTTATTTAAACTAACTTTTTGAAATTTTAACTAGGTAAAAGGACTCATTTATTTTAACTTATTTATTTATTACTATTATTTTTCTAATTAATTATTTTTTAAGGGAAAATAAACTAAGGGGGATCATTCTAAAGGGGAGTGACTTAAGTGTTGACAAAATAAAAATAAAATAAAGCTAAGTATAAATATTTTTATTTTAATATAAAATAAAGTGAAGTGGCCATCTTTGGGAATTTAATTAACTTAAACCAAGATCAAGATAAAATGTTAGCCAAGTACCATAATCAAGTAAATAAAAGCAAGGAAGGAAAATATTGAATTTGGGCCTCCCCCAACTCTGCTGGACCAGTTGGGCAAAGCAAGATTGGGCTTTGGCCCATTTTCGCCCCTCTTTCACACTTAAAATATGTGTATACGTCGAACGTATATGACTGTATACGGTACGTGTTTCAGCTCCCTTTTGTGTATATCGGGCCATTTACCAAATGTATACACTCTTTTTCAACCCCTGCAACCCGTATTTTTTAGTTTTTGATATTCCATATCTGTACACCAGTGTATACAACTCGTTTTCTGGACTTTGGGGACTTATATTTCCACATTCCACCTGTATTTCGCCTCCAAGGACCTGTTCGCCAGCTTCTCTATGATCCAAATGAAAGAGGGGTTGACTCGATGAGGAAGACTTAAGCCTATGGCTCAATTTACAAATGCAAAAGAGAGGAGAAAGAGTCCACCATGAACTCGAAGGAGTTTCCACATGCAAACGAAGCAAAGGAAAATAGTTAATATATAAACCAACTTGAGATAAAAATAGAGAGAATAAAACGATTTATTTTTTAAAAAAAAGTGAACGAGCTCAAGAGAGCATAAATCGACATACAATCCTACTAAAGTGTGTCACATAGAGACACATTAAGAACTAACGAACTTTAAAAGAGTGACTAAGAGAGTATATTAATCATTTCAAGCCGAATGAGTGCATACAATAGCTAGCAACACATACATATGGGCAACAAACATAAGAAAAAAAGTAAGGTTGATCTTTATCACACATTCAAGTTAACAAAAAGAACAACAATAAAAAAAGATAAAAAATAAAATAAAATAAAATAAAAATAAAAATAATAAAATAAGAATAAAAATATAGAAACAGCATGTGCACAGTCATGCGAACATCGAGCCTATATCTTGGGATATCATGCCAAAGGGAAATCGTTTTCAAGAAGGACACATGTTCTAGGAAATGAACCGAACTACTATTTAAGGCTAATGTAGGAAATAAAATAAGATCTATTAATAATTAACGCCGCACTAAAGAAGAGGTTTAACAGCCAAAACAAGGGACAAAATCCTCCAAAATGAATATAACTCAAACACATAGATGCTTTCTAACCTGTAGTCGGCCAGAACTACTCAGACCATGATATATCATTTTTACCTGAATTAACTCTTCTAAAGAAACATCACCAACAGGCAAACTAAACATGAAATTGGCATCAAGCACAACATGTAAGAAGATCAAACTAATTAAAGAAAACTCATCACCACAATTGCCACAAATCTTCTTTCCCGGTGAACGATATAAAGCAACCAAAGACGGTGAATACTCCTTAACAAACAAGGATTGCTCCACACCAACTCAATTTAGGAAGAGGCAGCAGAGAGGCAGACGTGCTCCTTAATAATGCTAAACTAACTCCACAAAGAAAAGAATTTTTCACGAGTAATACTCCTTGACCAGATTTCAACATATAGGGATTAAAATAAAACTCACGCATAAACAGAATACACACAAAAACGAAGAGCAGGTCATTAACAAAACACAGGGAAGGACTGGAAATCAAACAAAAGCCAAGGAGGACGTTACCTCTTTCTGGGCAGCGAACGGGGACAAGACGAGTAAGAGATCAGCGAGCTTCCACGGCTTCAAACACGACTCTGGTAAACCCACGTGAATAGAGAAATGATGCAAAGACTCAAACACAGATTGAACTCTCACTCTCTCTGCTTCCTATCCCAAATATTTATCTGTGAATATCTATAACTAGTAGTTTTTTTGTGTTTTTCTCGAATTCTCCCTAACTCCTCTAATCTCTGCCCCCCTTCTCCATAGTGAATAAAAACAAAATATATAGAAGGGAAGAGTAGGTTTCGTAAATGGGGGGGAAGGGATAAAAATAACGGATTCAAAGGACCAAATTCGAAATTCAAAACTCCAAAACTTCAAAACCTTTCACCAATTTAGGGAGGCATACTTTTTTTCTGAAATTTCTCCCCATTCCGGAAGAGGAAAGGCCGAATCGACGCCTCAAATCGACTCTAATGTCCTTGAGATGCCACGTGGAGCGATCTCACGTTGGCAAGGACGAAAACGCGTGCTTGATGGCTGGAAACGGACTGCTGAAATTGCACAGTGGAGAGGGACGTCGAAGCTGAAGACGCTGTACAGGGGATATGTACTGTTTTGGTATTGTAATGTTGCTGTTGCGTCTGTTTTTTTTTTTTTTTTTTTTTTAGTATAGGATTGTTGGTCTTGTTAGAGGAATTGGGTTTGGGCTGGGAATGGGTTTCTTTTTAGCAGAAAATAATTGGGCTGGGAATTATAAAGGGAATTGGGCTGATTTTTGGTATTAAGAAAATGGCCCAAAATGGTTCTTAAATGGGTTTATGGTGAGGTGAGTTAGATTAAATTTAGGGAATAGCTTTAGAGATTAATTCGGCTAGAATCTAAATGAATTAATATTAATTAATTAACGAGCTTCTTAATCTTAACGAAGTAAAATAATTAACTTAATTATAAACTAATTACTTTAACAATATACACGACTAAATAACTAAATATTTAAATAAAGCTAAAATCCCTTCGAGACAATTTTTGAACATTCGTAAAATATACTAATTAGACACATAATTATATAATAATTAACTTAATTATAAACTAACTACTTAACTCAAAATTGTAAACTATTAGATAACTAAACAAACTAACCAAATATCTAATTAAACAAAATCTTTTTGAGACGATTTTCCAATATTTATAAAATACACTAATTATATACATAATTATATAAAAGACATATTATTATTTAAAAATTATAACAAGTGACAAACTATTTGAAACAACTTGCAAATTATTCTATTATATTTTATTTTTTCTCGAAATTTCTAAAATTAATTACTTTAAAACATTTGAAAATTAAGAAGCTCGAAATTAATTATTATCTGGGAGGGTCAAAATTAGGTGTCAACAATTCTCATATTCAACCCATAAAAATATGGGTAATATATGGGTAAATTATGGGTAAAATATGAATTAGCCAAATGGGTTAAGCTTCTAACTTTTATTCACTCAAAATTTATGATATCACTAAAAATAGTGTAACTTCTCGTCCTTTTTATGTTATTCTATAGAACTAATTATTCTTCTCTATAATTGAAAAGGTGAAGTCTTTTACCCTCCAAAAATGTATATTTTAAATGTACATTTCTTTTGTTAATTATAATTATATTTTTTTTATTTGTTTAATTTTATATTGGATAATAAATAATAGTGTAAAATAAGCAAATCATGTATTAGTATTGGCATTGCTTAAAGTGCATTAAGCATGATAGTCATGAATTTTGCAAAATGTTGTTGCTTGATGGTTGTTTTGTGGTTGAGTTTATTCGAGAGCATTGTCAAATGTATCCAAAAGGAGAAGGAGAAATTATCAATATTGCTGGTTTCATGTGTCATCAAATATTCCGAGACTTGATGTTACTAGAAAACCAACTTCCTTTCTTTGTCCTCAACATGCTTCAAGACATGACAAAGCAAGATGATGAATTTCCATTGGTAATACTGGCTAATTATTCGTTTACCTTCTTTGGTAGCTTGCCAAACATGATCCATGAATCCTTTAGAGAGACAGAATGTAATGCAGCAAATAACAATCCCTTCTTTGGGAATATGAAAAATTTATTTGATATAAAGTTCGAGAATGGATTGATGACAATCCCTTCTTTTGTAGTGTTTGATTATACGGAAACCTTCCTACGAAATTTCATTGCTTATGAGCAACAATCATCTGATGTACAATCTAAATATGTCAGTGATTTTGTAATTTTTATGTACCATATGCATCTTATTGACTCAGACAAAGATGTGAATTTGCTTTGCCCGAAAGGAATCATAAAGAACTGGATGAAAGAGGACAGGGAAGTGGCAGAGCTCTTCAACAGAATCGGAAATGGGATCAGATCGGTGTTTATTCCACCTTCTATTACAATGAAGAGTGCTTAAAAGCAATTCAACATTGTGAAAAAACACGAAACAGAATGAGGGCATATGTGATGCATAATTATTTTAATAAGCCTTGGGCAAGGGCTTCAACATTGTAGCCATCGTACTCTTCATACTCACAATTATACAAATTATTCTAGCTTTTACGGGTTCGATCAAATAAGTAGTAATTGTTTATTCCTCACAACTTCATGCATGTAATTTGCATGTGTACATGTTAATGAGCTCATGAGTATTTCACGTCCCCCTTTTGTATTGGGTTTTATAGTTCAATGCTAATTTAGTTTATTTCAAATATATATCTAAGTGATCACTTTCAAATTCAGAGAAACCCGGCGCTGCCTGTGACTCAGCATGGGCATACCACCTTCCGTCAATAACATGTACGGAGTAACTCTATTTATTAAATACCCAAGCCAGCACATAAAGATCTAAGAAAAAGAGTAACCACCAAACTACAAAACAAGATAAGCATTTTCAACAAATTTGAGGCACAATTACTTCAATAGTCCTTGGGTTTAATTAAAGATAGGAGCACATGAAGATGAGTTTATGTGTTCCTATCTTTAATTAATTGGATAACACATATTTCCGGTACGTATATACTTATCCCATTATTCCAGAAAAAAAAAACATTTAAATTTTGTGGGGTATAGACCTGATGGGATAAATGTTTTTTTCTTTAGTAAGACAAACTGACCAGTCATACGTATAGGTTAATTGATTAATAGTTTTATTTATTTTAATATTATGTCAGTCATATATATGTACGTCAATTATCAGATTAATTTAATATATTATGAATTATTTTTATAAAAAAATAATAATTTATCGTCGTTCAAAATTTCTTTATTAGCTTCCATCCAATATCATGTTGTTTCGATCCCAACAAGGTATATGTTAATGTATAATTGACACTAAAAGTTATTTTTATTATAATGACACGAGAGCCATATGCTAAATTAACTGCAGTTCTATTTCAATCTGATAATCAGCATGTCCACAATGTGCTAATAAAGTTCACTCTATACCTTCTCTATGGACAGTTGGACACTGCCATTCCACCAACAAAATGAGTATTTGCTCATATTTTTATTTTTTTTATTTGGTGTCCGATACTCATATTAGAGCCCGACTAAATTTAAATTCACGTCGAGAAATCTCACATTAAGAGGTAAAGCGCTTCCTAACTAAGGCGACTCCATACCCAAGGTGGCTCGAACCCGAGACCTCTTGGTTAAGGATGAACGAGTACTTACCACTCCACCACAACCCTTGTTGGTGAGTATTTGCTCATAGTTGATAGTGCAGTAGAGATTATGGTTAAATATTAAAAAATTATGTGTAAAACCATATTATTTATTTAGTGACTTCATATAAATATTGACTATGAGTAAGTTTTTATCATTCTACCCTGTTAAATATTAGACTGATAAATATTGGCACAGTGCATTTAAAGGAGAGTGTTGTTTGGTGGGAATGTAGAAACGTAAGTGATTGCTTTCTTCACCAGCTCATATTATTTGATTCATGTTAACTTGACACTTTCTTTAAAATCATTAAAAATAGTATAAGGAAAATTGATAGAACTCTTTTGATAAATTAAACTAGACAAGTAAAATAATTCATTTTTGTTTAATATATATGTATAAAATATAATAAGGGAAATACATCAAAGAGGAAGTAAGCATTTAAAAACCGTGCTTCTTTCTTTTGTATTATTTATGAATGAATTCTAGACATAGGCATGAACTGTATGTAGCAATAAATTATTAATGGTGGACAGCTTGAAAATTAAATTTTGCACCTAACTTTCTATTTGCCCTGAAAGTAAAATATCTGGGAATATAATAAGTATTTTATTCTAATTATCTATCAAGAAATGAACAATATAACTAGACATTATTAAAATGAAGTGAAAAGGGATTAAAACGTGGGTTGTGGTGTGGTGGTGGAACTGCTTCACCCTTAACCAGAGGTCTCGGGTTTGAGCCCTGGGTATGGAGAAAATTTTGTTGGAAGTGTCACCCTCGAATAGACACTGCCGTGCGCAATCCAAATTTAATCGGAGCTCCAATGTGGATTCCGAACACCAGGTGGAAAAAACAGAAAAAAATGAAGTGAAAAGGGAAGCTTTAATATTCGGTTGACTACTTAATTCTAAATCGTCTTGGAGCTATAATGTGCTATTCAATTCTTCCGTTCTTATTAGTCATTACATAAAAATGAAAAATCATTATTAACTATAGTTATTAACTATAGCCAGTTTCAAAAGGATAACCAAGTTAATCTTATTTTGAGAACATGTAATATTAATATTGCATATATAGTCAAATTTGAGCTGTATATGTAGTAATAAATTATTAATGGTGGACAACTTGTAAAAATTATTTTTTGCACCTAACTTTCTATTTGTCCTGAAAGTAAAATATCTGGGAATATAACACTATAATACTCCCTTCGTCCCATATTAGATGGGCATCTTATTAAAAATATTTATCTCATATTATTATTTATTAAATCAGGATAGAATTAATTAATTTTTTCTCATTTTATCCCTATAGTTATTATGGTCTTTGGATACTTAAAGAAATTTTGAAGATTCATAATTTATTTTTTCAATAGGCTAATTAATATGAACAAAGGGCGAAATAGTAAAGTTAATCAATCTATTAATGATTTCTTAATTATTATGTAAAATAGAAAGTGTCCATCTAATATGAGACGAAGATAGTAACTATCTAATTATCTATCAAAAAATGAACAATAAAACTAGATATTGATATAAAGTGAAAAGGGAAGCTTTTATATTCGGTTGACCACTTAATTCTAAGTCGTCTTAGAGTTATAATGCTATTCCTTCCGTTCCATATTATTTGTTGTATTTATAACTATGCATTGCATCGTATATATCTCCTTTTTTTTTGTAACGTAATTCATTTTGGGGTGATAGAAAGGACATTGTTACCTAACGATAGGAAAATAAAATAATTTTATTAACTATAAATGGTCATTTTCACAAGGACAACTAACTTAATCTTATTTTAAGAATATACAATATTAAAGGGTTAAATGAGACAAAAATAATTAATTTAATCTTGATTTTGATAAAATAACAAGTTTGAATACTTATTCTTGATAATCATTAAGTCGGTAGGAGTAACGGTAATTAAACAACTTGTAAATAGTGTTTATAAAAAAATCATGTGAAACTTAATTTAATGAGAAAATTATTGAATTTGTGAATAAAGTACTATATTTGTCTCTAAAAGAGAAGGCAAGTTACATGTAAGTGTTAAATATTGACCAAGTAGTGCATTGATTTTGATAAAATGCCTTTTATCGTCCTTTTTCTACTCATGTACTATGTAATTAATTTACCCAGAAGGAGACCTAGAAATAAAATAGTCTTGGAGCTTAATTAAATAATATATTTTTACTTTGTTGTGATATTAATGCACCTACTCAACTACCCTAGTTTCGTAATATTAATTTTACACCTAACTTTCTTTTTTCGTACTTAAACGTGAAATATCGTGGAATATATATAGTCATTGACTTGAGTCAATGGATTTTTTTTAAAAAAAATTATTGTCGGCAAAGAGCATTTTTGTATTAAAAGGCCACAAAATAAAGTGTTGAATTGAATAAATTTATATATAAAATATATTTTATATACTAAATTTGGAAATAATAAAATATTAAATATTTTGTCTCTGATCTGGGGTGATGAAAATGACTACAAGTCAAAAGAAAATTAATTTATTCATAAAGTCCCACCTCCTAAACCTATTAATATGCTACTAATCATATTGAAATTAAATTAGTTATAACATCTTGAATTGCAAGGTATTCTATTAATTAACTTGATAGTTATAAGCTACTAGATGTTAGATATCTTTCTTTGGATATGATTTAATTTTTTTTTATTAGATACTTAATTTTAATTAATTGACCCGGTTCTTGAAATGGATCTCTATATTGTCTTCTTTCGTATTTCTTTGATTCATCACTTTTAAATTGTAGAAGCGTTTAGAGAGTTTTTATAAAAATTCTACGAAAGTATACTTAATAGCGTGTTCTAGCTTCTACTTGTGACTCTTACATAACAACAACACAACATATGGGGTTTGGGAGGGTAGAGTGTACACAAACCTAGCTTGCCTCTACTTCAAAGTTGAGATAAAGAGGTTATTTTCGATAAATCTTCGGCTCAAGATAAAAAATAATTTAGAAAAAAAAAGGTAATGAAATTAAGTATAAGAGGCAATAATAGATAGTAAAAAATAACAAATAGCATAGCAGAATAGTACTACAGTAAAATAATACTATAATTGAACTATATGAAACTATATAAAAAGCGAAGAATAAGAAACTAAAAGAATAGTCCTATGACTACTAGTAACGACAACAAGAAAATGCAGTCCTTACTAGTATATATGGTCGCACTCCTACCTACTAACTTTTTGCCCTAATTTGTATCTGTAACATCCGGCAATGTGAAATAATTGAAGAGGCTTAGAATTGGAAATTTTCATTTTTGGAAAGAATTTAAAGTTTTGGAAATTTTGGCTAAGTATGGAAAAGGTGAGTTTTTGGCCAACTTTGATCAGTTGTAACTTCTAGCTCATGATGAGTTAGAAGTATTTCCAGTTATGGTTGCATAGCACTCGGAATGATCTTTCTAACGCCACCGAGTTTGCTCAATTCCGAGTCCGTATGAGCGAGTTATGGCCATTGAAAGTTGGGCAGTTGGCAAGGAAATCCGTCCGGGAATCATTAAGGGCATTTTGGTCTTTTCCCTAGCCTTTTATTTTGGTTATATAAATGTGTTAGGCTGATCATTTTGATCAGTTTTACCATTTTAAAAGAAGTGAGAGTGAGGGTTTTGAGAGAAGAAGAAGAGAGGAAGAAGAGAAGAAGAGAAGAAGAGGAGATCAAGCAAGGAGATCATCGTGGATTTTCGTCGGGGGTGATCCCTACCAAGGTATGTGAGCTTTTAGTGTTGGGTGATCCTTTCCCCCACACACCTAGTTCCTTCTATTCATTAAGAAAGGTTTGGTTATGTTGTTAAAGTTGGTTGTTGTTGTTGTGGAATTATTGTGGGTTGTGGAACATGATTGGATTGTGTTTTTGAGTGGTATTCTATTGAATGTTGAGGGATATTATGTTTCTAAGTGATTGGGACTGGAACCCTTGAGGTTAGAGGATTTAGAGTTGGAGACGTGAAGGAGAAAGTCGGGCAGCTTGCGAGGAGCACGTCCGCGTCGCGGACTTGTTCCCTCTGTGAACAAAATCTTCTCCGCGTCGCGGACAGGACGCGGACTCCACTGTTTTCAGAATTTATGTTCGAAGATTTTCTTTAGTTTGGCTGTCCCAAATCATTCCTAAACATCATGAGGTCCTTCCAAACACCAATCAAGTCCTTGAATCCATAATTAAATTCAAGAAAGTTAGGATCAAGTCAAGTGAAGTTAGAAGTCAAGTGGAGTTAGGACCAAGCTTAGAAGTTAAGCAAGTCTTTAAAGCTTTTAAAGAGTCTTCATTGAACGTTTTAACTTCATTCTAAGGCTCAAGTTCCAAGTTAAGTATAGAGTTTCAAGTCAAGCAAAGAGTATAGAGTTTCAAGCTAAGTAAAGAGTTTCAAGTTTCAAGTTTAGTAAAGAGTAAAGAGCATATAGTTTCAAGTCGAGTAAAGAGTATCGAGTTTCGAGTTAAGTCAAGAGTCAAGAGTTTAAAGTTGAGTTCTTTTCTCAAAGTCATTAGGGAACTATGTATTCCCAAAGGAGTTTTAAAGAAATGTTTTTACATTTAAACAAGGTTGGAAACTGAGATTTCCAAAAGAGCCTTCGGGCTAGTTTTTGAGTAATTATCTCATATCAGCAGGAATAAATATGTTTTCAAAACATAAGAGCCAGTACATTTTTGGGAGTAGTATCGAGCACCGAATTGGGGGAGCGTTCAAAGAACCCACAGCCCCCATAGAACCATGTTAGCCACCATGGGTAGAAAAGGATCATACTTTTTAGATGAATCCTTTTCATATTAGACGAGTGGATCCATTAGGCATTTCAGGTCTTATACCTTTGGCCGGGTATAAGATGCTCTGGCAGCGTGAGGTCGATCGCTGTATCATCACTATAGCTCTTATGTGATGGTTGTCGGTTAGAGAAACTCCCACCGCAGTTATTGTATTTTCATACTCAGAGATTATTGTATTTTTATATACATCAGTTCATTGTATTTCTATATACATTTCAGGCTTATTGTATCTTTGTATACACACAGAGTTTATAGCATGTTTTAAACAGTCTTTCTTTATATCGCACTTGTTTTAAATTGCCTTATATTGAAAGAAGTCAGTCATGTGGAGTTGAGTTGAGCCAGGTAAGCTATTCAGTTTCTCCCAGGTTTCCTTCTAGCCGTTGTTGCTTAGCTTTCCAGCTTGCATACTCGTACATTCCATGTACTGATGCCATTTGGCCTGCATCGTTTCATGATGCAGATCCAGGTATCCCAGATCAGCAGCCTGTGCGTCGTTGATCCAGCTGAGCACTCCAGAGTCAGTGGTGAGCCTCCTTGCTTTCCGGAGGACTCTATTATTTCGTGTTCTTAGTTTTGTCTTATTAGGATGTTGCGGGGTCTGTCCCAACATCCATCTCAGTAATTTAGAGGCTTCATAGATAGACAGATAGACAGTCAGTCAGCTAGTTTTGAGTCTCTTATCTATGTATATATGTAAATACTCTATTTTGAGACCCGAGGTGCCTTTATGGCCAGAATTGTATAAGTTAAGTTGTTTTTGTAATATTGCATCGCTTGAGTTATTCTGTTGAGTTAGGTTTCCGCTGAGTTAAGAAAGCCAGGCCAAGGGTTCGCTTGGGGCCAGAAATGGTCTCCGGGTGCCGGTCCCGCCCAGGGTGTAGGCTCGGGGCGTGACAGTATCCTCCACACCTTCTTTCTATAATGTTTTAACAAAAAAAAATATAAAAATTAACTAAACCATATAGGTATCAAAGAGAATTCGAATGCTTAATTTTAATGATGTAAAGCAAGATAATAAAAAATTGATATGATTCAAATTTTATAAAATAATCGATTGAACCTAACATTGATACCCCCTACCCTACACGTATCTAGATAGTATCTTTAATTATCTGTATTTCTTTTCTCTATTTAATAGATACTTCATAGCAATGAATAATCCAGGAGAAGCAAGAGTTGAGTAGAACAAAAGAAGAAACAGCCAAACCAAAGAGGTAATTTTGTTCACTTTCTCGGCTATGCTAAACACTATCAATTAATGTTATTATTATGCACCTCAAATTGAAGAGCATGATCGACTCAGATGAATAATTATTTTTTATTTATAAGATTCTTGGTCATTGTTATTTTATTTTTTTATTAATTGTCAATTCATATTTAATTTGATAGTTACTTTATGAAGCCTTTAATTAACGAGGAAGAAGTAATTACACAATGTCCACCTTGTAGATTATACCTATTGATTACTTGAATTAATTACACAGTGTCCACCTTATGTTTTTGACGATATAGTTTTTAAACATTTGATTCTCACGCATTTGACATAAAAATAGTTGGTAGAAGAAATTCACTTGATATTTTCTGTATTTTTTTTTTGTTCTTTTCTTCAAAAGAATTTCGTCGAGCTCATGTGTTTTCAATTAATTTAATAAGTGTATCCTTTCTGATTTTTTATTTTTAAAATTCTATTTCAGTATTTTATGATATTTATTGCTTTGTTTTGTTTTTTTTTCATTTCAAATCAATATATTGCTTTTGAATTAATAATAAAATAATAGCCGTGATATTTAGAAATTGAAATTACAAAGAATGTGTCTGTTGTTGAAGAAAAAGGGATGACACACTCCATTGAGAGTACCTCAATAGATAATCAAATTCCACTGCCTCTTCAAACTGAAAAAGATGAGCGTATCATAAGTATTTTATGATATTTATTGCTTTTTTTATTTCATTAGCCCACTTTTCTTTTGGCAATTAAATATAGAATTTTTGATACTCTTTAATTTTAGGTCTACCTCACAATCCTAACATATTCGCTAAGTAAAAACAGTTTGACGCTATTATTTTTAATTTATATTGTTAATAAAAAAAGGTAAATATGCATAATTTATTAAACTACGAAGAATATTGTTAAGAAAATAGTGCTTTTAATAAACATTTGAAAATTTCTTACGCCCTTCCATTACAGATAGAAAAAGGAAGGAAAATGCATCAATTAAGCGACAAAAAGGAAACAAATGATCCATCAGAGTCGCAAACAAAGAAATGTATAAATCAAATTTTTGCTAAAATGTTTGAGGATTTGGACAAATCATCTTTTAAATCGTGTACCATATTCAAAGTAAATGTGCGGCTACGTGAATCAAATCCAGATGCTTATACACCGAAGATGGTCTCTATTGGTCCTTACCATAGGAAAAATCCTCAACTTCGTCCAATGGAAAAGTACAAATTATTATACCTACAACGATTTCTGAAACGAAGAGAGGGGTTCGATGTGAAATATTGGATCGGTAAATTGGAGGAACTGAAGGAGGAAGCACTAAAGTGTTACGATGATATAGAAGGCCTCGATATTGATAACCGTCATGAATTTTGCAAAATGTTGTTGCTTGATGGTTGTTTTGTGGTTGAATTTATTCGTGAGTGTTCTGAAAAATATGCAGAAGAAGGAGAAGACAAAATTATCAATTTTGTTGATTACAAATATAATCAAATACTTCGAGACTTGTTGTTACTAGAAAACCAACTTCCTTTCTTTATCCTCAACAAGCTGCATGACTTAACAGTGAAACATGATGAATTTCAATTGGAAGAACTGGCGATCACTTTGTTTAGCCATGTTGTTAACTTGGGATTTATGTCAGTAACCGGTACTGTTTCGTGTCTGATGAATTTATTTCTATCTGAACGTGATATGAAACATTTACTTCAATTAGTACACACTGTTTCATGTCCGAGGAATTTCGGGAAATCGTCAAACGACAATGACACCAAGTGGAATAAGGTCATGCCAAATGCAACAGAGCTTTCTGAAGCTGGAGTTAGATTTGCAAAGTTCAATCAGACGACAAGTTTATTTGATATAAAGTTTGAGAATGGATTGATGACAATATCATCTCTTGACGTGGTAGATGATACCGAAACCCTCCTACGAAATCTCATTGCTTATGAGCAACAATCAATTGATTTACAATATTTATATTTCAGTGATTATGCAATTTTTATGGATCAATTGATCGACACAGATAAAGATGTGAGTTTGCTTCGCCATAAAGGAATCATAGCAAACTGGATAGGAGAGGACAAAGAAGTGGCTAGCCTCTTCAACAAAATCGGAAACGGGGTCACTGTTTATTCCAACTTCTATTACAAAGAAGTATTCACAAAAGCAGTTAAACATTGTGATGAAAAATCATGGAACAGAATGAAGGCAAGTTTAAAGCACAATTATTTTAGTAGTCCTTGGGTAGGAGCTTCAACTATGACAGTCATCATACTCCTCATACTCACTACTATACAAACTATTCTAGCTATCATAAGTGCCTTTAAGTAAGTAGTAATTCTAGTGTTTCCTCACAACTACATTCATGTAATTTTCTTATGAGTTTTTCATTAATTCTATTTTGTATTGGGTTTTTATAGCTAAATGTTAATTTGTTTATTTCAAGTATCTATCAATCTTGGGGATTACTAATTGTATGTCTTAATTAAGGAATTAATTATAACTGAATTACAAAATGAATTGTCTAAATAATAGATAACTTTTTTTCATAAATCCTTTGATTCCTATATTTGTAGTTGATTATTTTTCGAGCCCCAAACGTAGTTACTTTTTATCAAAATGCATAAAGCTTTTAGCTTGTTTTCCCTTTTTGGTTGTTGTAAGTTGTAACTGATCTGAACAATGGAGGATAAAAGAAGATTGAATTTTGGGTTTAGAAGTTCAAAAAGTTGATTTGCTACAAACGAACTTCATTTTCGATGGTCATATCTCAAAAGAATAGGAATATCGAGGGGAATTTGTATCTAAAATTTGAGTAAGAATCAATCTAATTTTGGCATGAAATTCAGTCACAGTTCATTGAATTTTGAAGTAATAGTCAAATCATATCAAATTTGTATAATAATTAGTATATTTTAAGTTACATTTATGTAGTCACAAAAACTCCATCACGTTTTCTTCCTCTTCAAAAATGTTAACTTCCCTCCCTATATCACTTGAGTGAGAATAAGAACAAATAACTCAAAAGCCCGGACGACGAGTGGAGGTAATTTTTTTTTTCTATGCCTTCTTACTTGTTAGTTGTGTATATTTTTTTTTAATACCTTCTTACTTTTAATCTTCTATTATATTGTGCCTCCACATAAAACAATTAAAATAATTGGATAAATAGTATTAACTTTGTGATAGAATTGGCTGTAACTTCAATAGGGTATTACCAAATACCATACCAAACCAAAGTTTAATTTAAAGGTAACCGAATTATCGAACCAAAATTTAAAAAGCTGATAGTTGATATCTATTTTTAACTACTAATAACCGAATTACCAAACAAAATTCGAAAATCCCAAATCAAATACTGAATGCCCACCCCAAAAGGCAAGTATAGTGAAACGGAGCATATTGTCAATTCTTGGATCAGATTCTTAAAGAGGAAAATCAACTACACAAAATGGTGTCTTCTCTCCAATCTAAGAAAATATATCATAGATCGTCCTTTTCAAAATAATGCACCTATTAAAATTTTGAATACGCCTATGTACGTACCAATCTCATAGTCCTCATCCCCACTGCCCTCACATCCTTAACCCCATGCCGACCTTAATTGTGCTTGCTCAAATTTTATACAAATATTATATTCAACTTATTTATCAAATATTAAAAATAAATAAGAAAATCACATATTATTCAGAAAAAATAACAAATCTTCCATCATACTGAACACACCTTAAAAGTGTTGTTCTTCAGTTATACTTGATATCACATTTTAGAATAAATAGTGGCTTGAACACACACTCAAAATGTTATTCTATGATATGTTTTACCCTAAAAGTGTTGTTCTTCAATTATACTTGATATCAAATTTTAGAATAAATAGTGGCTTGAACACACACTCAAAATGTTATTCTATGATATGTTTTCGTAAATGTAATGTCTATATACACTTTATTCTATGATACTAAAGCTTAATTTATTCTAAGATACTTTTCTCAAAATGCACACTATTTCATGTTAGTAATGTATGCAGGTTTGCAATTACACAAATTAAAGAAAAATTAATCTATATATAGTATACCCATATAAGAATTTTATATTCACCATCTCTCATATTCCTTCATCTTCATAAAAGTTAAGCAGAGCAAAAGAATTTAAGAAGAAACTCAAGTACACTCCAACTAGTCCATTTTGAATCAGGTAAATGTCTTATACAACATTCCATCCAATACACTATAACAAATAAATAATTTTGTGATAATACTATATTATATTTAATGGCAATAATATAATATAGGTATTTAGTAACCAGCATTCTAGATAAATGTCCTTAATAAGTAAGTATATAGTAATTGTCTCAATTGTACCTAAAGTTCCATCTCCAAAACCTACTAATATGCTACTCATATTGAAACCAAATTAGTTCTTAACTATTGAGTTACAAGGTATTCTATCAATTTGAGTATAGTAAGCTGCAAGATATTTGATATCTTTCTTTTAATATGATTTAAATTTCTCTTATTTGATGGATACTTAATTTTAGTAGACTCAATTTTTGAGCTCCTCCGTTTTAATTTGTTTATCTTTGTTTAACTCCATATTTATACATTACTATAAAATAATGGAATAGAACTTTATTATTTTCGTCTTTCATATCTCCTTGATTCATCACTTCTTTAATTTGTAAAAGCGTTTAGAGAGTTTTTATCAAATTAAAATTCTACGAAAGTATACTTAGTATCGTGTTCTAACTTCTACATGTGACTCTTACATAACAACAACAACACAACATACGTAGTTCCACAAAGTGGAGTCTGGGAGGATAGAGTGTACACAGATCTTGCCTGAGATAAAGAGGCTATTTTCGATAGTATAGCAAAATAGTATTACAGTAAAATAATATTATCATTAAACTATATGAAATCATAAATAGCAATAAAAATCGAAGAGCAAGAAACTACAAGAATATATATAGTCCTATGACTACTAGTAAGGGCAACAAGAAAATGCCCTTTAAATTTGTCCTGTGTTTTTCATTTAATTACTTTACTAAATATTATACCTATTGAATACTTGTATTATGTATAAAATGTTCCTATTAAACATGTTTTAGACAATAAAATTTTTAATGGCTTGATTTTCACGTATTTGACATGAAAATTGTTGTTAGAAGAAATTCTATCGACATTTTCGTAGTTTTTATTGAAATTAAAAAAAATGTTTTTTTTTGTAGGAATTAGAATTGAAGAAAGAGGGATGGCACACTCCATTGAGATTACCTCAATAGATAACCAAACTCCACTGCTTCTTCAAACTGAAAAAGATGAGGTATCTCTCTTATCAATTTAGTTTTTTTATTTCATTAACCTACTTTTCTTTTGGCAATTAAATATAGAATTTTTTAGACTATTGTGATTTTAGGTCTACTTTATGATCCTAACATATTCACTAACTATGGATTTTTTTTAAAATTTGAGTTGGGTTTGGAGGGATAAAGAAAATAGGTCGGGTGAAGTAAGTTTATAAAGTCTTGTTGACATTTTATAATTAAAAAAAGCAGTTTTAAGTTGTTTTTTTTAAAAAAAAAAATTCGTCTTGTTAACGAAAAAGGTAAGTATAGATAATTTGTTAAACGACGAGGTATATATGCACAACTTCTTTAAATGCAGATCAAGGAAACAAACGATGAAGATCCATCAGGGTCGCAAACAAAGAAACATGTAAATCAAATCTTTGATAAAATGTTTGAGGATTTGGACAAATCATCTTTTAAATCGAATAGCATATTCAAAGTAAATGTGCGGCTACGTGAATCAAATCCAGATGCTTACACACCAAAGATGGTCTCTATTGGTCCTTACCATAGGAAAAATCCTCAACTTCGTCCAATGGAAAAGTACAAACTATTGTACCTACGGCGATTTCTTCAACGAAAAGAGGAGCTTGATGTGGAATTTTGCACCAGTGAATTGCAGATACTGAAGGAGGAAGCACTCAAGTGTTATGAAGATATAGAAGATAATAGTCATGAATTTTGCCAAATGTTGTTGCTTGATGGCTGTTTTGTGGTTGAGTTTATTCGAGAGCGTTGGTATGAGGTAGAGCAGCTTCCAAAAGAAAAAGACATGATTATCATTACTAATGATGCAAGTTACATATTCCGAGACTTGATGTTATTAGAAAATCAACTTCCTTTCTTTGTCCTCGACCAACTTTATCACTTGACAAAAAAAGATTATGAATCACCACTGGCAGTACTGGTGAATAATGCGTTTACCCGTTTCGTAGACACGCTAAAAATATTTCGTGCATCCTTTAGACTGATAGGAAGTATCACAGGAGATATCAAACATTTACTTCATCTAGTACACATATTGTTATGTGATGGGAATCCAACGAAAAATGTAGACCATCAAATAATGTATCATAAGGTCATGCAAAATGCAACAGAGCTTTCCGAAGCTGGAGTTAGCTTTGCAGACGTCAGCTCTGATACCACAAAATTATTGGATATAAAATTCGATAATGGATTGATGAGAATTCCTTGTTTTCGAGTCGAGCATGGTACAGAAACGCTCCTACGAAATCTCATTGCTTATGAGCAACAATCAAATGTAAATCCTTCATATTTCAGTAATTATGCAATTTTCATGGATCATCTTATCGACTCAGACAAAGATGTGAATTTGCTTCGCCAGAAAGGAATCATAGTGAACTGTATCGCAGATGACAAAAGCGTGGCTAGCCTCTTCAACAAAATTGGAAATGGGGTCGTCCCGACGTATCCCAACTTCTATTACGATCTGGAATTCAGACAAGCAATTGAATATAGTGAAAAACCATGGAACAGAATGAAGGCAAATTTGAAGCATAATTATTTTAGTAGTCCTTGGGTAGGAGCTTCAACTATGACAGCCATCATACTCCTCCTACTCACAACTATACAGACTATTCTAGCTATCACAAGTGCCTTTAAAAGTAACAAGTAATTGTCTCAATTCATGTATTGGGTTTAATTTGTTGTTGAATGCTAATCCATCAGTTTAATTATTTCAAGCCTCTATTAGTTTTGAGGTTTATTAATTATGTTTCTCTTAGTTTATTTTAATAGTAATTAATTATTTTTAGTTGAACATTTTTCAGGTAGTTTTCTATCGAAATATATCACTCGGCAATCAAAACCAGAAAAATAAGTGTATCAAAACAAATTGCAAAATATATAAAAGACTTCTCGTTTTCCTCCTCTCTTCAAAAATGTTAACTTCCCTATATCTATATTCTTTGCTAAGTAAGTTCTGTTATTGTTGGTAGGGGCGTAAAAAGAATATGAAAAATCGATCGAACAGACCGAATCAAATCGATTTATGTTATTTTTTTCAATAAAATCGTGAACTTTTATTTAAGTATATAACCGTCCCGAACAATTGGAATGGTCTTTTTAATTTATGAAAAAAACCGAATAATTTCCGAACCGAACCAAATAATATGTAAATATATTTTATATATTAACAATATGCTAAATTTAATATATAAATATATTTTATAATATTTTTTCAAATATAAATATAACTTAGGTCCTAAGCCTCTAGTTGTTGGGTTCTGAAGAGTGATTAGGGCGTCATGCGGAAGCTTACAATTACAAATAATATGATTGATAAATTAGATGACAAAAACTTATACTAAAAACTAATACTATTATATGAAAACTAATATAAAGAAAAAATATTAAAATTGTTGAGAGATTAAATCTCCCCATAAACAAAACTCACTAAACGACTACATTGTGGATTCTATTGTATTATGCTATGAGAATAGGGATCTTCAATTTATAGATCTCCAAACTATTCCTGTAAGGAAAGAATAAACCAAATATGGAAGAAAATTATATTTTCCTTTCAGAAAAAGTTCAAGTATTTATGGTAATACTTAACTTTTCTTTAAGGAAATAAATAAACTTCAAATAAGGAAAGAAAATCAGGGCAAAACGCTAACACTAGTGACTACAAGATTTTGGGTCTTTGCTCTTTAATTAGCCTTTACTTAATTAGGTTTAAAATTAAAAGATATTATAATAGATACTCTATCGAACAATACCAAACACCCCTATTAAATGTTTAAGATTAAACAATACGGTAACAAGGGTTTACATTCTTGTTTTCTTGGTGAAGAATTAAAGTGCTTCTTCAAGAACATATTTGTGACAGAAATATTTTAATAGTAGTATATTTTGAGGTGATATTATAAAAGTAAAGAAAAACACAAAAATTAACCGAATTGTACCGATACCGAAGAGAACTGATATGATTGGGATGGTTTTAAAAAATTTAACTTTGGTTATACATTATATAATACCCGAAAAATTGGGATGGTGTAGTTTTAAAAATATAACAGACCAAACCGTCCCATTTACATATGTCCTTGGTATGTGGTAGAGCCACAGTCACTTAAGTCTAACAAGCATATAGCAAAAAGATAGAGAATACGATATGATTACTATTTGATATTTAATTAATTAAAATTTGAAATATGTATTGAAAATACCTCTAAACTTGGTATGAATTATTACTTTAGGCTCCCAACTATTCACAGCCTTAAAAACACCCCTCTATTTGATTACACGGATTTTAAAAACATCCCTCTTATGCCACGCATCATCCACCCACACATATATGTTAAATTATTTGCTGACGTGATATACAATTATTCACCATTCGACCATAGAGACATACAGTTTGTGAGTATCATCAAAACCTTGAAATACAACGGAATACAAGTTGGAAAATGGGAGATAGACACTGAGAAGCAATAGACATAAAAGTAAGAACAAATAATCTGAAAAAAAGAATTACGATTAGACAAGGCAAGAAGAAATGAAACTTGCCATTAGCAAAAAGGACAAAGATGTATTAAAGCTTTTGAAATTTCCCACTAAGCCAAAGACACTTTTTTTTTTTGGAATATCTCACTGGCCCTTGATTGTCGATATCTAATGTGGTGATTAAATATAATGATTCGTGATTGTGATGGTAATGGTAGTTAGGTATGAGCAGTAAGTTGGAAACCTGCTGTATGCACAACGGAAGCATATCATAATCATACTGCTTACATAAATAATAGACAACACATAGTTTATGCTAAAACATATAAACTTTCTAAAATTTAATTCAAGATTTACCTGTTGAAGCGTGAGCAAATACCTTCAAGCGAATTCACAAGCTAGTCCACAAACTGGATGGGAGTTCTACGGTCTTCTACAGTTCACTTCCGAACTCTCAATAGTTGGGTGGACAAGTATCGTATATAAACTTATTCATTAGAGGAATTACAAGAAAAAGCACCGACATTTAGTGACGGATAAAAAATCTTGTCCCTTAAATGTATATGTAGATATTATTTTGGTCCCTAATTCTCGATATTATAACAAAAGGGCAAAATATGGTCTCGATACTCCAAATCAAACGGGACAGAGCATCATTTTATAAATTTGACTCTAAAAAAAGAGGGAGATAAATAAAGAAAAAAGGTAAAGGTAAACTTGAAGCGTGAAAAATTAAACCTACCTCGATGTCTCAAAACCCCTAAAATCAACACCACCTCTCAGATGAGCAATTTCAACAACACTCCTCTGAGGTTCTCCACAAACACAACGCTCCGCTGAGGTTCTCCAAAAGCCTCTGTTCCTCATCCCTTCTACTTCTGGTCGAGATTGGAGCTATGTACAGACTGTACACCATTGATCTCTTCGAATCTCTCTGTTCGGTCAGATCTTTTGTTTATATCTACCTCAAATTTTTCTTTCTATTTTGTGTTTTTGCCTCATAGTTTTGTTACTCGTTGATCTTTCAAGAGGAGTAAAGTGATATTCCATATTAAAATTATTTTAGATGATGTTTCTTACTTTCAAATGGCACTGATTCCTGAATTAGGGTTATCTTTGCTATTAAGATCTTTATTCTTCAAGAAAGAATTATTATATGAGTTAGGGTTATCTTTGAGATTATGATATTGATATTGAAGTGGGTGCACATATTTAGTGTTTCAGAGAGATTAAACAATTGCAATTTCCTCAACTCATTTTTTGATTTATGTTGTTATTGAATGTTCGGCACTCTAGCAGTTATAGTGTTGTTATATGTTCTCCACATGTTATAGCATTTTTATCTATACATATTGGTAAGTGATTTATTTGAGCTCTATGAATTTAGTGAGGTGGGGTTCAACATTATCAAGAATATTGTGGGAGTTTGATCAAAAAAGTTGCAGTTATCCACAAAAAAACTATTGAATGGGAAAAACAACAAAAAATTATAGAGGTAATTAGGACCGTTTATTCATTTCTGATTGTGTTTTAACAGAGGTAATTAGGATATGATTTTAGTAATAAAATTAGTCCACAAACTGTTATTTAATCAATACAAGTTAAAGAAAAGTTATATATGAGATTATATACGCTAATAGATTCAAAATTCACAATATGAGGTCAAAGAATTATTTAAGGATCTAACCTAGTGTTTTAACTACATTAGTGAACTCTTATTTTCTAGCCTTTCTTATTGCTATATACTTTTTCTTGTCTCTGTGTATCTTTTTATTGCTTGCAAGCTTATGAGCACTTCCATTTAGCAGTTACATTGTCAAATTGTCTTCCTTTATTACGTATGGCGATAATTAATGTTCCTTGTTCAAGAATCATGTTTCTTCATGGTTAAAATTACATGTTCATGTGTGCTATGAAAGAGTATAAGATTACATGCTTTTTCATGGTTAAAATATACACATTTGTAGGAAAAAATAACTAGTTTCATAGTTGGTTTATTGATAGTTTATGCATTTATGATTGAAATCTAAAAATAACTAGTGTATATTTGCAAAACTTTTAAAGTAGCGATCACATCTTATTTGATAAATTTTAACCGAATAAAATCTCTTATAAGAAGAAACTACTTTTTGTTTTTTGGGAAATCTTGTGAGTTTTGGTCTAATTCATTTCCTTGGTTTTAATTTTATTAAGTGATGAAGATACGGATCTAGCATCCATTTATATGGTATAATAATCTTGTCATGTATAAAAGAATTAATGGTAGGACCAAAGCTTACTAGTTCTCTGTACCACTTTAGCAATTGAAGATTATCATTGAGAATTTGGTTTGCTACTCCAGAACAACTATGCGCGAATATGAAAGAGATGTAATTTATGATCTCCATGATTTTTTCAGATCTTTCATCTTTTATTTTGCTATGACAATTTTGTGGTGTTCATTCAGGAGTATAAATATTTGGATGAATATGAGGAGGAAGGTGAAGAACAAGAAGAGGATGAGTGTGGTAAAGAGGAATATGAGGAGAAAGAAACTGAAAAACTTCCAAAAGAGTTATTAGAGTACCAGGAACTCAGATAAATGACTGAAAAAGATATCAGGAAACAGAGGAAGACAAGGAATTAAGAAGGCATTGCCAAGGGACAAGTGAGTGCCACTAGTGTGTTTCTGTTTTTGAAAATTCTTATCTTTTTTTTTTGGAATCTAAGTAATTCATCATGACAATAAAATCAATCTACTATAATTACTTATCAATATTATTCAACACTTGGTTGTATTCATAACTTAGGAAATACACTTGATCAATAAACTAATGTTGTCATCTCGAGTTTCAAAAAAGAGGATGTCGAACCAGTTGTTCATATGATGATTGCTTCAAGCACAAGGCCATTATAAAACTAATAAAACTAACTTGCACACGTTTAAGTCAACCATACAACTAATTGACTCAAGGTTCTGAATTTTTTTAAATAACTGGAGCATTGAGAATACAACAATAACAACATGCCCAGTGAAATCCCACTAGGTGGGGTCTGGGGAGGGTAAAGTGTACGCAGACCTTGCCACTACCTCGTGGAGGTAGAGAGGCTGTTTCCGGGAGACCCTCAGCTCAAGAACAACAAATCTAAGTGACAGGAGAGATATATATAAAACATAACAGCCAATACAAAAGATAGCGTATAATCAACAAATGAGACAATAACAAGAAGAAAGTAATGCGATGCATGAAATGCAGTAAACAACATAAGGCTAGGTCTACTCCAAACGCTAACAACCCATACCCTTGCAAGGGAAGACAACACGCTAACCCTACTAACCTTCAACCTTAATACGCGACCTCCACTCCTTCCTATCTAGAGTCATGTCCTCGATAATGTGAAGCATAGCCAAGTCTTGTCTAATCACCTCCTCCCAATACTTCTTGGGCCTACCTCTACCCCTCCGCGTACCCTCTACCACCATTACCTCGCACCTCCTCTGGGGCGTCTGCGCTCCGTCTCTTCACATGTCAAACCATCTCAGTCTCGCTTCCCTCAACTTGTCCACCACAGAGGCCACTCCCACCTTCTCCCGGATAACCTCATTCCTAATCTTGTCGCTCCTAGTGTGCCCACACATCCATCTCAGCATCCTCATCTCCACAACATGCATTTTATGAACGTGTGCGTTCTTGACTGGCCAACACTCCGCTCCATACAACAAGGCCGGTCTAACTACCACTCTGTAAAACTTACCTTTAAGTTTCAGTGGAATTTTCTTATCACACAATACTCCAGAGGCAAGCCTCCATTTCATCCAAGCAGCCCCAATGCGATGTGTGACATCATCATCGATGTCACCACTCCCTTGGATTACAGCCCCAAGATACTTAAAACTTTCCTTCTTAGGAATGATTTGTGCGGCAAGTCTCACTTCCACATCTGTCTCATCCACCACATCGCTGAATTTGCACCCCAAATATTCTGTTTTGGTCCTACTCAACCTGAACCCTTTGGACTCCAGTGTTTGTCTCCACACCTCCAACCGCGCATTAACTCTGTCTCGCGTCTCATCAATCAGTACTATGTCATCCGCAAATAACATACACCATGGGACCTTCTCCTGAATAGACCGCGTCAACTTGTCCATCACCAAAGCAAATAGGAGAGGGCTTAGGACTAATCCCTGATGCAGCCCCATCTCAACTGGGAAATGTTCTGAGTCTCCTCCAACTGTTCTAACCCGAGTCTTGGCTCCACCGTACATGTCCTTTATCGCCCTAATATAAATCATCGGGACTCCTTTAGACTCCAAGCACCTCCAGAGGACATTCCTCGGTACTTTGTCATAGGCCTTTTCAAGGTCAATGAACACCAGATGTAGGTCTCTCTTCCTTTCTCTATATTTTTCTACCAGTCTACGCATAAGATGAATGGCTTCGGTAGTCGAACGTCCCGGCATGAATCCAAACTGATTCTCAGAGATGGACACCCCTCTTCTCACCCTCATCTCCACCACTCTCTCCCAAATCTTCATAGTATGGCTCAACAATTTGATACCCCTGTAGTTGAACTGGAGCATTGAGAATATAGCAAGAATTTGTAAGGATTTCCTTAGAATTACTCAAAGAGAACGAGTCTTTCGATATAACTATAAATGCCTTTGATGTTTCTTTTCTTAAGAAGGCCCTTGATCTTTAATTCTCTCCAATTCTTTCTTGTGATATCATAACAGAAACAACATAAAACACCTTACTTTAAGTTTTAAGATGAAATGTAACAGCTTTTAAGTGTTAGACACTTTATCTTGGGAAATAGAAATTGAAGATAATGCAGAGAATATATGGACTTATTTATTGAACTGTAGATATGGAATGTTATATGTAGTCAGGCAGACTAATGAATATAGAGCAAGGGATAGCCTTATATAGATATAAAAAAGGGCAGCATTCGACCATTGAATTGTGTCTGTTTTTATTATCTAGCTTATCATAATCGCAGCTACTTGTGTCTGTCTCGGCTCTCCCCCAAACTAAAAACAATACAGACGGAGAAGAACTTTTCTTTGCTGGTTATTATGAAGAGGAAACAGAAAAGTTTTTGGTGGTATGTTCGAGTTGGGGGAGGGGGATTCCAATTCTTGCTGAAGCTTTTCATTTTGCTGCATAACAAAAATTTTCTTATCTGTCAGCTTTGAAATTAGTGCCTTTGTCTCCAACGAGTTGTCTTGTTGCTCATTATACGACCTTGATATATTATTATGCTCCGATATATTTACAATTCAAATTTTGAATACTAAAGCCGTAGGAGAAGAACCTTCCAAGGACCCCTGCCTTACATGTAATGGCACTTGAGGAGGAACATAAACAACTTTCAACTTGCAGTCCTCCACATAATTCCCCGACTCCTTATTGAACATCTCGGGAGTAATGTACTTTGCAGTAGTACAAGGGCCTGCAACAACACTTTGAAGCAGGAATTTATCCTTGCATTGCATGTATAGTAGAGCCTCTTTATGCCGTTGCATTGTAATTATGACATCGTTGAAAGATTGAGGCATGAAAATTCCAGTGTTGCGCTTTACATAATACTTCTTTTGATTTATTGTCTTTTCCTTGAAAGTAACATAATTATTAGACTTGTTCTTCCTAATATCATTGTTGCACTCTAACATCACCACACTCTCTAGACTCTACTTGTGTGATTACACTAGGTTTATTGATTGACAGGTGCTCATTGAATCTTGGGACATCTATTATGCAGGATAAGGAGCTGATTGAATATATCCCAGTGCGATCAATCACTAACAAGCATCTATCTTGAAGCTATCAATTATATGAACTGGGTCAAAAGTGTAAGAATCCAAAGAAACGATGCCCTTATATTGTTAATTACTATTATGAAAATACATCAAGTTTAGATATTCTTTTTGACCACAAACTGCATTTGATTTCAGTTGATGGACATGAACATCAAGGTTCTACGTGGACTCATTTTGTTTTATAAGTTATTCTCATTATTTTTTTTATGATCCTAGTTCTGTATTCTCATGAGTAGGATAAGCTTAATGGATATATGAGAAAAGAGTACTTAAAAACCTACTTTATGAGTTCTCTTGTGAGTTGTGACTTGTGAGTAAGCTTTTAGGTTTCGTAGCCGAGCGTAGCAAGGGATTCTCCAAAGAGAAGATAGCCCTCTAACAATATTTTGAATGACTTTGAAGCGTTTGAGTTAATTTTGTTGTTCAATGCTCTAGGAATCTAAAATATAGAATGCAATATATCTTATTTCTTATAAACACTAAAATATAGTGTGATTTGGTTGTGCACATAATTTTTTTTCTAATAGAATTTATTTTGTATGTTTTACATGATTTGGAGACATCCGTTCTCTAGTCAAGAAGCAAGTTGGTATACTTTAAAAAAATTGACAAATTTGTTATCTTTTTTTAAGGATTGTATGGAATACTTTAATAGGAATTTTAATTTTTTTTGGCCAATGAGTTGCGTAATAGTCTTGTGACCATATTTTTGTAAACATTATTGTTTGTGAGATGTTAATCAACACTTCTAATTAATATATTATCCAGATGTATTTTGTAATCTATATTATCTAAGAAAAGCATGACAGGAAAAATTACGTGTTATTTATGTGCCACATTTTCTAGCCATAAACCATCTTTAGGGACCAACAGTGTGTGAATCCTTAAAACTGTTTAAGGACCAGGTTTTTGGTCGTGATAACCTTTTAGTGTCTAGATAAGCTCGTCGTGAAATTTTAAGGTACCAATTGATTGTTTTGTGTAAGGACCATAATCATGGTCCTAAAAGAGTTTTAGGGACTAGAACTTTACATGGTCGCAAAAACGTTTTAAGTACTAGCACCTAAATCTCGTCCCTATTGATCTTTAGCGACTGAGCCAATAGGGGTGGCTGGCGACCAGAATTTTCTCGTCGCTAGTGACCTTTAGAGACCAGAATTAGACCTTTTGGGACCATATTTCTCGTCCCTAGTGGCCCTTTTACTTGTAGCGAATTCGTATTTATAGAGATTTCTTTCATTATCCAAGAAATAGAGGAATGTCTTTCCTTAAATAGAAAAGACGTGTATTTTTCCCTTTTCTTAGAATAGAAAAGGACATGTACTTCTCTCTTTCCTTAGAATAGAGAAATACACATATTTCTCCCTTTCCTCCTTAGTATAGTTTATAAGTTCTAGTTAAATACGGGCACGGTGACCACATAATTAATTACTGAGGCTTCCTATTATGGAAATAATTTTAAATAATTAATTTGAATTATTCTCACCATAATAAATTACAAATCATTCCACTAGAAATTCGTAATTGCACTCCTCTATTTATATTTTGAAATTCCCCATTAAACACATATGTAATTTCCCATGTTAAGATTACATATACTAATCAATAAACTAAATTACTGACAAATTTAATTCAATGATCAATTTCCTTTAGAGGACTGCTTAACTTATTTCATGTGTCGGATTCATAAATCTACTTGCAAGGTTTGACACGATGAAAACTTATAAGCTTCTCAAAAAGGCATATCATCAATCTCTATATCGAGACATGGATTCCGTCAACTCGCTTATTAATTCACCAATATATATTATCATCATCCAATCTACCTGACATATTGATTAATCTTAGAATCTCACCTTTTAATAAATCAAAACGATAATTAATATATACAGATCATAAAGTTATATCAGGATTAAGAATACAAGTACATTTAATAGTTTAGAGAATATGCTTTTGTCAGTCAGTCTAAAACAACTATCTCTACTCGGTCCCGTTCAATACATACAAAACGTACTAGCACAAGAAGGTGGAACTATACCATTCAAATAATCAAGATAAACTACATATAATCTTGTGCTACAATCGTATCGATGTCGTGTCCAATTCCCATCTTAGATTGTGAACAAAAAACGTTATACTTATAAGAACCGATGATTTAATCCTCTGTGTATAAGCTAAAACTCTATACACTAAATCATCTGCTATATAAGTAAACAAACACCATAAACGAATATATGATTTATTAAAAATGAATAAATAATTATTCTATAATAAATATTATATATAAATACATGATTAATAGTTTATATCCCAACACAGTACTCATTCAGCTAATAAAGATTCAGTCATTTGTCATTCTGATTGTCTTACGAGGAGATTCATGTGTTGATTGTTGGTGTGCCCCTAATTTCTATCTCATTTCGTTCATCTTCTTTTTTTTTTCTTTCCATTGTTTTGTTGTTGTAATGTGATTTGTTATGTTTGTTAAAGTTGCAAGAATTTTCCAGTTTATGTCAGAAGATTCAGTACTACTCACTACTAGTTATCTAATTTAAGTTAAAGAAAGTGGAATTCGGAAAATATTAGTTTAGAACTCAGTAACTTAAAAAGACTAAAATTCTGAGAGTTCAATTACAAAAGAAAAATGAAAACAAGAAGGAATTTTGACAGGTTCCTAGTTTCCACTAAAATGGCTCATGTGTTTTCTCCCTCTTGTTTTTACTTGGTCTCCTTCATATGAGATTCTTTTCCTTTTTTTCTAACCCGCTCATATTTGATCCAACCTGCCCATTTTAAGTCACCGCTCTTGACATCCCAGCTCGTTCCACGTGCTTTTACTTCCCTCTTTTGCCATTGTCCCAATTTAGAAATGGGAGGCTGAATATGAACAACAAGAAGAAAAAACAGAACAATTGTCATAAAATAAAAATGAACCAAAGTCATGTAGGATTGGATTTGTTTGTATACTTACCTTTGCTATTATCAAATAAGACTTCACATATGCTTGTAAAGCTCCACCATATTTAATTTCTCTTCAACATCTTTCATTCTCTTTGGAATCTCCTTCAGCTCTGGACAAGCATGGATATGAAGACCTTTAATGAGAGGCATGGCACTTGTGTCTAAATGCCATCATTCTAGGTTTGAAAGATCATAAAGACGAAGGGACTCTAGTTGACTGAAGGTGTTATTGCTGCACATTATTTCTTTTCCTTTATAAGCTTCTTGTAATATGAGATCTTTTAGGTTTGGCAACTTTCCCAAAATAGGCATCGGATCCTCCATGAGTCTTGACTGCCAAAGAACCATCATTGTGATGGAATTTGGAAACAGAGGCATTTTCTCTACTCTCCCTTTTAACCACAATTTCTGCAGCTTTTCACAAGAATAAAGAAATTCAAGGGATGGGAATGGAGATGTGTATAATTCATCACGTTCACAAAACAATCTGAGAGTGCCAAGGTTTTTCAAGCTGCTAATGTTCTTTAGGGAGTAAGAGTTCCAAATACTACACATGGTTAATTCTCGAAGGTTGACTAAATCAACAGGGTCAACATCTTTCCACTGATCACAATAAACGCCTTTAAGAACTTGAAGGCTAGTGAGTTTGCTTAGATGTTTCAGAGATTCTGAATACCGAGCATCTAAATGTCTTAGATTTATTAGGTCAGCTGTCTCTTGGGGTAGTTTGCAAGAGTATCCATTGACAACAAGTGTCTGTAGATTCTTGAGGTTGCCAATGGAAGTGGGAAGATCATGGATACGACCTCTCAATCTTAAGAACTTGAGGTGGTACAAACTTCCTATGGCATCAGGAACTAAATGTGGCTGTGGATTCTTGTCAACACACATCTCCAAGTATAACACATAGAGATGTTGGAACACACTACTGAAATTTATGAGACTCATCTTACGATCGAAGAACATAATTGACCTCAACTTTAAGTTAGAAAGATCAAGTGAGGGGTACCTTTCTCCTTGACTATGAATGACATGTCTGATACATAAAGAGGATATGGAGTGGATTTTTGGATCATAAATGCCAAAGAAGTTTACCTCCGATGCCTCTTGTATCGCAAGATCATGGAGTAAATCATGAGCCCTACATGCAGTAACTCTTTCCCAAAATGTATGTACAACTTGTATCAAACTTCGTCTTATCAGCTCATTCAAGTAGCCTTCAGCGACATCCTCCATTCTTTCTTCTCCTCTTGGTATGAAACCCTCCGCCATCCACAACCGTATTATGTTTTCAGCCTCAATCACTTGATCTTCTGGAAAAATACCAAAGTAGAGAAAACACTGCTTGAGCGCAGTTGACAAATCATTGTAGCTTAATGATAGTATGGAGGAGATTTCAATATATTCATCTTCAACATTGATCTTCCAAAGGTGATCTTTCACCTTTTGCCATTCATCTAGCCCCTTTTTATGTGAAAGTAGTCCGCTCAATACAACAATTGCAAGAGGTAAGCCTCTACACTTTCCCACCATATTCTTAGCTACCCTCTCCATAGTGAAGGTCATTGCTCGAACATCAAGTAGTTTCCTACGAAAGAGATCCCACCTTTCTTCTTGGGTTAGGAAACGAAGTTCATAGACAAAACCTCTGTCATCTGCTCTTTCAGCGACATCCTTTTTGGGCGTGGTAATAATGACTCTGCTGCCATTCTTGCTATCCGGGAATGCTCTTTGCAAATTCTCCCATACTTCTTTCTGCCGTACATCATCAACCACCACAAGGTATTTGCGTTCTGTTAATAGATCACGAAGATAAATTTCTAGATCTCCTTCTGGCATGCTTTCCAACAAATCTAGAGTTACCTTGGTGCGACCTTGGATGGATTTTATGATAGTCGAAAGAAGATCCATTGTGTTGTACTCTTGAGAAACACATATCCAAGCGCGTGTTGGGAAGCTAGAGGCAATATTAGGATTGATGTAAAGTTTTCTGGCAAGAGTGGTCTTGCCTAAACCGCCCATTCCATAAATGGAGAGGACGCTTCGACGAGGCTCTGCTTTGAGAAGTTCATGTACAACATCCTGAAGTCCAACAAAAATGTAATCCTGGTCATCCACATATGAGGTAGTTCTCCTCAATGTTCTAACCTTATTACTTGTCCCTTTTCCTACATTATAATTGATAGTATTTGTAATATCATAAATCTCTCGCTTCACAGAGATATCCGTGATTCGTTGCTTGAGTGATTGGATCTCTTTGGCGACATTGTAGGATTTCTTCCTACAGATGCAAGCGCAAACCTTGAGACAACTAGCACATTTACCAGCCTCGATGCTATAAGTCTTGAGTATAGTAATAACGTCATAAGCAATAGAGTTGATCTCAAGCACCCATTGTTCAACTCTTTCATCTCCACTTCGCTTTTGTTCTGCATCTTTGAGGAAAGACTGCATTAAGAGAAGCTCGTTTCGCAGCCATGTAACTTCTTCTCTTAGATTTTTACGCAGGGAAACTTGTTGTATGAGTAGATCACCCAATTTTTGAACTGCAAATGATACCAAGGCCTCAGCCATATTTTTTATTGAAAAAAAGAGGGGTAGGTAGGTGTATGGAAATTAATATTTTTTTTAAAAGGTAAAGTGTGTATGGAATTAATATTTTTTGTAAAAGGTAAACTCTGTATGTAATTAATATTGAGAGTTTGATAAGTGATGAATATTGTTAACATGGAATTCAGTATTTAAAGCTTAAAAAATCCGACAGGGGAAAAAGTTGTAAAGTAGAAAGATGATAGAGTTAGAGGTTAGTGATAAAGAAAAGTATATATTCTCCACTAAGTGCAAGCCAAGAATTTAAAATTGCATGACACAAGTTATGCTCAATGTAGTGGCAAAGCCAAAAATTTCGCTAAAAACGTTCAAGATTTAATATATATGTATGAAAAATAATTTTTGACATATATATTTTGTACAATTTTCTATATACATAGTATAATTTTTTGACGAAGGATGTCCGACTGAACACCCTGAGCTATATGTGGTTACGCCACTGCTTAATTGGCACAAGTTGTGTGTTAAGACAAGAAATTATGTCCCAAGGCACAAGTTCCACCAGGGCAAACAACTACAACAACAACAATAGACCCAATGAAACTCCACAAGTATGCAAACCATACCACTACCTCATGGAGGTAAAGATTGTTTCAGAAAGGCTCTCGACAATAAGTCTCCTAGGGCAAATATCACGATATTTATGTACTTCATACTTTATTTAAAAAGACATATCGTATTAGATTAAATTTTATTATTCAGAAGAGTTGGTTTAATTGTTCCTCCACCTATATCACTTTTAGCTAATTAATTATATTCCATTTGCTTTATTTTATCGAAACATGTTTGGCTAGGTACGCCATTTTAATCAGGACTAGAAGATTTTAAAATTTTTGTGGTATCAATGTGGTTATAAAATCATATTATTAATAGTAAAATGAGAAATTTTAATTTTAGTATGTTCAAATTTCATCTTTAAATAATAGATACCTTTCTTTTCTTTTTAACTATCCTTGTTTGGGGAATCTATTGGAAAAAAATTGATGAACAAGACTTCTCATTTTGAAGATGCGTTTTGTGACTTTGAAGAGAAGAAATAAAATATTCGATAAGTCAGCACAAATTAATTTGAATTCAGCCTTGGAGGTTATTCCATAAAGATTTTGTAAGAGCTTGAAGGTCAAGATCTCAAAATTGATTTGTTGAAAACGAATTTTGTTTTGAATTGGTGATTTCTCAAAAGAACTGAAACGTCGACGAGACTAATAATATAAAATTTGAGATTATTTGGGTAAAATTTGAAATAGTTTTGGACTGAATTTTTAATTATAGTTCATCAATTCAAAATTATAGTCAAACTACAAATATAATGACTAATTAAGTAGTATAAGTTTGCTTAATTGCGTAATTTTCCCTATTTATTTATAAATGATTAGTTAAAGTTGATAATGTACATGTTTTTTAAAATATCATTTTTATAAAAGTAAAATCCTTGTGCAAATGTCAAACAAAACATTTTATCGATCATATTCATTTATGCAAAACTGCAACAGAGTGATATTGATCTTTGTAAATTATAATTTATTTTATATATTTATCTTCACGACTATTAAAGAGACTAAAGTAGAACGTCACATATAATACAACACAACATCATATAAAATAATATGTAAGATTATGGAGATTATGATTAAATAAAGTTTTGGATACTACTCCATGTATGTTTTCCTGGGAACATAATACAACAACAATAATAATATATTTAGTAAATTATGTTCTGGCAAGGCTTCACGAGCCAGGTTCATGAGTCGTTGTCCTCACCATGGGTCGTTTAGGCCTCCGTGGGAGGGGCTTCTGCAGGCTGGCCTTGGAAAACTAATCATGAGGGCTCCCGCGGACCATGGTCCCCTTCACGGCCTGTCAAGGGCTCCGTGGAGGGGTTCCTTGGTCCAGTTTTGTCCTGTGTGTTTTCCCCACTACTCCTTTCCACTCTCTCTCAAATCTGAGGTGTTACAGTTTCAGGAAAAACAGTCTAAAGCAACCAAAGAAGCATCACAACGTGGAACTCTTTCTTAGCAGTGAACTGGGGCAAATTTGCTAAAGAGGAAAATCAAACTTGCTAGTAGAGGTCAAGGATCTACTCTCGAACTTATCTCCATCTACGTCCCACGAATACGTGATATATATGTAGGTTATCCAAAAAAAATTACCATTCCCATTGATAAACCTCAACTCATGACCTCTTGTGGCTAAAAATCCTTTAGTGTCTCTCTCCTCAAACTCTCCATGTACGTATATTTTTTGGTCGAGACAAAACTGGCTACTAAGTCAACTTCTTTGCCCGAAGACTCTTTCATCATCTTCGATCAAAGAGGGGCAAGTTATTGACACCCAATTTTGTCCCTTCTTCTTTCTAATTTATTTTCTTGAGCTTCTAAACTACTAATAAGCTGAATATGCTACATTTTACTACTTTTTATCACTATTTATTGTTATTGTTATTATTACTACTATCCTTTTCACTATTCTTAAAATAACTGATGTCTTATCAACACCAATATTCTTACTTCAATATCATCTTCCTCGCAATCGATTGTTATTATTTTATTTCGAGTTTCTTGCTCACTAAATTTCTTATATAATGTATATTATACTAGTTACTAAATTAGAAGCTCAAATGAATTAACTTAAAAAAGACCCAAAATGCTCTAGCAATGTAACACCTCGCTATTTGAAAGAACTAGAAAGAGTCGTTTTTGAAAAGAATGAAAAATCTTGAAAATTGGAAAAGTTATGTTAAGTTTGAGTTTTTGGTCAACTTCAAACAACCATAACGCCTAGCTCAGGATGAGTTAGGTGTGCCTCGAGATACTGTAGGAAAGATCTTGGTATTATCTTTCCAACGCTGCCAAGTTTGTGCGATTTCGAGTTCGTATGAGGGAGATACACCCATTTGAAGTTGGGTTGTTTGGATAAGGAAAGTCTAATCCGGATTTTAGAAAGGCATTATGGTATTTTCCATACCCTATTATTTTAATTTCATTTTTGGTAATTAAGTTGGGGTCTAAACTGATTTGGTTCAGTTTACGCTTTTCAAAAAGAGTTAGGGTTTTGAGATAAGAGAAAAGAAGAGGAGAAAAAGCAAGGTTCATCGATTTCTTGGAGATTTTTGTGTGGATCTACGAGGTATGTGAGATCACATAGCGTTGGGTTAGCTAACCCACGCGCCAATCATGATTCAATTCAGCGAAGTTGTATTGTTTTGAAAGCAAATCTTATGAGTTCTTGATGATAATTCGTTTGAAATCTTGTGGGTTCTTGTTGTTGAAGTTTCTTGAGTATGATTCATGCAATTAGTTGTGATTTCGAGTAGAATCATATGTATTTTGAGTATATAGTCTATTCCAAGTGTTTGGGGAAAGAACCAAGTGAAATTAGAGGGTTTAGAGTTGAAAAACAAAGAAGAAATTTCGTCAAAAATCTGGGAAAGGGCTGGGGCGCTGCGCCTCTCAGTGCTCCCCAAAGCCGTCCCTAAAATCTTATCTTACCTCTGGGGCGCCGCGCCAACCAGAGCGCCCCAATTCAGTCTCTGAATTTTACCCTCTGGTGCCCCGCGTCTCTCAAAGCGCCAGGGATGCCAGTTCTCCCACTTTTTCCCCCTTCTTTCCGTACTAGTTCCTTAGCAACTTACCTATGTTTTCTAGTTGATTTCTACACTCTAAGGTACGTCTAAACATCATGAAATCATCCATAAACATGAGATCATTAACCTTGAATCCATAATTCAATTCAAGGAAAGTTACGAGTCAAGTCAAGAGAAGTTCATAGAGTTTTCCAAAAGTCTTTTACAAACATTTTAACTTTGTTTTTAAGACTTAAGCTTTGAGTTGAGTAAAGAGTAAGAGTAAAGTTCATTTCTTCAAAGATTATACGGGAACTAAGTATTCCCAAGAGTTAAAATATTTTCACATTTGAGAAAGAAAGGAAACACCGATTTCCAAGAGAACCTTTAAGCTAGTTTTTGAGTAATTATCTCAAATCACATAAAGAGTTTTGTTTTTAAAACATATGAGCTGAGTATATTTTGGGAGTAGTATTGAACACCGATATGGGGACGTGCGTTCATAATAACTCAAGTCTCCATAAACCATGTAGCCATCATGGGTAGAAAGGATCATACTTTTTAGATGATTCCTTAGTGCTTTTTAGCATAGACTAGTGGATCCACTTAGTTGAGGAGTTCTATATGACGGCAAAGTATAGGACAGTTCTGACAGCGTGGGCGAGACGTTGTATCATCACTTAGGCTCATAGTGGTGATTGTCGGTTAGAGAAACTCCCACAATATTATATTACTTTATTATATGAGTAAACTGAGTTGTTATTGTATCTCTTTAATACATTGAGTTATCACCTATTGTTTTAAATGCTTTGTATAAGCTGCACCATTATTGTTGTTTTTACTTTGCATTTGAGTTGAGTTATTCATAGGTTGAATAAAGCCAAGGTAGGTGTTCTTTTCATATTTCTTTCAAGCTCATGCCTTGTTTAGTATTCCCCTTGCATACTCGTACATTCAATGTACTGATGTCATTTGACTTGCATCATTTTATGATGCAGACACAGGTAACCAGGATCAGTATTTAGCGCCTCGTTGATCCAGTTGAGCACTCAAAATCAGTTGGTGAGCCTCCTTGCTTTCCGGAGGACTCCTTTTACATTGCTATAGTATTTCAGTTGTTAGGATGATCGGGGGTCTTGTCCCGACATCCCTCTTTGTTTTAGAGACTTCATAGTTGAGTAGTCATAGTTCTTTAGTCTTGTATTTCAGATGTTTTACTATAAGACATTGAGTTGCCATCTATGACTAGTTTGAATGTTTTATCCTTAAACGTTCTGAGTTTAATTTGAGAAAGTTGTTTTATAAATGCATTTGATCCTTGTAATAATGCTTAAAGTCATCCGCTGAGAGTCTAGTCAGATCAAGGGTTCGCTTGGGACCAGAAATGGTTCTCGAGTGTCAGTCCCGCCCAGGGTGTAGGCTCGGGGCGTGACAAGCAATTCATCCAATTCGGCTATATTATGCCCATTTTTTAAAGTTAAGATCTGTCCAATTTTCGGATAATTTTTTTTAAACCTCAAATAACTAGGGTTCTACCTCTAACAACGCTAATTTTCTTTCTCACGCCTCCTTCCATTTTCAGCAAAACAAAAGTTTATCAACCATGTACAGAAGTTGAGTTTTAATTAGCAGTGTTACTTAGAAGCCTATTTATTATGAACCATCAAGATGTTCATCACTGTTTATATTTATTTCTGATCGAATCTGAAAATACATGTTACTTTCACAAGTATTTATTTATTTTGTTTAAAATGCTGAGATAGTTTATAAGAATTTGGTTCACAAAAGTTTTTAAAGCTGAATAAAGGTTGGATTTCTCGTTAAGTGATCAAGAGTTGAGATTTTATTAATGTTAAATGAAAGAAATGTTACCAGAGAACTTGATTGAGTTGTATTCAATACCTATTCTTGGTGTTGAAAATCACTTTTGTTAATGTCAAACTATGCTAATATGTGTTGGATCATTGTGATCTTAAGTTTATTTTTAAAAATACATGTTGAATGTTGAAAGAACTCTAGTTTCTTACTCTATTTACAATTTTGCATATGATTAAGAGATAAATTATTGTCTAATTTGTGTGTCTCTGAAGCAAACCCAACACGTAAATTACAAGCCAAAAGGGGAATTTGATTGAATTAATTGAAAGGGATTGAAGGAAATATAAAAGTCTGAAAGAAAAGGGGATGAGGAGGAATTACAGAGAGAGAATTGAGAGGGGACAGAGAAGACACTGCAACATTGCACAATAATGATACCACTACACATTCTAGACACTGCATAATATAAAGATAATATTCCCCTATAAACCTATCCGTTAATGCCATTTGTGTTTCACCAAGGCTGCCAGATATAATCTCCCAAAAGCTTATTGGGCTTCTTCAGTCTTTTTGCTCCTACGTCGCTGCTCTGCAGGCCCAAACGACTTGAACTTCCGGTCCAATTACTTCTTTGTCCATAGCTTGGTCCAGTGTTGGGTTCATAACAGTCTCTTTCTTTTCTTGGTTTACATGTACACCATTGGAGTCGAAGAGTCCTACTTTAAGACTCGACGTCCCCGTAATACTTGAAACGTGCATTACATCTATGTGTATCTCTCGTTCTCTAAAAACTCCATTCGAACAACAAATGAAGGGTTCAGAGGAAGTGGCCGACATTCCTCTCTCTATTCTTGTTAAATAGTTTTGTGTATCTCTTATGTGCTTCTTTACTCTTAACTACTTACGTATTTGTATTTATAACTTATTGTGTGTGACGCTTTATGTTTTGAGTATTCTAGTGACTCTCGAGTAGCTTAGAATTTGTTAATAACCTAACATGAAAGTATTCTAGTATAATAATTTTAAACTCGACTGCCTTTTTCTTCAAATCAGTAACTTAGCGTGTAGATATAATTTGTTTGCCCCCTTTTTCTTTTATGATAAAGAAGTTTCTATCAGCCTCGACCACTTGATCTTCTGGAAAAATACCAAAGTACAAAAAACACTTCTTGAGCGCAGTTGACAAATCGTTGTAGCTTAATGATAGTATGGAGGAGATTTCATGAAAAGAGTCTTCTTCAATGTCCTTCCAAAGGCAGTCTTTCACCTTTTGCCATTCTTTTAGCCCTTTTTTATGCGAAAGTAGTCCGCTCAATACAACAATTGCAAGAGGTAAGCCCCTACAGTTTTCCACCATTTCCTTAGCTAGACTTTCCATTTCTGGAACCATTGCTCGAACATCAAGTAGTTTCCTACGAAAGAGATCCCAACTTTCTTCTTGACTTAGGAAACGAAGTTTATGAACAAAACCTCTGTCGTCTGCTCTTTCAGCGACATCCTCTTTGCGCGTGGTAATAATGACTCTGCTGCCATTCTTGCTATCTGGGAATACTCTTTTCAAACTCTCCCATGCTTCATTCTGCCATACATCATCAACCACCACAAGGTATTTGCGTTCTTTTAATAGATCACGAAGATAAATTTCTAGATCTCCTTCTGTCATCCTTTCCAACAAATTTAGAGTTTCGTTGGTGCAACCTTGGATGGATTTTATGATAGTCTTAAGAAGATCCATTGTGTTGTAGTCTTGAGAAACACATATCCAAGCGCGTGTAGGGAAGCTAGAGGCTATATTAGGACTGGTGTAGAGTTTTCTCGCAAGATTAGTCTTGCCCAATCCACCCTTTCCATAAATGGAGACGACCTTTCTACGAGGCTCTGGTTTGAGAAGTTGAGCTAGCAATGTTTGTACAACATCCTGAAAGCCAACAAAAATGTAATCCTGGTCATCCACATATGAGGTAGTTCTCCTCAATGTTCTAACCTGATTACTTGTACCTTCTCCAGCATTACTATTGATATTTGTAATACCATATGTCTCTCGTTTGCGAGAGATATCAATGATTTGTTGCTTCAGTGATTGAATCTCCTTGGCGACATTGTAGAATTTCTTCCCCTTCATACAGATGCAAGCGCAAACGTTGAGACGACTCGCACCTTTACCAGCCTCGAAGCTGTAAGTCTCGAGTATAGCAACAGCGTCATTAGCAATAGAGTTGATCTCAAACACCCATTGTTGAATTCTTTGATCTCCACTTTGTTTTTGTTCTGCATCTATTAGGAATGACTGCATGAAGAGTAGCTCATTTCTCAGCCATCTGATTTCATCTCTGAGACTTGTACGCAGGGAAACTTCGTGTATGAGGAAATCACCCAATTTTTGAACTGCAAATGATACAAAGGCATCAGCCATATTTTTAATTGAAAAAAATGAGGTGTGTGGAAATTAATATTTTTAATTTGTAAAAAGTAAAGTGTGTATGGAATTAATATTGAGAGTTTGATAATATTGTTAACATGGAATTCAGTATTTAAAGCTTAAAAACAATCTGACAGGGGAAAAAGTCTTAAAGTAGAAAGATGATAGAGTAAAGAAAAGTATATATTCTCTACTAACTGCAAGCCAAGAATTTAAAATTGAATCACACAAGTTATGCTCAAGGCATAGCTTTAAAATTGGGCGACACCACAAGTAGGGTTTGGAGTGGGCAAAATGTATGCACACCGTACCTCATGGAGGTTATTCCATAAAGATTTTGTAAGAGCTTGAATGTCAAGATCTCAAAAATTGATTTGCTGAAAACGAATTTCATTTTGAATTGGTGATTTCTCAAAAGAACTGGAACGTCGAAGAGACTAATAATATTAAATTTGAAATTATTTTGGTAAAATTTGAATTAGTTTTGGACTGAAATTTTAATTATAGTTCGTTGAAATTCAAAATTACAGTCAAACTATAACTATAATGACTAATTAAGTAGTATAAGTTTGCTTAATTGCGTAATTTTCCCTATTTATTTATAAATGATTAGTTAAAGTTGATAATCTTTAAATAATAGATACCTTTCTTTTCTTTTTTAATTTTCCTTGTTGGGGAATCTATAAGAAAAAATGATGAGATATCTTTTGAAGATGCATTTTGTTACTTTGAAGAGAAGAAATAAAATATTCAATAAGTTAGCACAAATTAATTATTCCATAAAGATTTTGAAAGAGCTTGAAGTTCAAGTTCTCAAAATTGATTTGCTGAAACGAATTTTGTTTTGAATTGGTGATTTCTCAAATGAACTATAACGTCGAGGAAACTTATAATATAAAATTTGAGATTATTTGGGTAAAAATTGAGTTAGTTTTGGATTGAAGTTTAGTTTTAGTTCGTTGAAATTCAAAATTACGAATTGTATCAAAAATTGTGTGATAATCATACAATGACGGATGAGCTATATGAATATTGTTTGGTATGTTTGGTATGTTATTGTAGTTGTATTTTTTTTTCCAGTCTCCAATCTCATGTATGTTCGATACTTGTATTGAAGTCTGACTATTCTAAATAAAAAAAATTATCTGCCTTTTAATTAATATTTACTCTGTTGTGTTAAGTACTTTTGGACCGATGGAAATTAAATACGAACGGATTGGTATCTCCTAATAAAAATGCTAATCTATAGATGATGCCAAAGAAATAATGAAATTAAAGTCTTCAGATCAAAATGTCATGTTACTGTAACAATCATTGTTTGAGTTTTAGGCATTTTGCTCTGCTCTTGTAGAAAACAGGTCTATGAAATAAGTTACTATGGTCGTACGTACTTCAACTTTGAGTATCTGAAGTGCAAGTTTAATGACATAGCACGTGAGGCGGAGTATCTTAGGTCCGTTATTCAAGGTAATGGGGAGACATATAGGAGTATGTCACGCAACATATTGGACCAGAGCGGGTGAAATGAAGGCTCACTTAAGAGATCGTGTGTGATAAGAATTAATGTGTGGCTTAAGGGTAAATTCTAATGAGCGGTGATTAGACCTGTTTTGTTACATGGGGTTGATCGTATTGGGCAGTCAAGAATACACAGGTTCAGAAGATGAAGGTAGCGGAGATGAGGATGCTCAGATGGATATGTGGGAATACCAAGAGAGAAATCATTAGGAACGAAGCTATTTAGGGCAAGGTGAGAGGCCACCATGGAGGAAAAGATGACAGAAGCAAGGCTAAGATGGTTCGGACACATGACGAGTAGGTATATATGAAATGAACCCTCAAATAATATGTCTAATTTGAATTACTATATTTCGTCTTGAAAGAATAATTCAAAATAAGAGTAGGAGATCAAATTTATTTAGGGTTTAATATTTTAAGTCACGTCTAAAATGAGATTTGTAGATTATTTATGAATAAATTTTCAGGATTCGAAAATTTATGAATTTAAGAATTTTTTTTTCGCTATTGTTTAAATAATCATTTTAACTATAAAAAAAAATTGCATAGTAAAATCATATTACTTACTTATTCTTTTTGTAGTTACAAGAACGTCATTTTTTTCCCATATATTTCATCTAATAATTAACTTCTTTTCTTTCAAAATGTGTAATTACAATTGAAGGAAGTTATCAAAGAAGGGTGACACACTCGATTAAGATGACCTCAAAAGATGACCAAATTACTGAGGCGTATCTAGGAGGGGGTCATCGGATTCACGTGAACCTATGCTTCCCTCCCAAAATCATATATAGTAGTGTTATATTTTTTAAACATATTTAAATATAGATGTGTAAACCCACACAAAAAGTATCATATAATGACGTGGGATGATAATTGAGTATCTCTCTAAGTGAGGTTAGAAATATGAATTTCTTATCTATCTTGTTTTATTTTCCTTTCTAAAATTGGGTAACACCTCTCTAAGTGGTTTGGATGGATAAAAAATTATTTTGGACCTATAATTTTAAAATTTTAATAATTTTCAGTGATAAGAACCTAATATCAAACCGATCAATTTATATTTATAATCCACCTTTTCGTAATAGTACACCCATCATCTAAAAATCCTGGATATGCCTCTGAAATTACACCACTTCCTCAAACTTCAGATGTTGTCCAAAAGAAAATTACAATATAATTAAAGTGTCAATTACAATAAATAGCAAAAGAAAATAGATATAATTATTGTATTACACAAATCTAAAAAAAGTTGTTTAGATGATGGTATCGACAAAACACTCAAAGCAGATAACGTCCTATTACAATTTACAATATGTAAGGCGAAAAAAGAATATCTCTTCCCTAAATAAAGAATGAGAATTAGCCAAACTATTGCTGCATATTAATTCTGTCTAAATGATGAAACTAACTTTACCATCTTGTAAAATAATTGGATGGATAGTTGTCATTTACCTTCGAGTAATTTGGTTGTCATAGAAAATTTAGTTTTTCAACTTCCTTTATCCATTTGAGGAAAATGAGTGGTATTTATACTATTTTATAGTAGCTCAATTGGAGAAGTCTAAGGTTAGACTAATTTTAAATGTCCTACATTCATCTATAATGAATGTAGTGTGCATTGAATTTCATCTCTTAAAATTTTTCATGCTTTGACAAAAACGTAAAAATATTTTGAGTAAAGTACGGGTCATTCTCATTCATATATCTTACTTAATTCCATCATTAAATAATTTAATGCACATTATATTGAATACTTTTAAAACCGATTCCATCTATATCTAATTATTAGTTATTAGTATATATATTTGGTTTTGTAAAAAAAATAAATAGAAATAGTGTTTTGAAGGGTAAAAAGGTATTTCAACCTTTCATTTTAATGTTCGCACTTTTAGTAAAAAGGGCAAAATAGTAATCTAACTTTTAACTTGAGGTCTTCCCACTTTCAGTAATATATGATATGATATGATATATGATGATGATGATATGATTATTGGAATTACAGTCTCAAGAAGGTTATGACTCACCGTACTGAGATTGTGCCAATAGATCATGACCAATTTCCAGTACTAATTGATCAACGTTCTCTAAGAGAAGCTACAAAAGATGAGGTATCTTTTTCTATGCTAACATATATGTATTAATAATAATAATTAATAGAGAGGGAACAAGATAAATTGTGTGTATGTTAAGGAACTTGAATATTTTATTTGTATTTGTTGTTTATGCTAAGGCTGTGTTCGGTACAACGGAAAATATGTAGGCTTATTACTTATTTTCTTGTATTTGATAAGCGGGCAAGAAAATATTATCTTGAAAATATGTGTATATATATACTATGACTTATGAGAGGTGAAGATGGGGGTAGGGGATGTGGAGTGGTGGAGGTGAAGATGAGGGGTCGGAAGGTGGGGAGGACACTATCAAGATGGAATGTCAGTTGTGTAACTTGATTTTCCTACTTCTTAAGGAAAGTCAGCTTCCTCATTTTTAAAGACTTCTCTGCTAATAAAAGTAGAGAAAAAGAGTTGCATACAAATGGCGTTCCACATTGATTATTCCATCATACTGAACGCACCCTAAAAGTGTTGTTCATCAATTATACTTGATATCAAATTTTAGAATAAATAGTGGCTTGCACACACACTCAAAGTGTTATTCTATGATATGTTTTCTTAAATGTAATGTCTATATACACTTTATTCTATGATACTAAAACTTTATTTATTCTATGATACTTTTCTCAAAACGCACACTATTTCATGTTAGAATATGTTGCTTCATGTCCGAGGAATTTCGAGAAATTGTCAAACGACAATGACACGAAGTGGAATAAGGTCATGCCTAATGCAACAGAGCTTTTTGAAGTTAGATTTAGCTTTGCAAAGGTCAATCATATGACAAGTTTATTTGATATAAAGTTTGAGAATGGATTGATGGAAATACCTTCTATTGATGTGGTAGATAGTATAGAAACCCTCCTGCAAAATTTCATTGCTTATGAGCAACAATCAATTGATTTACAATATTTATATTTCAGTGATTATGCAATTTTTATGGATCAACTAATCAACTCAGATAAAGATGTGAGTTTGCTTCGCCGTAAAAGAATCATAGCAAACTGGATAGGAGATCACAAAAAAGTGGCTAGCCTCTTCAACAAAATCAGAAACGAGGTCACTGCTTATTCCAACTTCTATTTCAAAGAAGTATTCACAAAAGCAATTAAACATTGTGATGAAAAACCATGGAACAGAATGAGGGAAAGTTTGAAGCACAATTATTTCAGTAGTCCTTGGGTAGGAGCTTCAACTATGACAGCCATCACACTCCTCATACTCACAGCTATACAAACTATTTTAGCTATCACAAGTGCCTTAAAGTAAGTAGTAATTGTCTTAATTGTATTGTTGATGAGCTTATGAGTCATCAATCCTACTCTCTCATTCTATGTTTAATTTGTCATTAATTCAAGAAATGGTTGCTTGCACACACACTTGCGCTATTCTCCACTTGACTTAGGGGTGAGAATAAAGCAGAGCAGATTTAAATATATTTTTTTCAAAATTCATGCAGAGCGGAGCTGGGCCGTGTGGGTTGCGAGTTTGGGATAAAAGTTCTTTTGGATTTACGATTATTAACATGTTTAAAAGAGTAATATAAAACTGCATTGTAAATGCTAGGCTAATATATTGATTTTAGTGGTTAAACAAAAATATTAAGCAATTAAAAATTGAAGTCAATGACAATTAACTAATATCAATAAAAATTTAACAACCTTTGTTAATGTGCATTATTAATTACCGCTAAAAATTATTTTTGTTGTAGTGCGCACCGTTTGACATCCCTAATTCGACTAACAAAATTTTACTAATTCTCCCACACTGTCACGCTCCGAGCCTATAACCATTGTTGGTCCCCAAGCGAACTCTTGTCCTGGCTGAGTACTAATAGTAAATAATTTCAGTCACAGTTAGGGGTGTACATGACCGGGTTGGTTCGGGTTTTTCAAATATCAAATCAAACCATTTGTGTTGGGTTTTTAAATCTATAAGCCAAACCAATAAAACTCGGGTTTTTCAACCTCGGGTTTTTTGGATCTTCGGGTTTTTTCGGTAAAGTATTCATACAAACATATAATTTACTTGTACTTCAAATATTTCTTTAGCCCTACCAAAATACAACTATCTAAGGTGTTTCTTAAGAAAATAACACAAAATATGATATGAGTAATGACACTAAAATATCCAATAAAAAAATAATAATAATGAAATCGCGTAAAACAAATATTGCAAATTAATAAGTCATAATGAAAATGATCATAATTTAAAAATACTAAATCATGCTAAAATAAGTTTAATAAGTATTACTTACATGACTAATTACTAAAGGAAATTAAAATTAGATTATGTATTTGAATTGTCTAAATCAATGTAAAACCAAAGAATAAATATTCAATATTATTGTCATTCTTAGTGTTGAATTGATTTTCTTTTTGCATTAGTATTAATTTGATTTTGATATAAGCTTTATTATAATTACCAATATATGTGGACTATAATCTTTATTGAACCATTCAGAATTCTAAGTTTCAAACTTGAAATAATATATTAAAAGATAAAAACTATGAAAAAGTATAAGAAATATTTAAAAATTATATCAAAGTAAATATTTTTATGAATAAAATAAAATTTTAAAATTATATATATAATGTCGGGTTGGTTTGGTCTTGGGTTGGTTTTTTTAGTTAAAACCAAACCAACCCAAATATAGTCGGGTTTTTTTCCAATATCAAACCAAGTCAAACCAACCATTAGTTGGGTTTTTTTTCTCGGTTTTCGGTTCGATTTTGTACGCCCCTAGTCACAGTTCATTGAGGGGAGTTTGAATCTAAAATTTGAGTGGGAGTCAATCTAGTTTTGGCATGAAATTCAGTCACAGTTCATTGAATTTTCAAGTAATAGTCAAATCACATCAAATTTGTATAATAATTATATGTTAAGTTACATTTATGTAGTCACAAAAACTCCATCATGTTTTCTTCCTCTTCAAAAATGCTAACTTCCCTCCCTATATCACTTGAGTGAGAATAAGAACAAATAACTCAAAGCCTGGAAGAGAAGGAGGACGAGCGGAGGTAATTTATTTTTCTTAATGTCTTTTACTTGTTAATCTTTTATTATATTGTGTCTCCATAGAAATAATTGAATAAATAATATTAACTTTGTAATACAATTGGCTATAAAGTTTAATTTGGTACGGTATTAGCTAATACCGTACCAAATTAAAGTTTAATTTATCGATTACTGAATTACCAAATCAAAATTTAAAAAATTGATATTTGATATCTATTTTTAATTATCAATTACAAAATTACCAAACTCAAAATTTAAAAATCCCAAATCGAATACTGAATGCCCACCCCTAAAGGCAACTATAGTGAAACAGGGAATATTGTCAATTCTTGGATCAGATTCTTAAAGAAGAAAATCAACTGCACAAAATGGTTTCTTCTCTCCAATCTAAGAAAATATATCGTAGATCGTCCTTTTCAAAATAATGCACTTATCCTATTGAAATTTTGAATACGCCTATGTACCAATCTCATAGTCCTCATCCCCGCTACCCTCACATCCTTAACCCCCATGCCAACCTTAATTGTGCTTGCTTAGATTTTGTAACGACCCTCTTAGTCGTTTTATGAATTTTAATAATTATTTTTATATTAACCTTTCTAGTAGCTTTTATAAACAATTTATGACTTATAAGAATGAGTGACATGATTTTCAGATTTAATAAAGAATTATTTTGTTGATAATAATAGAAAATAAATAAAGAAAGAAAGAATTAAGGGCAAAAGCCCTAAACTATTAAAGTCAGCAAAATGGGAAAAAGAAAAACAAACGAACGGAATAGGGTCAAAAATTTCAGACGGGAAAAAGGAAAAGAAAGGGAGAAAGAGGCGATAACCTATCTAGCCCTATCAACACGAGCACGGTTGGCTTCAGGTAAGGTTGATCTCACGTTTCATATTAGTACTAAGCATTAATAAATATAGAATGTAGAGTAATGAGTAGAATTTAGTTGGATTTAATATTGCAAAGTGAAGTGCAATTAATGTTGCTAGATCGTTCTTTTGATGTTTTGGGGAGGAAATTGTTTGATGTCATGATTGGCTAATAATGATTAATATTGAGGCATTGATTAAGTAATAATGGTGTTAGGATGAGATTGAAAAGTATAGGGTGCATAGGTTCTGTAATCTATGGTCTTCAGTGAATTGATTTGCTTATTCGTAGCTTGACTGTGATATATTGGTATACATAATGAAATATTAGGCGTATTATATTATATAAATTTCATCATACTTATGATATTAGAGAAATTGGAAATTACCCTAGGCTTGAAACTTGGAAAATATGATAATTGAAAGGTTAAGTGACATCAAGATTTAAGAACTTGATTATAAACTTGGGTGAGTTTTTGGGTCTAGGCTAAACCTATGGTAATATGGGTGTTGTTAGTTTCGAAATCTTATTGTTATTATGTACTTGAATAGATTGCAATGATTTGGAAGCTCAGTGAAAAGGGAAGGCTCAAGTCTCGGAGTGATTGTTCGGTTATTTGAGGCAAATTGATTTCTAAACCCTTGTTAAGTGTATGGAATTCATGTATTTCCTTGTAATATGTGTTTAGGGTAATGAGGCTCGGTGATGGGTTGACTTGTCCACATTGATTAATTCTAATGATGAAAAAGGGATAATAAAAGGCAATGTGATCAATTGTTTGTGTGATGTGTTGAGAATTGTTTGAAAGGCTTGTTGAATCATTGTTGATGTTATATCTTGATTGTCTTGTTGTGAATTGTGCAATGTTATGAAAATGGTCATCTCCTCATTATTTGTGTGAACATGTCATTTGCATTGTTATGAGACATGGTTTTGACAAGTGTTATGTGCATTGAGAAAGAATAAGAAAATAAAGAGGATGTACCATTTCGAGGGACGTATCGCGCGCCGCGATGGATACTATATTTCGAGGGACGTGTCGCGCGCCGCGACGGATACTATATTTCGAGGGACGTATCGCGCGCCGCGATGGTTACTATTATCGAGGGTCGTATCGCGCGCCACGATGGATGCATGGACAAATATGTCCCCCATGGGTCCCGGACTGAGAGACAGCGGGTGTGTATCATTAGGTCAGACATGCATCACTATACTTGACATTGCATTTCATTGCATTGCACTTCTTTATTATTGGTGAACTTGATCTTGTGTGTTGCTGATCTTGTGAGTGCCTTTCTATGGAACTTGTGACTGATGAATATTGAGCTTGTTGTTGAAGATATGCAATTGTTAGAGTGTTGTGTTGAGTTATGTGCTTTGTAAACTGTGAACTGTTATATTAGGCTGGTACTAAGCAGGTTGTAGTTGTGGAGGTGGTAATTGATGAATATTGAGCTTGTTGTTGAGAATATATGATTGTTAGAATGTCGTTGTTGAGATATGTGTTTGTAAATTGTGAACTGTTAGGTTGGGCTGGTTTTATACAGTTTATAGTTGTGAAGGTTCGGTTGGAGTGTAAGGAGTACTTGTATTCTATCCCCTTAGCTCGTGTTTAGAGGTTTACTTGCTGAGTACCGTGTGGTTTGGTACTCACCCCTTGCTTCTACAAATTTTTGTAGGTTACGAGCCTGGATTTTTGTGGTACTTGTCATTCTCTTCTTTTCCAAGGCTTCTGGGAGATTTGTGAGGTAGTTGTTTGTCTTCTCAGCGATCCTTCTTACTCCTGTTTATGATCTTGTTCTACTCTAGAAACAATGTCATATGAGACTTGTATTTTTCTTTTTATTCAATTGTAATACTTTAGAGGCTTGTACACGTGACAACCAGATTTTGGGGGTATTTTTTGAGTTTATTATAAAAATTTCCGCATTTTATTGTAATGGTTGAGTTTTAGGCTGACTTGTCTTGGTGGGTTAAGACGAGTGTCATCACGTCCATTTTTGGGTCGTGACAGATTTTATACAAATATTATATTCAACTTATTTATCAAACATTAAAAATAAATAAGAAACTCACATATTTTTCCAGAAAAAATAGCAAATCTTCCATCATATTGAACACACCCTAAAAGTGTTGTTCTTCAATTATACTTGATATCAAATTTTAGAATAAATAGTGGCTTGAACACACACTCAAAGTGTTATTCTATGATATGTTTTCTTAAATGTAATGTCTATATACACTTTATTCTATGATACTAAAACTTTATTTATTCTATGATACTTTTCTCAAAATGCACACTATTTCATGTTAGTAATATAGGCAGGTTTGCAATTAATCTATATATAGTATACCCATATAAAATTTAATATTCACCATCTCTCATATTCCTTTATCTTCATAAAAATTAAGCAGAGCAAAAGAATTTAAGAAGAAACTCAAGTACACTCCAACTAGTCCGTTTTTAATCAGGTAATTTTTAAATGTCTTATACAACATTCCATACAATACATTATAACAAATAAATACTTTTGAGAGAATATTATAATTGTCACTATATCATATTTAACGGTAATAATATAATATAGGTACTTTTAATAACCAACATTCTAGATAAATGTCGTTAAGTAAATAGTAATTGTCTCAATTGTACCTAAAGTTCCATCTCCTGAACTTAATAATAGGCTACTTATATTGATTGCATTGGTATTTTATTAATCTGAGTAGTAAGTTTTAAGATATTAGATATCTTTCCTTTAATATATGATTTAAATTTCTCTTTTTGGATGTATTTTAGGAGACCCAGTTCTTGAGCCCCTTCGTTTTAATTTATTTATCTTTGTTTAACTTCATATTTTTACATCATCGCATGTAAAAAAGTGGGATAGAACTTTATTATTGACGTCTTTCATGTTTTCTTGATTCATCACTTTTTTAATTTGTAAAAACGTCTAGAGAGTTTTTATCAAATTAAAATTCTACTTAAGTATACTTAGTATCGTGTTCTAACTTCTACTTGTGACTGTTACATAACAACAACACAACATATCCAGTGTAGTCCTACAAATTAAAGTGGGGTCTAAGAGATAGAGTGTACACAGACCTTGGCTCTACCTCAAAGTTGAAATAAAGAGGCTATTTTTGATATATTTTCGATAGTATAGCAGAACACTACTACAATAAAATAATATTATAATTGAACTACACGAAATCATAAAGAGCAATAAAAATTGAAGAATAATTAAGAAACTACAAGATTGTACAGTCCTATGACTACAAGTAAGGGTAACAAGAAAATGCAGTCCTACTTACTAGTATGGTCGTACTCTTACCTATTAATATTCTACCTTAATTTCTGTCCTACACATCTTTCTATCATAACGTTTTAACAAAAAAATATCGAAAATTAACTAAACCACAAATTATGAAGTAAAATAAAATAATAAAAAATTTATATGATATAAATTTTATAAAATAAGCAATCGAATCTAACATTAACCGAAGCCCTACCCTACACGTATCTAGATACTATCTTCAATTATAATATTTGGCCTTAAATGTTTGAAAAATATTTTTCAAATCAACTCATTTTCCTCAAATTTAAGAAAAATGTCTTCCCTTCCAAAATTAAGGAAAACATTTTCCTAAACTTTACTTCATCCTTTAGTTTTTTTTTTCTTACCCTACCCATACCCCGTACCCGACACTCCCCATTCAAAAATAATAATTAATTTTTTCAAATTTTTTTATTTTTAAATTTCAAATTCCAAACCACCACCACCCCCTCCTAAACAAAAAAATAAATAATTTAAATACTATTTTTGATTATTTTTTTTTTCATATTTTAAGATTTTTTTACCTCACACAATCCCTACTAAGCCTGCCCCCCCCCCCCCCCCCCCTTTGCCCCCAAGAAAAAGTTGCCTTTGAAAAATATTTCAATTTTTTAAAATTTTTTACATCACTCCTCCTGCCACCCCCACCCAGGCCTACTCTGTCCCCCGCCACACCCATAATTTTTTATTTTTAAAAAAATATATTTTATTTCAAGTTTAAAATTTTTTAATTTTTTAATTTGGTACCTTCAAAGATAAGTATACACACAACACAAAAAAAAAAGTGGACTTTAATAATCATAATATGAATAAGTGATTATTGGTAAACACCATTTATGAGTTTATTTAAACACAAAAGAAGAAACAGCCAAACCAAAGAGGTAATTTTCTGCATTTTTTCGTTCTTTGCTAAAACACTATCAATTTATTATTACACCTCAAGTTGAAGGACACGACTCAAATGGATAATCTGCATTTTGTTTAAGAGATTCTTAGTTATCGTTATTTTATTATTCTCATTCCGTGTTTAATTTGATACTTACTTTATTTTAGAGTTTAATTAATTCAAATTAACAACAGAAAATCTCATTTTGGAAAGTAAGGCAATTTTAGGATTTAAATCAATTGGGAAGGAGTAATTACCACTACTTAACTACAACTTCTGTTGGTTACTATTTTGTGTGTTCTTTTTTAGTTTCTCAACCCATAACGCTACTAGCAGGCGTACAACTCTGCCTCTCCTATGAATTGAAATTAAAAAAATGTGTCTTTTGTAGGAATTACGTACCATTCAAGAAAGAGGGATGGCACACTCCATTAATGAAACTGAAATAAATGAGGTACGTTTTTAAAGTCACGTGACAGTTTTAAGATTACTTTTTTTAATTCATCGTATTAACGAAAAGGATAAATATGCATATTATAATTAGTTAAACAAGGAAGGTATACATGTACCACTTTTTTTTTTAAGTATAGATATATCCAATCTAGAACACAAAGTTGATAGTATTAAAAGAATATGTAATAAACATTTTAAATTTCTTACTCTTTTCCGTTACAGATAGAAAGGAGGAAAGAGCATAATTTAATCGAGATAAAGGAGACAAACAACATAATTGGTAATTTGCTTGAGTATTTAGACAATTCATCTACTAAATCGTCTATCATATACAAAGTAAATGGGTGGCTATGTGAATCAAATCCAGATGCGTATACACCAAAGATGGTCTCTATTGGTCCTCTCCATAAGACAAATCATCGACATGGTCCAATGGAAGAGCAAAAACTATAGTACCTACGACGATTTCTTGGACGGAAGGAGGGGCTTGATTTGAATAATTGCATCAGTGAATTGCATAAACTAAAGAGGAAGCACAAAAGTGTTACGAAGATATAAGACAGCACGGGACTTATGACGATTTTCTCTCAATGTTGTTGCTGACGGTTGTTTTGTAGTTGAGTTTATTCGAGAGCGTTGTGGAATGGTTCCAAAAGGAGAAGCTAGAATTATCATTAATAATCGTGCGAGTTACATATTTCGAGACTTGATGTTACTAGAAAACCAACTTCCTTTCTTTGTCGTCAACAAGCTTCATTCCATGACAAAGCAAGTTAACGAATCATCATTGGTAGTACTGGTGAAAATTTTGTATAACAATTTCGGTGGCATGCTAAAAAGGACTGGGTCATCGTTTAGCAAGACGGAATGTAATAATATTGGAAATATCAAATATTTACTTCATCTACTACATATATTTTCATGTAATGACATTAATCCTAAGGAAAAAATCAAAACGTATTGCACTCGTAAGGTTATGCCAAATGCAACGGAGCTTTCCGAAGCTGGAGTTAGCTTTGCAAAGGGTAGTGATATAACAAGTTTATTGGATATAAAGTTTGAGAGTAGTGGATTGATGACAATTCCTTGTTTAACAATCAAACGTGATACGGAAACCATCTTGCGAAATCTCATTGCTTATGAGAAACAGTCATCTGATGTACAATTATCTAAATATTTCAGTCATTATGATGTTTTCATGAATAATCTTATCGACTCAGAAAAATATGTGAATTTGCTTCGCCAGAAAGGAATCACAGTGAACTTGATGGGAGACGACAAAAACCTGGCCATCATACTCCTCATACTCACAACTATACAGACTATTCTAGCTTTCATAGGTTCTGTTAAGTAAGTAGGAGTAACCATCTCAATTGTAATGTTGAGACAATCTTGGCTAAACCATCTGCTACTTGGTTTGCCTCCCTGTCCCAAAGCTTTGTATTGTGTCTTCAATGATTTGAGTGAACTTCTTGTTATCATCAGACTTGAGATTTTTTGTCAGGGTAGATCTGGAAAAGGAATATATTGTCCTTTTAGGATAGGGAAAACTTTTTCCTTATAGGTTTGGGATTGCTTGGGTTCTATATACAGGGATGGGATGCAGTTGGAGATTCTAAAGTATTGTGCAGGATTTACAATATAGTCTTAAGAGCTTGAAATATTGTACACTTTCTTCTTTTTTCTCATAGAAGAAAACTCTCTCTACTTTGGTTTGAATAATTAGGCATCGTCAAATCTCGTTAAATTCTTGTGTTTTTTTTCTTCTCTATTTTCTTTATTTATGATTATATGCTAGTTAATCCATGATATTTCCGCGATAATAATACATTGATTAATTCTTCCAAATTATATCCTCTTACCGGAGTTCATATATTCCTATTAGTTGATGATTTCCAACAAACAAGTTGACTATATTTAGCCTTTTTCATTGTTGAACTTCATCATTTATACCCTTTAAATCAACAAATATGGATATGTTTGTTTTCTATGTCATTTTTTTTTTAAAGAAAAGGTTCATCCATGCCATTATTTGTTAACTAAAATAATATAAATAAACCAAACTTTTAACGAACGGCATAGATGAACATTTTTCCATTTCTCATAGTTCGATGATATATTTGAGTTTTTCTCTTTAAAAAAATGATGTAATTAATGGTGTGGCCGAATCATAATTGACCACATGTAAAAAATGATTTTGCAAAATCGAAATTGTTTTCGGTTAACAAAATAATGGTATGAGTGAGCCTTTTCTGAAACAGAAATGGCATGGATAAGCCAAACTTTTAACAGATGCACCGCATAGATGAGCCTTTTTTCAAAGTTCGATGATATATTTGAGTCTTTACTCTAATTTTAGTTGTCACCTGACTTAGCCCGAACATGATTTGCAATTGTAAGCTTATGAATGATGCTCTGATTCTTTCGAACCCAACAATTTGATTCTAAAATTTGAGTAAGAGTCAAACTAGTTTTGACATGAATTTCAATCATAATTCGTTGATTTTGAAGTTATAGCCAAATTGTACCAATTTTATTGAATTACCAAATCCAAAATTTGAAAATCCCAATTCGAATGTTGAATGCCCACCCCTAAAGGTAAGTATAGTGAAACGAAGCATATTGTCAATTCTTGGATCATATTCTTAAAGAAGAAAATCAACTGCACAAAATGGTTTCTTCTCTTCAATCTAAGAAAATATATCGTAGATCGTCCTTTTTCAAAATAATGCACTTATCCTATTGAAATTATGAATATGCCTATGTACCAATCTCATAGTCCTCTTCCCCACTACCCTCACATCCTTAACCCCTATGCCAACCTTAATTGTGCTTGCTTAAATTTTATACAAATATTATATTCAACTTATTTATCAAACATTAAAAATAAATAAGAAACTCACATATTTTTCAGAAAAAAATAGCAAATCTTCCATCATACTGAACACACCCTAAAAGTGTTGTTCTTCAATTATTCTTGATACTAAAACTTTATTTATTCTAAGATACTTTTCTCAAAATGCACACTATTTCATGTTAGAAATATAGGCAGGTTTGCAATTAATCTATATATAGTATACCCATATCGAATTTAATATTCACCATCTCTCATATTCCTTCACCTTCATAAAAGTTAAGCAGAACAAAATAATTTAAGAAGAAACTCGAGTACACTCCAACTAGTCCGTTTTGAATCAGGTAATTTTTAAATGTCTTATACAACATCCCATCCAGTACATTATAACAAATAAATAATTTTGAGAGAATATTATAATTGTCACTATATTATATTTAACGATAATAATATAATATAGATACTTTTAATAACCAACATTCTAGATAAATGTCGTTAAGTAAATAGTAATTGTCTCAATTGTACCTAAAGTTCCATCTCCTAAACCTAATAATATGCTACTTATATTGATTACATTGGTATTTTTTTAATTTGAGTAGTAAGTTGTAAGATATTAGATATCTTTCCTTTAATATATGATTTAAATTTCTCTTATTGGATGTATTTTAGAAGAGCCAGTTCTTGAGCCACTTCGTTTCAATTTGTTTATCTTTGTTTAACTTCATATTTTTACATCATCGCATGTAAAAAAATGGGATAGAACTTATTACTAACGTCTTTCATGTTTTTTTGATGTGGTGTTCATGCCAAACAAAGAAAATAACATATTAGCATATGATGGAGGAAATCGAGGAAACAACTGATAGGTACATCAATCAAGTAAGAAAAAAGAAGCTATTTGAACCAGGAAACAATTATTTTGTTTTCAGGCCATTAGTTGGCTGATTAATGAAGTAGGCCCAAAACAGATGCTAAACACAATGAAGAAAGACCACATTTAACTAGGGAATTTGTAATTTTGTACAATGTTGGTCATTACAATAGATACTGGACAACATTTCCAAATAATGAACATCGAAATATCAACACCTAACTCCTTGGGACCCCATTTTTAAAGTATCATTAAACTCTAGCAAGGGACTCTTTAACATCTTTTAGAACAAGAGATTCAAGTAATGACACATGAATGAGCAAGAAAACGACCACTAGACCAAATATTTCTAATGACACGCATCAAAACAATAGAATTATAATGAAATTTAGTAAAAATTTTAAGCAAAATCCAACATGCTTAAATTCCCAAGTAGGACAAAGTTAAAGTTAGGATGCTAACAATACAATCAAACACCTATCATCCATACTAAACACAAGATTTGATCAATAAGGAAAACCAAGTGATCATACAATTTTCCCAAAAGCAAACAATCACTAGAACAAGCTTGGAGAGGTGCCAAGGCAAGAAAACACAACAGATTGAGACTCGAGGAAGTATTTAACCAAAGAACATGAACAATAGAATCAAAGAAAATGCTAACGGACGAAATAGGCATCACAACAACAATTTTCAACAGAGAAACCGAGCTAATAGCATGCTTTGAGGGATGTCAATAGCACCAAACAAGAAGCTGTAAGATTATCATTTGCAACAATAACATGAATATCGATAAACACCTAAACAAGCAATAATTCTTACTAACAGTCAGATGACAAACAGAGAGACAAACTAAGTATACTAAGTAGATTCAACACTTAAGACTATGAAGATAATACTAATAGCTAATCAGAAAAGAAACAAAGCACTGAAAAAAAACTTTCAGACATATTTATATGGAACAGTAGACGAGACTCCGACACAAGCAGAGAAGTTAGCTAAAACGGTCATCAAATTTATCCAATTATAACATGAAGAACGCCAAGACGTAATTGAGAGGAGCAGAAACAGTAAGCATATCAACTAAATGTCAAACGAAACAGAGGTTTACCCCTTTCCGGGCAGCGACTGGGAACTCGAGGTGAAGAGCTTTCCACAACTACAAAATACGATGAACTCCGACGAGCAATGAACAAAGAGGACCCTCTTTGCTCCGCTTCGCTATGTTCGAATGAAACTATCAAAATGTAGGCTATATATTTCTGTTCCTTTCTCTGTTCTCTCGACTACTTTGCTTCTATTTTTTGGAGTTTTTGTTCCCTTTTTTTTTTGTAAAAAAAACGAATTGCTCCCTTGGAGAATAAGGCTGCTGACTCCATTTCGTACACCTCCTCAACGGATTCAAAGAGGGGACCGTCCGATTCTTTCACATGGACGATCAAAGATGGAGATGGAGAGACCTGAATTCTGTACGGAGAACGAGGGAGAGAAGAGGGTCACGCGACTTGGATTTTCTGAACTCGGGTCGGCTTTCTGGGTTCTCGATTTTGGATTGCTGGAGATTGTGGGTTTCTTCGTGTTGAGGAAGAAGAAGAAAAAGACGCAGGGGTCTGGTAGCGTTTGCTGTACGTATGTTGTTTGTGTATTGTATGTTTGGATTGTTGAAAAATAAAGTAGGCTGGATCTTGTTGCATTTGAGAGAATTGAGAGTGGACTGATTCATTTAGAGTAGAATTTGGGCCGGTTGGACTGAAGAAATAGGCCCAAAACTTGGTCTCAAATGGGTTTAGGGTGGGGAAATAATGGCTAAAATTGCAAATAAAAGATTAGGAATGAATTAACAATCTAGCCAGATGAATTTTATTAGCGAATCCAACTAAAGATTAACGAAAACGAATTAATATTAATAACCGAGTATCTTAATCTTAACAAAATAAAATAATTAACTTAATTATAAATTAATTAATTTAAAAATATAAACTATTACTTAAACCAAATTAGTTGACAAAACATTTAACTAAAACTAAAATCCTTTTGAGACAATTTTCGAATATTCATAAAATATACTAATTATGTACATAATTATTTAAAACATATATATTATTTAAAAATTATAAAATGTGACAAAACTATTTAAAATAACTTTAAAAATATTTTGAATTTTATAAAGTCAATTATTTCAAATCGTTTGGAATTTAAGAAACTCGATGATTAATATATATTGTGGAGATCCAAAATTGAGTGTCAACAACTAGTATGATCGCATTCTTACCTACTAATATTCTACTCTAATTTATGTCCTACACATCTTCCTATCATAATGTTTTAACAAAAAAAATCGAAAATTAACTAAACCACAAATTATGAAGTAAAATAAAATAATCAAAAATTGATATGATATTAATTTTATAAAATAAGAGATCGAATCTAACATTGACAGTACCCCTACCCTACACGTATCTAGATACTTCATAGCAATGAAAAATCCAGGACAAGCAAGAGTTGAATAGACATAAAAAAAAATATCGCTATTTATAATATTCTTAGTCATTGTTATTTTTTTATTATTATTGTCAATCAATATATAATTTGATACTTATTTTACAGTTTAATTTATTTGAATTTGTGATAGAATATCTCATTTTGAAAGGTGAATTTTTTTTTTGGGACTTAAACTTGAAGCCTTTAATCAATGAGGAAAAAGTAATTACCATTTAGAGCGTGTTTGGTATGGAGGAGAACATTTTCTGGAAAATGTTTTCCAATTTTTAATTTCATATTTGGTTGGCCTTAAATGTTTTTCAAATCAATTTATTTTCCTCAAACTTAAGGAAAATGACTTTCCTTCCAAAATTAAGGAAAACATTTTCCTAAACTCTACTTCATCCTTTAATTTTTTTTTTCTTACCCTACCCATACCCCGTACCCGACCCTCCCCATTCAAAATGTTTCAAATTTTCTTATTTTTTACATTTCAAATTACAAACCAACCCCCCCCCCCCCCCCCCCCCCCCAAACAAAATAATTTAAATGCTATTATTGATTTTTTACCTCACCCAATCCCTACTACCCCTACTCCTTACCCCCTCCCCCCAAGAAAAAAGTTGCTTTTGAAAAATACTTTACGTCACCCCCCCCCCCCCACCTTGACAACCCCCTCCCCCGCCACACCCGTCAATTTTTTTAAAAAAATATTTTAAATTTAATTTTTTTAATTTCGTACCTTCAAAGATATGTATACAAAAAAATAAAATAAGTGGACTTTAATAATCATAATATGATTAAGTGATTATTGGTAAACATCATTTATGGTTTATTTAAACACAAAAGAAGAAACAATCACACTCTTAACTTAGCTTCAATAGATAATTATGTCCTCCAACTTTGAATTTGCACAAATATGCACTTAAACTTGTAAAAATACTCTCCACAAAAAGGGTTTAAGGGACCTCATGTAACATGTTATTGTTTGTCGGGAGAAATATATAAAAATCTTTGGCTGCTTGTAAGTACAGGGAGAAGAATAAATTATATTCTTATCAGATGATAAAGCATTGTATATGGAACACCAAATTAAAGTTTTCATTAATGACTCCTTTTCTACTATAACTTTGGATGACTCTTGGCCTATCCTATGTGATAAAAGATAGAAAAAAATAATTTATTCTATGATACTGAAGCTTTATTTATTCTAGGCATATATACCTTTTTGTTTGCCTCAATAGACATCTAACTTTATGCCATAAACACACGTTTTATGTGGCAAAACACATGTAGAAATTTAGGGCTGCGCATAATCACCGAAAAACCGAATCGAATCGAATCGAACCGAATTATTTTGGTGATTCGGTTTCGGTATTTCGGTTTTCGGTTCGGTATTCGGTTTTGTTTTTGTATTTTTTGGTATTTTGGTTCGGTTTTCGGTATGTAATTTTTGTGTAATGCGGTATTTCGGTTTACCGAAATATATTATATTATAATATATATTAATATTATATTAATTATTAATATTAAATAATAAATATTATAATTAAAAATTAAAAACAAAAATTTGTCTTTTCAAACTTTTCAACTTTACAGACCCACTTCCCAAAAGGCAAAAATTACCGTTCCCACGTCTAGTCGTCTACAGACTACAGCAGCATCGACCATTCCGGCGACCAGCAGTATGCAACAGTCGCCAGTCGACCAGCAGGCAGCCGCAGCACAGCAATGATCGGTAAATTTCAATGTTATAACAAGGCTAAATTTCAATGTTAATGACAACTTATTATTTTGAATCATACAATAATTCGAAAAACAGAGTAAAATAAGCAAAAAGAAATAAATATAAATAAAATAAACAAAAAAATTACAAAATTTTAAAAATTCCACTAAGCAGGCCCATAACAAAAAACTAAATTAACAAAACCGAACCGAAATAACATAAATCGAACCGAACCAAATTATTTCGATTCGGTGTTCGGTACACGTTGTACAAGAACCAAAAACCGAAAAAACCAAAAAAAAAAAACCAAAACCGAACCGAAATACCGAATGCCCAGCCCTATGTAGGATGCCACGGAGAATCTGTGCATATGTTTGTTCAACTCTGTACAAATTTAAGTGTTTATTTGGGCACACGCAAAGTTAGAAGGGGTATAAATATTAGTCAAGGTCAAACTAAAAGACATATTTATGTATTACACATTTATTCAATAATATTGAAACTTTATTTATTCTATGATTTATGTATTATTCATTTATTCTGTAATACTGAAGCTTTATTTATTCCATGATACTTTTCTCAAAAATGTACATTATTTCATGTTAGTAATATAGGCAGGCTTGCAATCACACAAAAGAAAATCTATATATAATACTCATATAGAATTTTTTATTCTCCATCTCTCATTCTTCACCCTCATAAAATTTGAAGAGAGAAGAATTTAAGAAGAAACTCAAGTACACTCCAACTAGTCCATTTTCAATTTATAAATAGATAAATCAAAAAGGTAATTATTATTTTAAATGTTTTATATATATGTATATATTAAGCCAGGTTACCTCAAATTAGTTTATTTTTCTACAGGTTATGACAAGACATGTATATAGGGTTCTTTTTCATAAAGCTACAAGAAAATTAAAATTGATTTCCTTTTTGCTTGTCTTTTCTTTTTCAAATCAAATTTTGTAATTAATTTGATTTAAAAAAATGAATTTTTGACCAAAGTTATTATTTAAATCAATTCATCAAATTAATACGTTCTTATTTTTTGAAGTTTTACGAAACTAGAATAAACGTGCTTCTCAATAACGTTTTAGTCAATATTTTATTCAGAATAAGCAATTATTAAATGTTACTATCAATAACGTTTTATAATTTGTTACTCTGAGGTATTACGGTAACGTTTCTTTAGAATTCTAGTGATTTTTACATTATATATATCTATTTTTCTTGTAAAAAATTATTTACTAAGTCTATAGTCTACCCCGTAGAATATTAACTATATTTGCCTCTGCCTTCAACACTTTTGTTTCTAATTTTCCTATGTTTACAAATAGAGGATGAATTCTCAAATCTCAACCTTGAGTCTATGAATGATCCTTTAATTGGCCTCTGCCTCCAACATTATTCTGAGTAACGTAATTAGGTGTAAAATGTGTGTCAGAGTGACGAATTATAAAACGTTACTGATAGTAATATTTTATATCTATTTACTCCGTCAGATCTTTGTATTTTTTTCATTGAATTCTTTTGAATGAAATAAAGCCAAAACGTTATTAAGAAATATGTTTATTCTAATTTTGTAAAATTTCAGAAAAATATATTATTTTGATAAACGGTTTTAAATAATGACTTATTTCGATCAAAATTTCTTTAAAAACAAACAACTTTCTTTTGTAGGACTTATAGTTGAAGAAAGAAGTATGGGAGATCACTCCATTGAGATTACCCCAAGAGATGACCAAATTCCACTGCTTCCTCAAACTAAAAAAGATGAGGTCTCTCTCAACTATATAAATTTATTTATTTTATTTCATTAACACACTTTTCTATTGACAATTAAATGCATAATCTTTTTCTATATATGTGCATGAATTTCATGAGATTTGGAGGGGTAATGCATAAGGTGTGGTAATTTTTTAAAGTCACATGACATTTTTGAAATTAAAAAATTAGTTTTATATTATTTTTAATTCATTCTATTAACAAAAGGGGTAAATATGCATCATTTATAAAACAATGAAGGTATATATGCATTACTTTTTTTTTACGAAATATATATTTAATCTAGACCACAAAGTTAAGAAGGGTATACTTGCCTCTTCTCCGTTACAGATAGAAGAAGGGAGGAAAGTGGATCATTTAATCAACATAAATGAAAGAATTGATGAAATGTTTGAGGATTTAGACAATTCATCTATTAAATCGTGTACGCTATTCAAAGTAAATGTGTGGCAACGTGAATCAAATCCAGATGCTTATACACCGAAGATGGTCTCCATTGGTCCTTACCATAAGAAGAATACTCAACTTGGTCCAATGAAAAAGTACAAACTATTATACCTACGACGGTTTCTTCAACGAAATAAGAGACTTGATGTGAAAAGTTACATCAGTGAATTGGAGAAAGTTAAGGAGAAAGTATTGAAGTGTTACGAAGATTTAGAAAAGTTTGGTAACGATGGTCATGAATTTTGCGAAATGTTGTTATTTGATGGTTGTTTTGTGGTTGAGTTTATTCGAGAGTGTTATGGAATATATCCAAAAGGAGAAGACAAGATTATTAATATTAATCATGTTTACATACTCCGAGACTTGATGTTACTAGAAAATCAACTTCCTTTCTTTGTCGTCAACAAGCTTCATGACATGACAAAGCAAGATGATGAATTACCATTGGCAATACTGGTGAATAAGGTGTTTACCTTTTTTGTTAACCGGCCAAATATGGACCTTGAATCCCCTGAAAAGATAGAATGTAATGCAGAAAATATCAAACATTTACTTCATCTAGTACACATAGTTTCATGTCATGGGAATGTCACGCCCCGAGCCTACACCCTGGGCGGGACCGGCACCCGGAGACCATTTCTAGCCCCAAGCGAACCCTTGGCCTGGCTTTCTTAACTCAGCGGAAACCTCAACAGAATAACTCAATGCAATGCAATATTACAAAACAACTTAACTTATAAAATATGGCCATAAAGGCAACTCGAATCTCAAAATAGAATATTTACATATATATAGATGAGAGACTCAAAACTAACTGACTGACTGTCTGTCTATGAAGCCTCTAAAATACTGAGATGGATGTTGGGACAGACCCCGCAACATCCTAATAAAACAAAAACTAAGAACACAAAATAATTGAGTCCTCCGGAATGCAAGGAGGCTCACCACTGACTCTGGAGTGCTCAGCTGGATCAACGACGTGCAGGATGCTGATCCGGGGTACCTGAATCTGCATCATCAAACGATGCAGGCCAACTGGCATCAGTACATGGAATGTACGAGTATGCAAGCTGGAAAACTAAGCAACAAAGGCTAGAAGGAAAACTGGAAGAAACTGAATAGCTTACCTGGCTTAACTTAACTCAACCTGACTGACTTCTTTCAATATAAGGCAATTTAAAACAAGTGCGATATAAAGAAAGATTGCTTAAAACATGCTATGAACTCTGTGTGTATACAAGGATACAATAAGCCTGAAATGTGTATAAAAATACAATGAACTGATGTATATAAAAAATACAATAATCTCTGTGTATGAAAAATACAATAACTGCTGTGGGAGTTTCTCTAACCGACAACCATCACATAAGAGCTATAGTGATGATACAGCGATCGACCTCACGCTGCCAGAGCATCTTATACCCGGCCAAAGGTATAAGACCTGAACTGACTAATGGATCCACTAGTCTAATCTGAAAAGGATTCATCTAAAAAGTATGATCTTTTTCTACCCATGGTGGCTAACATGGTTCTATGGGGGCTGTGGGTTCTTTGAACGCTCCCCCAATTCGGTGCTCGATACTACTCCCAAAAATGTACTGGCTCTTATGTTTTTAAAACATATTTCTTCCTGCTGATATGAGATAATTACTCAAAAACTAGCCCGAAGGCTTTTTGGAAATCTCAGTTTCCAACCTTGTTTAAATGTAAAAACATTTCTTTAAAACTTCTTTGGGAATACATAGTTCCCTAATAACTTTGAGAAAAGAACTCAACTTTAAACTCTTTACTTTACTTGAACTCTTGGCTTGATGTGAAACTCTTAACTTAACATGAAACTCTTAACTTTTGACTTGACTTGAAACTCAATACTTAACTTGGAACTTGAGCCTTAGAATGAAGTTAAAACGCTCAATGAAGACTCTTGGAAAACCTTAAAGACTTGCTTTGACTTACTTACTTCTAAGCTTGACTTCACTTGACTTGGAAACTAACTTCACTTGACTTGGAAACTAACTTCACTTGACTTGTAGTTTTACTTGACTTTTGGAAGTACCTTGGAGTGTTGGAAACAACTAGGAAACATAGGTATAATACCTAGGAACATGTATAAAAAAAGAAATGGTGAATGAAAGGGAAGGATTGGTGTCCTTGGCACTAGGAGAGGTGCAACAGCCCAGCCCCTTTTTCCCCAAAAATCCGACTTTTTCCCCTTGTTTCTTTCCAATTCTAAACCCTCTCAACCTCAAGGTTTCAGCAGCAACACTTAGAATCATAAAGACCCTTATTATACAATAGATTCAACTCAAAAATCACAGCCAGAAATCTGTACTAAATCAGCAAGAACTTCAACACAACACCACTACAACTTCAACAACCAATAAATCTTCTCTTGGAATTAAAAACGAGTTGGTGTGTGGGGGTATGAACCAACCAACACTAAGGATCATAAAATCCCTCAATATACAATAGGTCACAACTCAAATACACAGCCCAATCCTGTCCCACAACCAACAATAACTTCAACAACACAACTAACAACATCAACAACAACTAACAACTTCAACAACTTCAACAACAAATCCAATCTCTTCTCAAATCATAAAAACGAGCTTGGTATGTGGGGGGAAAGGATAAACCCACACTAAAGACTCACATACCTTGATAGGGATCACCCCCGACGAAAATCCACAATGATCTTGACAAATCTTGTTGATCTCCTCTTTCTTCTCTTCTTCTTCTCCTTCTTCTCTTCTTCTTCTCTTGAACCCTAACTCTTTCTCTTTCAAAATGGGACAAAATGATCCAAATATCAGCCTAATACAACAATATAAGCTCAAAAGAAATTATTTGTGAAAAGACCAAAATGCCCTTAAATTTCAGGAACGGAATCCCTGCCAACTGCCCAACTTTCAAAGATCATAACTCGCTCATACGAACTTGGAATCGAGCAAACTCAGTGGCGTTGGAAAGATCGTTCCACAAGCTTCGAAACCATAACTGGAACTACTCCTAAATCATCCTGATCTAGGAGTTATGACTGCTCAAAGTTGGCCAAAAACTCACTGATTTCCACACTTAGCCAAATTTTCCAGATTTTAAATTTTTCCAAAAATGACTATTTCCAAATTTCAAGCTTCTTCATATTCATTTTTAAATTGTCGGATGTTACAGGGAATCCCATGAAAAAGTTAAACAATAGCATAAAGTGTCAAAGGGTGATGCCAAATGCAACAGAGCTTTCTGAAGCTGGAGTTAGCTTTGCAAAGGTAAAAAATGTGACAAGTTTACTTAATATAAAGTTCGAGAATGGATTGATGACAATCCCTTGTTTTCTAGTCGTAGATGGTACAGAAACTGTCCTGCGAAATCTCATTGCGTATGAGCAACAATCATCTGATGTAGATCCTAGATATTTTAGCGATTATGCAACTTTCATGAATCATCTTATCGACTCAGACAAAGATGTGAATTTGCTTTTCCAGAAAGGAATCATAGAGAACTGGATAGGAGAGGACAAAGAAGTTGCTACCCTCTTCAACAAAATCGGAAAAGGAATCACTACATATTCTAGCTTCTATTACAAAGAAGAAATAACAAAAGCAATTGAACATTGTGAAAAACCATGGAATAGAATGAAGGCGAATTTAATGCACAATTATTTTAGTAGTCCTTGGGTAGGAGCTTCAACTGTGGCAGCCATTATACTGCTCATACTCACAACTATACAAACTATTTTGACTTTGACAGGTCCTATTAAAAAGTAATTATCTCAATTGTAGTGTTTCCTCACAACTCCCTCCATGTATTTTATATATGTGTTGATGATCTTTTTATGAGTTCTTCATTAATTCTATGTCCCCCTTTTGTATTGGGTTTTCTAGTTGAATGTTAATTAGTTTATTTCAAGTATCTATATTTGTCACTTTCCACCATCAAAAGGCACTAGGTAGCTCAATTCATAAATAAGAAATTCACTTATTTTTAAAAAAATAAATATCATCTCTTGTCGTATCAAACACATCCTAAAAGTGTTTTTCTTCAATTAAACTTGATATCAAATTTTACGAAAATCAAATGCAGATGCTTATATGCCAATGTTGATCTCCATTGGTCCATACCATAAAAGGACTCATGAACTTAGTTCGATGGAGAAGTACAAATTGTTGTACCTACAACAATTTCTCGAGCGAAAAGAAGGGTTTGATGTGGAAACTTGCATTAGTGCATTGGAGAAAAAGAAAGATGAAACACTAAAGTGTTATGACGATAACTTTGACGATGATATTGTTGGCAAATTTTCAAAATTGTTGTTGCTTGATGGTTGTTTTGTGGTCAAATTTATGCGAGAGTACTATGCAACCGAGGAAAAAGAAGAAGAAGAAGACAACGACAACATCATCAACTTGGAATGGATGAAGAAACAAGTGTGTCGAGACATGGTGTTACTAGAAAATCAACTCCCTTTCTTTGTACTTACCTTGCTTCATGACATGACAAAGCATCATAAAGAAGTGAGCTTCTTGTTTATGGTAAGAAAGACCTTACTTGATACTTTCCCAAAGGCGAAATTCATACCCCCACCAGAGATTCACAATTTTAATACAGAACAATTCAATCATTTAGTTCACGTAGTACACATGTTTTCTCGACCATCAGATCATGATCATATGAAAGCTAAACAAAACACAAATTCTACTACACCAAAAGAATGTTGCAAGATAAGATTTTGTGACAACGTTTTGCAATTAACGAAGTCAAAAGAAACTCCCAAAGTTCTTGGTTTATGGGATCGCTATCATATTAATTCCAAGTGTAACAGAGCTTTACGATGCTGGAGTTAGATTCATAAGAAAAGGATATGTGCAAGAAAAGAAGGAGGATAAAACAACATTATTCGATATCAAGTTTGAGAAGGGATTAATGAAAATACCTTGTTTTGAAATCGAGGATACTATGGAAACCTTCATGAGATGTGAAGTTTCTTCGCAAGGAGAAAATCATCCTTAAGGACATAGGGGATGACAAACAAGTGGCCAGCATTTTCAAGAAACTTTCGGATGGGGTGGAAATCACAAGATTTTATTAAATAAAAGAATGCAGCAAATTGATTCAACATTGTGATAAGCCATGGAGTCAAATGAAGGCTAGTTTAAGGCACAACTATTTCTCGAGTCCTTGGGTAGGAGCTTCAACTGTGGTAGCTATAACACTTCTTGTACTCGCTGTTATACAGAATGTTCTGGCTTTTATTGGTGACGTTATGAAGTAATCATTGTTGTAACTATGTAACCAATTGTTGACTGAGTGAGTGTTTCCTTTTTTTTTTTTTTTTTCAAAACCACCTATTGGTGGGGGGTTAGGTAAAGACCCCAACCTATTGATAACTTCGCAAAAAGAGTACAAGAGGTGGCTTTTCGGCCAAACCTCCATGGGTTACATTTAGTACTGAGTGAGTGTTTCCTCATTATAGAAAACTTGAACAATGATATCATTTGCAAATTTTCAGAAATACCTTTACTAGATGGATGTTTCGTAGTTGAGTTTATTCAAGAGTGTAGTGGAATGACGCCTAACAGCGAATTGTATGATAAACATTGCACGTCGAGATTTGTTGTTACTAGAAAACCAACTTCCTTTCTTTGTGCTTACCAAGCTTCATGATATGACAAAGGAAATTGATGGTCCTATCTTGAGAGGGAAGGTGATATCAAATACATCAAACATCTGCTTCAACCAGGGGTGTACCCACATAGAGTCCTCCGGGTGCTCAAGCACCCATTAACGTCGTCTCGGAATATATATATCTGTGTAGAAATTAAGAGGTATTTGTATAAAATTAACATAGAGCACTTAGTGAACGAATGATCTTACTGGTCCATTGGCTCTTGGGTGGGTGCTTAAGGCTCTTTTAGTATTGCTGAGCCTGAGTTTGAATCTCACTTTTAACATGTCATTTTTTATATTTTTGACTCCTCCACTTTCAGAGCATCCACAACCTTATCTGCCACTGGCTTCAACTAGTACACATGTTGTCGCACTGTTCATACTATAATTCTTTCCTGAGTGTTCAGTAATTAAGTATGAAGATTATGTCAAAAGATAAAAGACTACCAAACATTTTGAAGTTGATGATGTAATGGAGAAATCTTGTAGCCTATAAGCAACAAACATATGATGTACTTTCTAATTTTGTTGTGTTCATGGATTATCTTATCGACTCAGACAAATATGTGAATTAATGTGCTTCGTCAAAAAGGAATCATAAGCAATCAACTAGGAGAGGACAATGAAGTAGCTAACATCTTTGATAAAATCGGGCAGGGGGTCAATATCTATAGTGATTTCTATTACAAAGAAGAATGTAGAAAAGTTTGTAGAAGAAGTAGAATATTATTCCGAGCCCACAAGTTGTTTGTGTGTCTTTTAAGAAATTATAACCCTATAACCCCCTCACTATTGCCATGGTTTCGGGTTACTTCCTCCCAGGATAGAATGGAAAAACATTTGTGTAATAGCGGCAATGCAAATTACAAAACGCCAGTGAACTCAACAAACAAAGCAAATCACACGACAGTTAATGTTTTTATTGAAAAATGACACTTTCCTTATTTCCCATTCATACCTCATATCCCCAACAAATCCTCCATTATTTCATACATATATTTAATTGGCATAATACATAAACTATGCCCTCCAACTTTGAGTCTGCACAAGTATACACTTAAATTGCAAAAATACCATCCACAAAAAGGGTTTAAGGGACCTCATGTAACATGTTTGTTGGGAGATATAAAAATCTTGGGCTGCTTGTAAGTACAGGGAGAAGAATAAATTCTATTATTATCATATGATAAAGCACTGTATATGGAACACCAAATTAAAGTTGTCATTAATGACTCCTTTTCTACTATAACTTTGGATGACTCTTGGCCTATCCTATGTGATAAGATAGAAAAAATTAATTTATTCTATGATACTGATATTTTATTTATTCTAGGCATATATGTCTTTTTGTTGGCCTCAATAGACATCTAACTTTATGCCACATACACACGTTTTATGTGGCAAAACACATATAGGATGCCATGGAGAATTTGTGCATGTGTTTGTTCAACTCTGTACAAATTTAAGTGTTTATTTGGGCACATGCAAAGTTAGAAGGGGTATAAATATTAGTCAAGGTCAAACTAAAAGACATATTTATGTATTATACATTTGTTCTATAATACTGAAGCCTTATTTATTCTATGATTTATGTATTATTCATTTATTCTGTGATACTGAAGCTTTATTTATTCCATGATACTTTTCTCAAAAATGTACACTATTTCATGTTAGTAATATAGGCAGGCTTGCAATCACACAATAGAAAATCAATATATAATACTCATATATAATTTTTTATTCTTCATCTCTCATTCTTCACCCTCATAAAAGTTGAACAGAGAAGAATTTAAGAAGACACTCAAGTACACTCCAACTAGTCCATTTTCAATTTATAAATAGATAAATCAAAAAGGTAATTATTATTTTAAATGCTTTACACATGCACCCTTTTATGTATGTACTTATATATATATATATGTGTGTGTGTGTGTGTTAGGCCTGCAGGTTACCTCAAATTAGTTTATTTTTCTACAGGTTATGACAAGACATGTATATAGGGTTCTTTTTCATAAAGCTACAAGAAAATTAAAATTGATTTCCCTTTTTGCTTGTCTTTTCTTTTCAAATCAAATTTTGTAATTAATTTGATTTAAAAAAATGATTTTTGACCAAAGTTATTATGTAAATCAATTCATCAAATTAATACGTTTTTATTTTTTGAAGTTTTACGAAATTAGAATAAACGTGCTTCTCAATAACGTTTTAGGCTATATTTTATTCAGAATAAGCAAATATTAAATGTTGCTATCTTTTATAATTTGTTACCCTGAGGCATCACGGTAACGTTTCTTTAGAATTCTAGTGATTTTTACATTATATATATCTATTTTTCTTGTAAAAAATTATTAAGTCTATAGTCTACCCCGTAGAATATTAACTATATTTGCCTCTGCCTCCAACACTTTTGTTTCTAATTTTGCTATGTTTACAAATAGAGGATGAATTCTCAAATCTCAACCTTGAGTCTATGAATGATCCTTTAATTGGCCTCTGCCTTTGCCTCCAACATTATTATGAGTAACGTAATTAGCTGTAAATGTGTCTCAGAGTGACGAATTATAAAACGTTACTGATAGTAACATTTTATATCTATTTACTCTGTCAGACCTTCGTCTTTTTTTCATTGAATTCTTTTGAATGAAATAAAGCCAAAACGTTATTAAGAATTATGTTTTTTCTAATTTTGTAAAATTTCAGAAAAATATATTATTTTGATAAACGGTTTTAAATAATGGCTTATTTCGTTCAAAATTTCTTTAAAAAACAAACAACTTTCTTTTGTAGGACATATAGTTGAAGAAAGAAGTATGGCAGATCACTCCATTGAGATTACCCCAATAGATGACCAAATTCCACTGCTTCCTCAAACTAAAAAAGATGAGGTCTCTCTCAACTATATAAATTTATTTTTTTATTTCATTAACACACTTTTCTTTTGACAATTAAATGTATAATCTTTTTCTATATACGTGCATGAATTTCAAGAGATTTGGAGGGGTAATGCATAAGGTGTGGTAATTTTTTAAAGTCACGTGACATTTTTAAAATAAAAAAATTAGTTTTATATTTTTTTTAATTCACTCTATTAACAAAAGGGGTAAATATGCATCATTTATAAAACAATGAAGGTATATATGCATTACTTTTTTTTTTACGAAATATATATTTGATCTAGACCGCAAAGTTAAGAAGGGTATACTTGCCTCTTCTCCGTTACAGATAGAAGAAGGGAGGAAAGTGGATCATTTAATCGACAAAAATGAAAGAATTGATGAAATGTTTGAGGATTTAGACAATTCATCTATTAAATCGTGTACGATATTCAAAGTGAATGTGTGGCAACATGAATCAAATTCAGATGCTTATACACCAAAGATGGTCTCCATTGGTCCTTATCATAAGAAGAATACTCAACTTGGTCCAATGAAAAAGAACAAACTATTATACCTACGAAGGTTTCTTGAACGAAATAAGAGACTTGATGTGAAAAGTTACATCAATGAATTGGAGAAAGTGAAGGAGGAAGTACTGAAGTCTTACGAAGATATAGAAAAGCTTGGTAATGATATTAGTCATGAATTTTCCGAAATGTTGTTGTTTGACGGTTATTTTGTGGTTGAGTTTATTCGAGAGTGTTGTGGAATATATCCAAAAGTAGAAGACAAGATTATTAATATTAATCATAATTACATATTCTGAGACTTGATGTTACTAGAAAATCAATTTCCTTTCTTTGTCCTCGACAAGCTCCATGACATGACAAAGCAAGATGATGATTTACCATTGGCAACACTGGTGAATAAGGTGTTTACCTTTTTTGTTAACTGGCCAAAAATGACCCTTGAATCCTTTGGAAAGATAGAATGTAATGCATAAAATGTCAAACATTTACTTCATGTAGTACACATATTTTCAAGTCATGGGAATCCCATGAAAAACTCAGAAGATTGCTTAACGAGTCCTGCGGTCATGCCAAATGCAACAGAGCTTTCCGAAGCCGAAGTTAGCTATGCAAAGGTCAGAATTATGACAAGTTTATTTGATATAAAGTTCGAGAATGGATTGATGCCAATCCCTTATTTTCTAGTCGTAGATGGTACAAAAACTCTCCTGAGAAATTTCATTGCTTATGAGCAACAATCACCTGATGTATATCCTACATATTTTAGCGATTATGCAACTTTCATGGATCATCTTATCGACTCAGACAAAGATGTGGGTTTGCTTTGCCAGAAAGGAATCATAGAGAACTGGATAGGAGAGGACAAAGAAGTTGCTACCCTCTTCAACAAAATCGGAAAAGGGGTCACTACGTATTTCAACTTCTATTACAAAGAAGAAATCAAAAAAGCAATTGAATATAGTGAAAAACCATGGAATAGAATGAAGGCAAATTTAATGCGCAATTATTTTAGTAGTCCTTGGGTAGGAGCTTCAACTGTGGCAGCCATTATACTGCTCATACTCACAACTATACAAACTATTTTAACTTTGACAGGTCCTATTAAAAAGTAATTATCTCAATTGTAGTGTTTCCTCATAACTCCCTCCATGTATTTTATATGTGTGTTGATGATCTTATTATGAGTTCTTCATTAATTCTATGTCCCCCCTTTTGTATTGGGTTTTCTAGTTGAATGTTAATCAGTTTATTTCAAGTATTTATATTTGTCACTTTCCACCATCAAAAGGCACTAGGTAGCTCAATTCATAAATAAGAAACTCACCTAAGGAAAAACATCATCTCTTGTCGTATCAAACACACCCTAAAAGTGTTTTTCTTTCAACTAAACTTGATATCAAATTTTATGAAAATCATATGTGGATGCTTATACACCAATGTTGATCTCCATTGGTCCTTACCATAAAAGGACTCATGAACTTAGTTCGATGGAGAAGTATAAATTGTTGTACCTACAACAATTTATCCAGCGAAAAGAGGGGCTTGATGTGGAAAGTTGCATTAGTGAATTGGAGAAAAAGAAAGATGAAGCACTAAAGTGTTATGATAATAACTTAGACAATGATATTGTTGGCAGATTTTCAGAAATGTTATTTCTTGATGGTTGTTTTGTGGTCGAATTTATTCGAGAGTACTATGAAACCGAGGAAGAAGAAGAAGAAGAAGAGGAGGAGGAGGAGGAGGAGGAAGAAGGAGAAGAAGAAGAAGAGGAGGAGGAGGAGGAGGAGGAAGGTAAGAGGAGGAAGAAGAAGAGGAAGTGGAAGAGGAGGAGGAAGAAGAAGAGGGGGAGGAGGAAGAGGAGGAATAAGAAGAGGAAGAAAAGGAGGAAGAGGAGGAACAAGAAGAGGAAGAAAAGGAAGAATAAGGAGGAGGACGACGAAGAAAAAGAAGAAGGAGGAGGAGAAGAAGATCATCTATTCGAGACATAGTGTTGTGCCATAATTTTACTATTTTTAGCTAAATTACTTTTTGAAATGTTCTAAGTATAAAACAATTTTGAGAAAAATACTTAGAAAAGAGTCGCTACTTAATTTTTTAAAGAAACTAAGAAAACTTAATTTTTAAAAAACTCTAATAGATTAAATCTTTAAAAATTTAGAGAAAATGGGTAAGAGGTTATTATTTACGGTTCAAGAAGGTTTTTAAGACATTTTAAGCGTCCGCTAACACACGATTATCCTACAACTTGATTAAAATATTTTTGACTATTTTTTTTTTAGGAAAATGATTTAACATAAAAAATATATAATAATTTACAATATTCGATTGACTTTGAGAAAATAAATAACTAAAGGACACATTTTATTTAATTTTAATTTTTTAGAGAAACGGACCTAAAATGAAACATTTGAATTAAAATGCAAGTGATTAAGATTTTAACAAAATCAGATTTATTAGAATTTATTTGAATCTCTTTTTAAATATTACTTAAACCAATTGAATTAATTAAAGAGAGTATCTTTTAAATTAAATAAGACAAGTGAAAGTTTTGACTAAAATATTCAAGTGTGTGTAAAAAATATAAGAGTTGATAAAATGAAATTTGTTAAAACAAAACAACACAAAGAAATAGTTCATCTTTTGGAGAGTTTGATTAAGTTAATTAACAATTCTAAAATTAGAGTTAATAAATAACAAATAATAAATAATCACAATTAAATAATTTAAGAGTAAGGGAGAGAAGTTGAATTTGGGCTTTTCTTGGGCCAAATCCGCTGTTGTTTTTGGGGTTTAACCCAATTCCCGTTTTTTGTATATATTAGTGTATATCAGCTCTTTCCGTGTATTTCCTGCTTCCAAACACCTGTATTTCGCCTCAGCCCTGTATTTTCCATTTTTTGACCTGTATATTGATGTATACAATCCCTTTTTAGGCTTGTGGGACTTGAGAATTCAATATCCCGCCTTGTAAATCAGCTTTCAATTCTTGGAATAATGAAGTTGACTTGATAATGTTGGGCCTTTTGCCCAACGAGATGATGCAAAGCATAGATGGAGTCGATTGGACTCGTTGAAGGAGTTCATGCAGTAAAAGAAACAAAAGGAATTAATTAAAACAAACACGCAAAGGGTAATCGATGAATTTCTCAAAGTTTTTTTTAAAAAAAATTCATAACTTTACTATATTGAGCTACTGGTGAACATTCAGATTGGTAGAACAATGGAAGACAGGCGAAACAGAACATTACTATATACCCAAATAAC